>NC_057723.1:15417756-15463856 GCF_004010195.1 Chiloscyllium plagiosum | reverse complement strand
TTTCTTCAGCCAGAGAGTGGTGGGCCTGTGGAATTCATTGCCACAGAGTGCAGTGGAGGCTGGGATGCTAAATGTCTTCAAGGCAGAGATTGATAAATTCGTGATGTCACAAGGAATTAAGGGCTACGGGGAGAATGCGGGTAAGTGGAGTTGAAATGCCCATCAGCCATGATTGAATGGTGGAGTGGACTCGATGGGCCGAATGCCCTTACTTCCGCTCCTATGTCTTATGGTCTTATGGTCTTATTTTGATGTATATTGTTTGTCTTTATCATGCATCATAGTAGAAAATGTCATTCCATTTTGTCCAAGGTTGGAGGTGTTATGAATCTGTTCATAAACCTTTAAAGTTGTCTTTAAAAGGGCAACTGAAAGGTCACATTGGAATTTTTTCCTAACAATGTATTTCTTGGAATACATGTATTAGCTAATTGCTAGATGTCACCTTTTTGAGTTTTTTAACCAATAGTGAGTATGTGTTTGAGCATAATATTGGATTTAGTTCTGAGAAATGACCTCTGGACCTTAAACTTTAGCTCTAATTTTTCTCCACAGATACTGCCAGACCAACTGAGATTTTCCAGCAATTTTTGATTTACAGCATCTGCTTTTTATTTAGAATTTTCATTGATGTTATTTTATAATTTATATTTTCCTTCTTTTAACAAATCACCACCTCCTGGCGAATGCCTGTGTTGTTTATTTGATGCTTTATATAGATAGATTCCTAATCATCTGTTCAGAGATATTAACACACATTTCTGGAGCAGGTGAGACATGAACCTAGAATTTTTAGCTTGCAGGTCAGGACCTTACCACTGCACCACAAGAGCCCCTCCCCCCCAATACTTTGTACGTTTTTGAGGCTATTGCCACGGCCATGTGACAATTGATTGAAGCCTAATCTGTTTGACAACAATCCATTTTCCCTTTTAATAACTTCAGGCCAATTGAGTATGTGAAGTTGGAAATCAATTAACCCGCACACTTTCTCCATGTATTTAATTTCAGAAATAAGTGTTCAACGTCCTTGAGCTTGATTTAAGCTACAGATTGAGAGTTAAGGAAAATACAGTGTTAATAGATTTTATTTGTGTTTGTTTTCAGGTCCTCCAGTTAATGTCACATGCAACATATTTATCAACAGTTTTGGCTCGATAGCAGAAACCACCATGGTGAGTGCCTCCGAAATGTTCACATTAACAATGATCTGAATCTTTAAGTAGTGATATAATTTGATAAACTCAGATTTAAGGGAATGTCTTTCACTACACAATAAACCCATAGCATGAGGTTTGCAGATATTTGAGATAAGATCAAAGGTTGAGTGAATGCTGGTGATTTAAATTTAATTATCAATACAGAGTGGAGAGCATGCAGAAAAGGCTATTTAAATATCCACTGGAGACAGAATGTCAATAAGTTCAAGAGGATTTGCACAGTTTCTTTCAAAAGAAACAATTGAAAATTGTAAGGAATTACTTACAAACTAAAAGTATTGCAGATTTGAAAGATTTCAAATATAAACAGAAAATACAGGAAGCACCCAGCAGGTCAAGTAGCAGCTGTGACGAGAAACTCCATGTCAACATTTAAGCCAGTACTCCCTATAAGAAATGGTGAGACATTAAGTATAGTTTAAATATTTTGAACATTGGAGTTGGTAAGAGGACACTTTCTAGTGCAGTACATTGCTATGCACGAGTACCACTCGCTAAATTGTGAGAACTCACAGCTTTGCAGAATGCACTTTCTGAGAATGTAATTGCCCTGTTAATCACATTTCCATCTCAGCAGATCTCTGTCCCCACTGCACTCCTAAGGGATCTCCTAATACCTGTTCACTCTTTTGTGTGGGCCTGTGCCTGCAGTAGAGTAAACTTAGGATTGTCATGGCGACAAAACGTAGAAAAGTGTTTTCAAAACCCTTGCTGTTTTGCCAGTCATTCAGCTCGTTCTCCTAACCCCAACCCACAATGGACAAGTTTCAGAAGATTGTAGCTACAAGGACTCATCTCATACTGCAGGTATAGGACAGGCTAAAGGTTGTGCAGGAAATTGTAATATCTTGAGGAAAAAATCCATGAAGAATATTTCAAAGCTCTCATTGCCTTCTGGCTGCTACATTCTAGCAACCATAAGAGGCCCAATTTTGGCTGCTCAAAGAACCTGTAGACTTAAGAACTGTCAAAGTAGAAAACCTGCACTTAATTCAAATGGAACATGACTCCTCTTTGGAGAAACAAACTAAATGGTTACTGTCTTTGAATGTGTGTCAGCGAGTTTCTAAGTTGGCTGATCCAACAGAACATTTCTTTCTTTTGTCCAATTAATCATTTAAAGTGATTAACATGCATAGCTTTTGATCTCCACATGTAAAAGGAAATTGCGATGTGAGAGTAAATCCAGCAGCTGATGAGCATAATGCTCTTGTTCTGAGACATGCCTCAAGCAGAACGTAGCAGCAGAGTATGTGATGAATCCTCCAAGATTTCTTGCTGTTTTCTTAGGGAACCACAAGCAGAGAAAAATCTCCAAGGTTTCCTGTCTCATTAGTCATGCTGTTTTTGTATCATTTGGAAGATGGCATCTATCCAACATATTTTGGATTCAAAGACAATCTCTCTGTGCAGATTTTATTAACAGTTTGCCTTCAGATTGTGTGACTGATCCTAAAATGTGCAAGGGTTTATTACCTTGACAAAATCAAAGCCCTGAGTCTGGATGAGACTAACAGCTGTTTGAGGAAATTGATCTCCTGATCTCATCCATTTATATTGGTTTTAAACACCAAATGGTCAGGGATACCCTCATGAGTATGTTTCCTTCAGACTAGTTTATTCCTTTGCTATCATCATAAGAATTTTTACTTTGTGAATTGTTCCTTGTCTTGGAATACAGTGTTCCAAAGAAACAACTTCCTAAAAATTATTCTGGTTATAGCATCTTTCATTTCATTACAATTAAATTTTATTTAATTTCTCATGTCATTTTTTTATCCAGTATCATATAATTACCTCTGCTCACTTGTGAACTTTAGTCAACACTAAAGGGACATTGAAGCCCTGTTAAACTTGTTGGCCAATCTCAGAATGCTTGCTCCAAAAGTGTCCATACAAATGCAAGTAAAATTCATCAGAACTAATGAAGGGTTACTGGAATTGAAACATTAACTCTTGATTTTCTTCCCATAGATATTGCCATACCTGCTGAGTTTTTCCAGTACTCTCTTATTTTGCTTCATAACTCCAGCATCTGCAGGTTTTTTTGTTTAATTATACAGAAATAGCATTAGGCCCACTTTTCCATTGGAAATAATTGTCCACCAAAAACTGAAGATGGGAGTTTTGTCTGAATTTGGTCTGTAAATTTCATCAACTGTGGATGTCAATCTAATATCTGATATCTTGCAACTTTGAGGATGAAGGGAAACGAAGGCATTGTGGCAATGTTGCAAACCAGAGGACGAGGCTAATATCCTGAGGTCTCAGTTTCAAATCCCACACAGTGAAATTTAAAGCTAGTCTAATGGTGACCATCAAACAATTGTCATAAAAACTGATCTGGTTCATGGATGTTCTGTAAGGGAAAAATATCTGTCACATCTGGTTGACATGTGACTCCAAACCATTTCAAAATAAATCAGTAAGGCACTCAGCCATGTGAAACTGCTATGAAGCCTTAAAAAAAGAAATGTATCAGGATAAGATCTCTAGCATCAACCTAGGGGACAGAAAGAGTAAAGGCAAATCCAATGTTAGCAACACTGTGAGCAGTCCCATGTACTCATCAAGTAATGCCCTGAAGTGGTGCGAAAGCTTTGATTCTGTAAGTGTGACTATGTCCTAGACATCGTTATCATCATCCTTGAGCATGTCCTGCCCACCAGAGATAGTGACTCACTAGAATACGATAAGGAAGGACTTGTGCTGGGAGTCCTCAGCATTGTCACTGAACCCATGTCCTCAACAATATGAGAACCCAATACGTCAGTGCCGAAAATAAGACTGATGCATTTGCAACATCAATCAGTTAGAAGTACCGAGTGGATGATTGAATTTGCCCTCTTCTTGAGGTCCCCAACTTCACTACTGTCAGTATCCAGCCAATGTGATTCATTCAACATCATAGCAAGAAATGACTGAAGATAGTCAATCCTGTAAAGGTTCGGGACTCTGACAGCGTCCCTGGTAATAGTACTGAAGATTTTTGTTCTAGAACTAGCCATGTCCCTAATAATGCTGTTCCAATACAGTTACAGTATTGATATCTACCCAACAATATGGAAAATTGCCCAGTAACGAATAATCTGCTCACTGATGCTCAATTTAGATTCCATCAAGGCCCACTCACAGAACTAAAGCATCAAGGTGGCCTAGAAAAAATTTAACCAATAAGAATTAGGTGAAACAAAAACTTTCCACTGTTTGGAATCATAACTTGCTAAAAAGAAGATGGTTATGACTACTGATCTCAGCTGCAGGACATCACTGCAATAATTCCTTATCATCAGCCACTTCATCAATATCCTTCCATCCATCAATGGATCAGAAGTGGACTTGTTCGCTGATGATTGCACAATGATCAGGTCCATTCATGACTTCACTGACACTGAGGTAATCCATGTTCAAATGCAACAAAATGTCAACAAAAATTGAACTTGGGCTGAAAAGTGGCTAGTAGCACTCATGCCATGCCAAATGTCAGCCAATGACCATCCTCAACAAGAGAGAATCCTACCATTGCACGTTGACTTTCACTGAATTCCCACTTATCAACATCCCACACTGAAGCAAATCAGAAGAGCTTCTGTAACAGCACCTTCCAAACCCTTCACCTCAAAGGACAATGGCAGCAGATATATAGGAGCAACGTTGGTGTATCAGTGCATAGATTCTAGATCCTGTATATTTAAGACAGCTACATGGCATCACAACATATGGCATTCCAGTTTAAAAATATCCACATCACCATTTGCCATTCTTTCTGTGCAATAGACTCAGTAAAGTGTTCAGTCATTCATTAATGTACATGCAATGGACAGCAACACCAATAAGCACAGAACCCATATATATAACTCTTGTGATATTGTAGTCATGTAAGTAGTTAGTGTTATTAATAAACATCAAGGAATCCGACTCAACAAGAACCTGATATCTTGTGATCTATGTGATTTCTGTTAACATACAGAAAACAATCTTTAAGATACCCTCTAAAGCACACACTAACTTGTCTTGAAACTTTGCCATTGTTTGTTCACTGTTGCTGATTTTAAAATCCTGGAACTCCCTTCCTGAAAGGACTGCTGTGATCTCATTTGAAGTTAATAGAGGATAAGTCAGATTCTGGAGTGAAAGCTGGCTTCGCAGACCATAAGTTTTATTTTTTAAAATTCAGTTTCCATAGTGGTCAGTCACAGAATATAGTCACAAGAGGCTGCCAACATACCTACAACAAAAGGACACCAAATATTTATTACACACAAGAAGAGAAAACAAAGTTAGAAAACAATGTGAAAATATTTTATCATGAGCAGCAGAGTCAACCCTTTTACCCAGCAATATACTTTACAAATGCTCAACACCAGTGAAGTCTCACTCCTATTCTGCACTCTAAAATTTCTTAAAATTGACTCAATTGACAAAATTACATATGACATCCTTTCGTTGAATTTCTGCACTTTCAACAGATATGTTTCTCTCTGGTACTGTCTTGCCTCGAGACACAGTAACAGAAGTTAACAAGTTAACAGAAGTTAAGTATAAAGTTAAAAATCACACAACACCAGGTTATAGTCCAACAGGTTTAATTGGAAGCACACTAGCTTTCGGAACAACGCTCCTTCATCAGGTGATTGTCAAGTATAGAAAGTTAGAAAGTACTATACCCAACTTTTCAAGTGATACTAAAAAAGGTGGGAAAATAAGTTGAAATGAAGAAATAAGAGATTTACAAATGGACATAGATAGGTTAGGATTATGGGTCAAAATATGGCTGATGAAATTTAATATGGATAAGTGTGAGTTGCTATCCATTTTGGTCAGAGCAATAGAAAAGCAATTTATTATCTAAATGGAGAGAAACTTCAGAGTGCTTCAGAGGGACCTGGATGTCTCATGCACAAATCACAGAGTTTGCAGGTACAGCAGGTAATAAACTGGGAGAAAGTGAGGAACTGCAGATGCTGGAGATCAGAGTCAAAATGTGTGGTGCTGGGAAAGCACAGCCAGTCAGGCAGCATCTGAGGAACAGGAGTGTCGACCTTTCGAACATAAGCTCCTGATGAAGAGCTTATGCTCGAAACATGACTCTCCTGCTCCTCGGATGCTACCTGACCAGCTGTGCTTTTCCAGCACCACACATTTTGACAGCCAGCAATAAGGAATGCAAATGGAATTTTAGCATTTATTGCTAAAAGAATAGAGTATGGAAGTAGGTGAGTGTTGTTTACTGTACTAGGCTTTAGTGAGACTGCACCTGGAGTATCATGTATAATTTCTTAGCCCTCTTACTTGAGGAAGGATGTAATTACGTTGGAGGCAATTCAAAGAAGGTTCAGAACATTGATTCCTGAGATGAGGCCTTTGTCTTGTAAGAGAGGTTGAGCAGGTTAGGCCTATAATCTTTGGAGATCAGAAGAATGAGAGGAGACCTAATGGAGAAATATAAGATGCCAAACGGGAATGACCATATAAACATAGAAAAGATATTTCCTCATGTGAGGCAAGTAGAGAATGAAAGATTATAGTTTAGGAGAAGGGGTAGCAGATTTAAACAGTGATGAGGAGAAATTACTTCTGTCAAAAGACTGTGAATCTGTGGAATTCACTATCCCAGAGTATGGTGGATGCTGGGACCTTGAGTAGATTTAAGAGGAGATACAGATTTTTAATTAGTAATGAGTTGAAGGATTATCAGAAGCAGAGAGGCAGGAACATGGATTTGAGACTGAGATGATCATATCAAATAGCAAGGCAGGCTCGAGAGACTGAATTGATTATTCTTGCTCCTAGTTCTTTTGTTCTAATGTTCTCAGTGAAGCCAATATTCTTGACCAATTCCCTCTATAAGGATTTGTTGCACTACTCCAACTGCGGCCTTTCCATTAATGAAGCCACTCCTTTAACCAAATCTATATAAGGAAATGATTTGTAAGTTCCCTATATACATCCAATTAATAACTTTTGCTTTCATTAGCCCCTCTTCAAGACATAGAACATAGAACATAGAACATAGAAGAATACAGCGCAGTACAGGCCCTTGGGCCCTCGATGTTGCGCCGATCCAAGTAACCAAATCTATATAAGGAAATGATTTGTAAGTTCCCTATATATATCCAATTAATAACTTTTGCTTTCATTAGCCCCTCTTCAAGACGTATTATAACATCAGCTACCATCTGTGGCTGACTCGCTCTAGTGCTTTTGAATATCTTCATTGATTTACCTCTTTGATTTGAAGAATAAGGAAAAATATCTCCCTTTGAAATAAAATATTCAGAACCTCCAACAGTCTGATTATCTTGCTCAACACAGAGTTCTATTCATTTCCCTAAGCCATCTCTCCCTTCCTACTGATTTCTGAGGAAAACCATTCCACCTGTACCACTGTTACAATCATATTACCAAATTTCTTTCCTGATGCACGCTTTTCTGATAATTCTATTGGTCTTCCTATTGGTGCAATATGTCTCTCTGTAACTTAAAGAAAATGGCTTTAACATGTCCAGTCTTATTACAATGAAGCATATTATTTTCTTTATATTTATTTTTACATTCTAGCTTTTCTCTTTTAATATTTTATTTGCTCACAGTGACTAATACATGTTGCATCCAAAGATTTCCTATTCCTCTTTTTCCCTTGTGTATTCCTATGTAACCATTTTCCAACATGTAAATGGCTGCATAACATATCATAGGTGTTTGCCAGATCTATTACTTCTTGGATGTCCGATATTTGGTATTCAGCAAAGTAAGCATTTTTATCATAAACATTATTCTTATGCACTTGCAGCACTAAAGGAGGTCATTTTGCCCATCATGTCTGAACCAATTAACAAAGACTTGGCTACACTAATCCACTTTTCCAACTCTAGGGTCATAACTCTTGAGACTATGGCTACACGTGAATATCTAAATGCTGCTTTATGGTTTACAGAGCGTATGAGTTAACTTTCTTTTCAGATAGTGTGTCCCAATCTCCCATCACTATCTGAGTGAATAAAAATCATCCTCAGCTCTCCAATTAGCCTTATGCCTCTTGCTAAAATCTATTGCTAACTAATTATTGATTCCTCTACTAATGGAAACAGTGTCATCCAATCAATCTTATCAATGCACCTCATCACCTTATAGACCTCTCTCAGGTCATTTCTCAACTTCCACTGTTCCAAGGACAGCAGTGCCAGCCTATCCCATCTTTCTTCATTACTCAGACCCTGTAGGTAAAAACAATGACTGCAGATGCTGGAAACCAGATTCTGGATTAGTGGTGCTGGAAAAGCACAGCAGTTCAGGCAGCATCCGAGGTTTAGCAGTAAAATCGATGTTTCGGGCAAAAGCCCTTCATCAGGACTACAGGCAGAGTGCCTGAAGGATGGAGAGACCCTGTAGCCAAACCAGCATCAGGGTAAATCCCCTCTGCATCTCTAATGCAATCACAACCTTCTATAATGCAGTGATAAAAACTGCACTCAGTATTCAAGTTGTGGCCCAGCTAGCATTCTATACAGTTCCAAAATAATCTCCCTGTTTGTGTAATCGACGTGTGATGTAAGGTGTGTAATTTATATATATAACTATATTATTTATTATAGTGTTTGTTTTGAGTTGGTTGCATGTGGGTTTTGATTTGTGTGTCAGAAGGGGTTTAATGATTAAATTACAAGTAATTCTCTGCCCCCAGTTAATTATTTTAATAACAGCATGAGAGAGATAGTTCTGGGTGTGTAATGGAGTTTTGTTTTCAGTGGGAGAGTTTTTATGAGCAAAGAAAGTAAGCAGTTGTCTATTGAGTTTTCACTTTAGAAAGTCAGAGATTTGTTACTTTCCAATTGTTTAGGGGAAGTACCCATATTTTGAAAGAAAAAGCTTTTTGGTTTCAGCTTGCTGCAAAGGTTTTGTTTGAAGCTTTGGAATTACTCCTAATGAAAGAAAATGGCTTGCCACTCTTAAGAAATAGGTTACCTTAAGATAAGCAGTTTAGTCTGAAGGTTCCAGACTAGAGGTGTGGATACAATACTGAAGGAGTTGCCTGAGACTGAGAAAGTCTAGGCTTAGTTATATGAAAGCTACAGCAAGAAGCTATCAGATCCTCAAAATGAGATATTAAAGCCACATTTAAATTAAGCCCAATAGATCTGATAGAGAAGGGGATTCTCTCTCTGGTGTGAATACTTTACCGGAATGCTTTTGATATTAATGGGATTATATTTTTAAGGGCATTTCTAATTCTTTACATCTGTATTATATGTAAATAGCTTTATTTGTTTAATTTTATGCTCATTTCTTTTGCATAATGAAATTTATTATTAAAACTGAACTTGCAACATCATGTGTTTGTGTTTCAGTGAAAGACTGCCTGGCTAAAACACCCCATAATAAAACACAAAAATAAGTTTCAGTTATTCAGTCTGGAATCTGATTTATCTAGTATTAACCTCAGCTGAGATGTTAGCAGGTGCCTCAGCTAATAAAGGCAAATATCCCCATGCCTTCTGAACCTCCATTACTGCCCTGCCATCTTCAGAGATTTGTGGAGGTGCACGTGAAAGTCCTTTTAATCTTCAGTACATTCCAGGGTTCTACTATTTGTAGTGTAATCCTTTGCTTTCACAGCTCACCCAGAATTTATTACTTCATATGTTTTGGGATTGAACTCCATTTGCCACTGCTCTATGAACCTGACCAGTCCATAGATAACCTCCTGCAATTTATGTCAATGATCCATTGCTAGACACTATTTTTTGAATTCTTCCATAATTTTTATTTCCCTCAATTTCTCAAAAGTTTTTCTCTATTTTCAGTAATCTGAACCCTTGATTCTATAACTGTGCATTTTTCCTTGCAAATTATGCAAGCACTTCAGATAACCACTGTCAGTCCAGAGCTGGAGGGGTTGCAGAGGAGAGTCATCAGGATGTTACCTGGGCTGGAGAGTTTTAGTTATAGATAGATTAAGATTCTTCTCCCAGATATAGAAGAGACTGCGGAGGAACATGATTGACATGCATAAAATTTTGAGGAGCACAGATGAGAAAGAACTTTTCCCCTTCGTAGAGAGATCAATAACCAGGAGGCATAGATTTAATGAGTCCCGATGAAGGGCTTTTGTACAAACATTGATTTTCCTGCTCCTCGGATGCTGCCTGATTTAAGGTAAGGACAGAAAGGTTGGAAAGCGATGATAGTTTTTTTCCCAGAGGGTGATGGGAATCTGGAATTCATTTCCTGCAAAGATGGCAGAGGCAGAAATCTTCATAACATTTAAGAGGTATTTAGATATGCACTCGTGATGCCAAGGCATACAAGGCAATGGGCCAAGTGCTGGACAATGGGATTAGGGTAGTTAGCTTCTTGTTTTTGACCAGCACAGGCTTGATAGGCTGAGGAGCTGTCTTCTATGTTGTAGTTCTCTATGACTCTGTCACTAAGTGCCAACATCTTCTCTCTGACACCTCACACTCTATCTTTGCTCCTATGCCTGTCTCCTATAAGGCTCATGCTGTACCACTTTCATTACAGCCTGCAACATCATCACAACTGGCCAAGCTACCTCAATACCCAACACCACCAACCCTGCGTGCCATTTGCACTGCCTATTAACTTGCTCGAGACACTTCTCCACCTGCATTAAAGGTAATAACAGTGCCATCCCTTTCACTTCCCTTATTACCTGCCTCTCTCTCATTCAGGAGGAAAACAGCCCACAGTAGGACAGAAAGAAACAAGACGGGCTGTGTCCTGCCCAATGTTCAGATCCTTATCCCTTATATGTAGAGGATCCTGACTCTGACTGCCCAAGCAGGTAACTATCCATGTCCAAGCTCCTGGATTGGGATTGGAGGCTGCCTTGACTTGCTGTGCTGGAAGCCCTGACTGAAGGCACTCTTGCTTGACTTGAATGGGGACTGCTGATAATCTTAACAAGATTCCTGGCTTTGTCTCTGTGCTAATCATCACAGCAATATAGCAGGTCTTTGAGTCTGGTATCTCTACCTGAAGGGCAAGGCTCAAAATGTAATGCAAAGCAGGGATACTGTGAGCATCCAATTAGGATCAAAGTGAGTGAGTCTGAAGAGAGCACATAAACAACTGAGAGATGCAGCCTGGTCCAGTCCATGAACTGAGTGCAAGTCCCCAAATGCACGGTATCCTGGCTGCAGCATTACAGTAATTCTTGATATTGCACCCCAAAGTGCAACATTGAAGGGAGGAAGCATCCTGTAAGTGAATTGGAGAAGGTCACTGAAGGTTCTTCTGAGCTGACACATGTTGGACACCAGTGTCAATTACCATGGGGTTCATGTAGTCGATGCTCATGACTCATGAAATATTAATGCTTGGTGTACCACATGGATGTCCTTTGAAGGAAAGAGCAAGCTGAATTTGCCAGGTACCCACTCAGATTTCCATGTCCAAAATTCAGTGTCCAATTTGCTCATAGTGGGTGCTAGGTTGGAAGAGATGGGATGTGCTATTGACAAGCTCCTTAACAAACAATAATTCCTCTTAATGGGCAACTTGCTGCTCTCTGACCAGAAGCCTGTCTTGACATCTAGAACTTACTTCAGAGGTAGTCCTGAAATTAAGGTAGGCCTTGCTTACTGTTGACACAATTCTGCCACCTTTCTTGATGTAGTCCACAATATTCAGGCCATATAAGATTCCATCCTTTATAGCATTAGGGATCAAGCATTTTTTGGCAACTTCAACTTCCCCGCTGTCTTTTCAAATTAAGTGAAATATCTTTCAATGCCATTTTTGTAAACTCAGGAACTAAATACAAATTTCCAGTTAAAATGAATCCCTCATTAGCATGAGACTTATCCTCTGAATGACTGCCCATTATAAGCTTTTCTTTTGCCAAGTAATGTGTCTGCTTGACCTCTCCTTGGAATTTAACCTTTTTTAAATTGCATTTCTCTTTCTTTTTCTTTCTCTTCACTTTGTAATTCAAGCTTTCTTAATTCCAGCTTTCTTTGCCCTCTTTGTTTCTCCTCCCTTTCCATTGCTCTTTTTTCTCATTCTTTTCTCTTCTTA
This sequence comes from Chiloscyllium plagiosum, assembly GCF_004010195.1. NCBI lineage: Eukaryota > Metazoa > Chordata > Chondrichthyes > Orectolobiformes > Hemiscylliidae > Chiloscyllium > Chiloscyllium plagiosum. The sequence continues at coordinate 15,451,596 of NC_057723.1, read as the reverse complement.
TTCCGAATTCAAGATGGTTCTTCATTTCCAATTGAATCTTTTTTTAGTGGTGTCCCATCAGTTTTCCTTCCTTTTACTTCCAACTGCTAATTACTTAAGGCCTGTTACCCTTATGAGATCCTACTTTTATTTCTACTTACAACATGTCTGCTTACACTCTCAAATTGGATTTCAAATCATCCACTGTTACATTTTTGACTCCATGAAAGCTCTTTGCAACAGTCAAAGCCATTTTGAAAGGCTAAACCATGTAACATCTCCTGTTTCTCCCCCCCCCCCCCCCTCGTCCCCCCCCCATATCTAGTACATTCATGTGATTGTTTCTTTCAGATTCACAGATCACTCTTCGATTCCTCTTAAAAAGAAATAAGAATGAGACAGGACAGATTTAAAGTGATGTGTGAACAAAGCAAGGGTAATGTGAGAAGATAAAACTTCTCACACTGTGAGTAGTTAAAGTATAGAATGCATAGCCTGGAAATAAAGTAGAGGCAGGTTCAATTGAGGCATTCAAAAGGACAGTGGATTTATGTTTGGATAGTAATTATGTGCAAGATAAGGGAAAAAGATAAAAGATTGGCACCAGATAATAGAGTAGGACCAGATAATAGAACCAGTGCACACAAAATGGGCTGACTGGCCCCCATCTTCACCAAAACAATTCTATGATTACTGACTGGCAACCACTTATTGAATTCTTAGTAAGACTTAAACCACATTCCAATCAAGTCAAAGATGACTGCACATTTAGGGCCTGTTTCCACACTGTAAGTAATCTAAAAGTAATCTAATCTAATCTAATAATAGAACCAGTGCACACAAAATGGGCTGACTGGCCCCCATCTTCACCAAAAGAATTCTATGATTTCTGACTGGCAACCACTTATTGAATTCTTAGTAAGACTTAAACCACATTCCAATCAAGTCAAAGATGACTGCACATTTACAGCACTATACATTCTACATTCCAAGACCACAAAGTGGAACCTACCTGCTTGCAAAGTCTCAAAGGTACAATTGCCTTGAAGAAGTGTGGAAAATGAATGAATGGGATAAATCTTCCCGTGAGCAAAATAGCCACATAATCACCTGGAGAGTTCAATTGAGTGGAGACAAATTACCAGATAGAATCACTTCAACAGTGGATCTCTGGCTATGATAGGAATGTGCTAAGTCACATCTAGAAATGTGAGACAGGCATCTTGAACTCACTGTGCCACAACCACGTTTGTGGTAATTGGGCAATTGAAAAGGGAGATCATGTGACAAATGTGCTAAACTTTTGCGTGGTTGTGCAGCTGTTTTCTCTGTAGATCATGGTAAGTATATGAAGCTATGTAGAAATAAGGGCCTTGTGTGGTTCTCTGTGTCTCCCTCTCTCACCAAATATTCTCACATTATTGGATACATCTGAACACCTTGTTATCATAGCCAGAGACCCACTGTCTAAGTGATTATATCTGATGGTTTGTCTCCATTTAGTTGAACACTCCAGATGATTATGTGAATACTTTGCTAATGGGATAGGAGATTGCCCTTGCCCATCTTCTTTCCAGACATCTAGAAATTTTCAAACCCAGTCCACCATTTCATTTTGATTCTTCATGTACCGCAGGTAGATATTTGCAGATGAACCCAACACCCACAGCTGTTATGTCAGAAGAAGTTAAGTTGTCCAACTACATCTTCAACCTGCCTTGACCCCAACCCAGAAGAACCACAGAGGTCAGCCTGAAGCCAGCCAAGTTACCAACTTCAAAACTTGTATGCTCCCTCCCTTTAACTTTATCAGCCTTTATCGAGCTTCATCTATTCTGACCTTATAGAGGTTTATAAAATCATGAGGGACATGAATAAGGTGAAAACCTAAGGTCTTTTTCCCAGGCTAGGTGAGAGGGAAAAAATATAAAAGAGTCCTAAGGGGCAACTTTTCTTATGCAGAAGGTGGTACACGTATGGAATGAGCTGCCAGAGGAAGTGGTAGAGGCTGGTACAATTCCAAAATTTAAAAAGCATCTGGATGGGTATACGAATAGGAAGGGTTTAAAGGGATATGGGCCAAACTCTGGCAACTGAGACTAGATTAATTTGGTTGGGAGAAATTGAGGACTGCAGATGCTGGAGACCAGAGTTGAAAAGTATGGTGCTGGAAAAACACAGCAGGCCAGGCAGCATCCGAGGAGCAGCAGAATCGACATTTCGGGCTTATGCTGCCTGGCCTTGTGTGTTTTTCCAGCACCACACTTTTCAACTCTAGATTAATTTGGTTGACATGGACAAGTTGGACCAAAGGGTCTGTTTCCATGCTGTACACCTCTATGACTCTATGATTCTATGCAGTCCATTGTATGGGAGCACATTCATTATTTTCTTCAAATGAGTGAAAATAGAGTAATGGAAATGTATCACACAGAATCAGAGCCTTTGGTCCAATTTGTCCACGCTGACTAGATATCCTAAATTAATCCTCTGGTAGCTTGTTCTATACATGCACCAAGGTCTGCATGAGAAAGTTGCCCCTTAGGTCCCTTTTATATCTTTCCCCTCTCATCTTAAACCTATGCCATCTAGTTTTGGAGTCCCCTACCCTGGGGAAAAGTTTTTGACTATTCACCCTATCAATGTCCCTCATGATTTTATAAACTTCTAAAACGTCACTTTTCAGAGAAAATAGCCCCAGCTTATTCAGCATCTCCCTACAGTCAAATCCTCCCTCCTGGTAAATCTTTTCTGAACCCTTTCAAGTTTAACATTAGCTGAGTTTCTCTTTTTAACAACACAAATAAATATTGGTCTTTTATAGTCATAGCATGTAAATTGATAGATATTAAGTTGGCAAGTATATCTTTTCTTAAAAGAAAAATAACACTAAAATAAAAACATCTATGGATGTTGGAAATCAGAAATGAAAGTGCCAGAGAAACTATTCAGGTCTGGCAGCATCTGTAGAGAGAGGAAAAGTTATAAGTTTGAGCCAAGTGAGCTTTTGTCAGAGTTCTGAAACTCAAAATATTAACTCTGTTTCTCTGTCTACAGATGCAGTCAGATCTGTTGAGTTTCTCCCACACATTCTGGTTTGCTTAAAGAAAAAGCATTGTTACAGTTGAATATCAAGTGGGAATTTAGGGGAACTACTCAAGCCCATTTCACCTGGTTGTAACACCAGGCATCAGTTCACAATGTCCATGGTCTGTTAACTTCTTATCACCTCTCTCAGAGGCTCCTTCCATCAAGCCCATTTCAGCTCCAACTCATGACTTCCTGCTCAGAACAATTTCTCTGTCCAGCTCCCTCCTATTGTCATTTGCTGGCAGGAACTCAGATTTCAGCCACCCTAACAACTGGGATGCCTGGTGCATGTCAGGGCAAAAAGGCAAGAGTCAAGGAGAGAGAGTACAATTTCCACATTACACACTTATCATCTTTGTCTCATCCCATAAATTAAAACAAGAGCCTTTTTCTACTGCTCTTACTTATGCATGTATTTGCATTTCATAGTGGTTTTTCAAGAATTATGACTTTAAAAGCCCTGTACAGCTGCCTCTTCCTGACATGTGATCAGATATTTACCTACATTCTCTCCTCAGTCTGTCCGCTCCTTCAGCCCCCACATTGGTATTATTGGACTGCAGTCTGCTTTCAATAATGTTAATTCTTATTGTTACGTGATGAAAGTTGCCAGTCCAGTTATATTTGGGTGGAGGTAATCTTTTTCATTTTGGAAAATAAAAACAATTATACAGCTGAAGGCTAAATTAGTTTGTTCTTTCATTACAGCTTGGGACAGAAATTGTGAGGCTTGTGAGTGCTATCCCAATGAACTCTGCTATCCTGTTGCTTTGATGTTTGGCAACGTGTTTCAGCTAATAAAAGGCTATTTACTGCCTTTTAAATGCTCTTTATCTGTAAAGAAAATAGTATTCATTTCAGGAGAGGAATATGAAAGAAGTGAAGTCTACACCTCGTTACATGTGCAGATATATGGAATGCTGAATTACAAAGTGAAATACCTTGTTAGCTTTAGTTTCACATGTTACCTTGTTAGCTGCAGAAGCTGAATCAAACATTCCTTTGAGACAGTTGGTAAATGAGCTGTCTCAGCTGCAGCGCAGCATGCATCTTTTATAGCCTTAACTTTTCCTTATGCAATATCCTCATTATTTGTCCTTTTTTTCATGTTAGTGAACAAACAGTCGAGTTTCCAGAAATAATTCATCAATTTATTCTGACGGCTACTATCTCCTTGGATTGGCATTGACGTCAGTGTATGATAAATCTGTTTTACACCCATATATAGTAAAGCTTCGTAAGTCCAAATGAGGTCTGCATATGGCAGAGTAAGGTAATTATCCTTCAGGCTAATATAATTACTGAGTAAGAAACTAGTGTCTCAAATTAATAAAACTGTCAGTTAACCTTCCTGCTGTTGTAATGTTTAGACACTTTCACCCTGATATCTGTCCATACATCCTAAGGTGTCACATATTTCACCAACTCTGGTCAGATTGTTTCCCTCACCTGGTGCCAAATTGGTGTCATTTACCTCATGCCAATTATTGGATGTCTTTGATGTGTCTAAAGGTTCTTTCTATGCTTCTTCCAAGAGTCAGCCATGATTTGCTAGGTGTTATCAACAAATCATTATTTTGCTGCCTTTGTTGTAGTTCAAACCAGCTAATTTCACATGTTATTTCTATACTATTAGCTATTTCTAATCCTTATGACTGATGAATGACTAAACACTTCAGTAGTAAACTGCTCTGTTCTACACTAATGCTAGTATATTAGACTACAAAGATAACTCATTGATTAAAGTTGCATAGAACTTGCATTCCAGCTCAAAAAAAGGTCATGAGTTGGAAAGCAGGTCAGAACGGCCTCTTTTTGTGCCGTAACATTTTTATGACTCTACGGTTCAATAATTTTCATTTAGAACATTTTGTATTCAGAGTAGATGAGTTAAACATCAGAATTAAATGATTATCCTTTGCGGATGAAGAAATGGGCAGAGAATGGTATTAATGCTTTCAAATGAAAAACTTGATCATCAGTCAAAGCTTAAAACCTGGTCATTAAAACTCTTCTAGTTTCCTTTTCCAATTTCATGTATTTACTTTAGTTGGGGCATTTACATCAGTTCTCACAATTGTCTTCATTTTGCTTCTTTACCAATAAATTAGATCTTCAATAGCCACACCTATGTCTGCTTGACCTTCAACATTGTATGTTCCCAGGGTTGCCAGTTCTACCAATGTGAGAGAGTATCCGATAGACTGATCTGCTCTACATATACTTACATATCATTTTCAATCACACATTCTTAGTCCGATATTTTACAGTCTTTTCTATCATTATATAATAATGGTCTTTTAAAATCCTTATGTTCATTTTGTCACTAAATATTTGATCACCATAATCCATGGTTTCAACAAGATGACAGTTCATATATTCCTTACCAAATCCCCAAGGTTTTCCACAGTCATGTCAAGGCAATGGATTCCATGGTCATGTTCAGGAAAAGCATTGAATTTGGCAATGACTGAATTAAATGGCTGAACAATTGGCAGAGAGAAAGTTACTGGTGCTTGATTTTAATGCCTCAAATTAAGTCACCTCTTAATGCTCTCCATGCTCCAAAGTGTCTAAGATTATTCTCCTTCACTGAATTATCCTCTGAGATCTCCCTGTTCAACTGTTCTCTTACTCTGTTACCAGCCTCCATTGTGTTGTAAAATAATATCTTCTTGAATTCTCTTTTAAAGCTTTCCTCACTTAACACCATGCCATTCATCCATTTCCCCTAAATCCTTTAATATCTTTTACATTCACAGTAAGTCAACTTCATCATCCCATTTCTCAACACTATATCATCACCAGACTAAGTACTCGATGAACTCTAATATTCCATGTGTCAACTCAATGCCAGTTTCAAACCCTCCTTCTACCCAGTTGATGTGCTTTACAATACTCTTCTTCATATCCTTTTGAAACTGCATCCACATTTTCATCGAGCCCTGACAAACTCAATCTTCTCCTCTATAAAAACTTCCAATGCATTGCTGCCCTTGCAAGTAGTCCTGATGTTTAGTTTTCAATTCCTTGATGCTTGCCATTCGGTCAATTGTGACTGCTTTTTGGCATTGCTTCTGCATTAGTAGTGAATACTTTAGGAATGTCCTGTGATCTTGCACTGACAGACGAAGACTTGATTCCCTTTAAATTAACTGTATAGGTTTCAGGTGAGAGGTGAAAAATATAAAAGTGACCTAAGGGGAAATTTCTTCGCACAAAGGGTGGTGCGTGTATGGAATGACCTGCCAGAGGAAGTGGTGGAGGCTAGTACAATTACAGATTTAAAAGACATCTGGATGGTTATATGAATAGGAGAAAGTGAGGACTGCAGATGCTGGAGATCAGAGCTGAAAATGTGTTGCTGGAAAAGCGCAGCTGGTCAGGCAGCATCCAAGGAGCAGGAGAACATAGAACATAGAACATAGAACAGTACAGCACAGAACAGGCCCTTCGGCCCACGATGTTGTGCCGAACATTTGTCCTAGCTTAAGCACCCATCCATGTACCTATCCAATTGCCACTTAAAGTTCGCCAATGAGAATCGACGTTTCGGGCATGAGCCCTTCTTCAGTTATTCAGTTATATGAATAGGAAGGGTTTAGAGAAATATGGGCCAAGTGCTGGCAAACGGGACTACATTAGGTTGAGCTATCTGGTCAGTATGGATGAGTTGGACCGAAGGATCTGTTTCCGTGCTATACATCTCCATGACTCTATGGCTATATAACTGATCATTTGATCTCATTTTGGTTTGGCAGATAGAACAGACTGAGTGGAACTTGAAGTACAAATCAAAGGAAAAAGTGGGAAAATCATTGCTGTCTATAAATAATCTTCTATTCTCATTAATGGTACACTGTTATTCTGTTTCTTTCTGAGACCACAGTGTATAAACTCTGTTTTCCTGTCACTTCCTTGCAGGACTATAGGCTCAATATTTTCCTTCGGCAGCAATGGAATGATCCGCGACTGGCCTACAGTGAGTTTCCTGATGACTCGCTAGATCTGGATCCATCTATGTTGGATTCGATTTGGAAACCAGATTTGTTCTTTGCTAATGAGAAAGGTGCTCATTTTCACGAAATTACTACAGACAACAAATTACTGCGAATTTTTAAAAATGGTAACGTCCTCTACAGTATCAGGTAAGTGGCAGCCAAATGGATGAGGAGAGAGTGCAGGTTATTTAGTGAGGGGTAATATTGGAATCTCATTCAATGAGTGCAAACACAGCACTGAACACAACATGGGAAATTGATGCTGGCTGCGGGATATATTTTAAAAAGATTTGCATTTACACAGTGTATTTTTCAACCAACAGACACCTCAAAGTATTTTACAACCAATTAATTACTTTCGAAATGTCAGAAATGAAACAACCAATTTGCAACCAGCAATCTACACACACAGCAATGTGATAATGATCAGATAATCTAGTATTTGTGATGTCAATTGAGAAATAAGTATTGGTCAGGTCACCAGAAATAGTTTCACTACTTCCCTTCAAAGTTTTGCCATATAGAAAATTGTTAGGTGAGGTACGGAGGGGGAGTGAAGTGTAAAAGAGAAGATGGTGTAGCAATATTGATCAAGGAGTCAATTCCTGCAGTAAAGAAGGATGTTACCTTAGAAGGTTCCTCAAATGGGGCTGTAAGGGTATAAGTTAAAAAAAAGAAATAGTGGTACCCACTTTGTGAGGACCCTCAAACAATTAGAGAGAGATGGAAAGACAGATATGGAGGCAAATCTCAGAGAAGTGTAAAAATAATAGAGCAATAATAGTACAAGTTTTCAACTTCTTCTATATTAACTAGGATGGACAAAGTCTGAAAGGCTTAGGTGGGCAGAATTCTTAAAATGTGACTAGGAAAGATTTTTAAGACAGCACAAAGAGAGTCCAACAAGAGAGATTGGATCAATTTTCCAGGAACAAATCTAGGTAAGTGCTACATGTGGTAAAGGGATTATTTAAGAGACAGGGACCATATATTGAGTAAGATTAAGAGTATTATGGATAAGGATAAAGATAAGCCAGAAATAAGGGCTCTGAATTGGGGGAAAACTGATTTTAAATTAAACAAGACAGGATCTGGCCAATGGGAACTGGGTGCAATTATTTGCAGGAAAATCCACATAAAAAGAACTATTCAAAAGGGTAATAATGAGAATGCAGGGCCAGCATGTTCCACAAAGGGCAAGGGTGGGATCAACAAATTCAAAACACACTGCATGTCACGGGGTGTATGGTATTAAATAAGGAAACAAGACAAAAGCCTTATGGTAGATACTGTAGGCTCAAATCAACAGCTGCCCTAGAGGGGTATGTAGCAAGTGCAGGGCATTGCTTAAAAAACATATCAGAAGAATGATGAGGGGACATGAAAAAGGAGGATAACATTAAGGAAAATCCACAGGCATTTACTAAGTATATTCAGGGAAAGAGAATAACCAGAGAAACCACCAGTATATGGAACCAGGAGGCACCGCTAACATTTTAAATGAATACTTTGCATCTGTATTCAGTGAAGGATGATGCGGGCATAGAAATCAGGGAGGGAGGCTGGAATATATTTAATGAATTTGCATTGAGAAAGAGGAGGTATTAGCAGTTTTAACTGACTTGATTGTGGGTGAACCACCAGATTCATAAGAGATGTATCTGCTGTGACAGGCAAGGGGGGAGATTTCAAGGCCACACCATTAACTTTCCAAACCTGTCTGGCCTTGGGAGGGCTATCAGAGATGGACGACAACTAAGGTGATACCATGATTCAAGAAGGGTGTTAGGGATAAACCACAACACTACAGGCCAGTGAATCTAATATCTGCAGTTCAGGAAACAATTTGAATAAATTCTGAGGGACAGAATCAATCTCCACTTGAAGAGGAAAGGATTAACATCAACAGGGTTTTGTAAGGAAGAGATCATGTCCAACAAACATGATTGAATTTTTAAAGAAGTGACTAGGTGGGTAGATGAGAGTAGTGCAGTTGATTTGGTCAATGTGGACTTCCATAAGCCTTTTGACAAGTTCACATGGCAGATTGAGAAGCTAAGAGCCAATGGCATTTAAGGCAATTTGGCAAATTGGATCTAAAATTGGCTTGGTGGCAAGAAGAGAATGATGGTTGAAGGGTGTTTTTGTGACTGGAAAACTGTGTTGAATGGTAATCATGAAGTTGTGCTGGGTACTATGCCATTTGTTGTGTAGATTAATGATCTAGACACAATAGGTGATGTGATCAGAGAGTTCACAGAGGACATGAAAATTGGTGGTGTGGTAAAAAGCACAGAGAAAAGCCAAAGACTACAGGATAATACAAATGGACTCGGTACATGGGCCACATGGTGAGAAATGGAATTTAATCCTGAAAAAGTGTGTGGTGATGCATTTTGGGAGGACAAGCACACAAGGGCATACACATGACTCAAAGGAAGTACGTCGGATCAGAAGGATCTTGATACACATGTCTATAGATTCTTGAAAGCAGCAGAACAGGTAGATAAGGTAGATTAGGAAGGCATTTGTTTTTATTTGTCAAGGTATTGAATATAAGAACAAAGAGGGCTCTTCTGTTGCAGTGATAGTGTCCCTACTTAAGGGCCAGGAGACTTGGTTCAAGTACAACTTGCTCCAGAAGTTTGTAACAATTGCTCTGAACAGGTTGGTTGGGAAAAATATACAAGAACAAGGAGATTATGATGGGGCAGTACATCAGGTTGGTTAGGCCACAACTGGAGTATTGTGTGCTGTTTTGGTTGTCACACTGTCGGAGGATGCGTTTGCACGAGAGAGTATACTGAAGAAATTCTCCAGGATGTTGCCTAGGCTGGAGTAATACAGCCATGAGGAGGGAACAAGATAGGCTGGTGTTGTTCCCTGAGCACAGGGAGGACTGAGGAAGTCCCTAAAAGAGATGTCTAAAATTGTGGTGGAAGAGTCAAGAACCCTCAAGACAATTCAAAAGAACACTTGAAACATTCTATTATAAAAAAGTTACAGGCTAAGTGCTGGAAAATTAGATTAAAATGTATTGTTTGGTGATCAGCTCAGATATGATGAGCCCAAGGATCTCTTTCCACCTTGTAAAAATTCTATGACGATGATTTAATCTTCAAGACCACACCTACTCAGTATTGTACTGGAGTGCCAACTTTAATTTTTGTTCATGAATTTTAAAGTGAGACTTGAACCCAAAATATTATGATTCTGTGCTACAAACTGAACCACAGGTGACATTGTACATATAAGTCAGAAAAAGGGCAAGTAGTAAATGGAGGAAATGCAACATCTATCTCGAATTAACTAACATAAATTACCATATGTTTAGAAAAATGGTTACAAATATCATATCACACTAGAAGCAGATATGAAACCAGGATATGTAAAACAGGGAAACAATATTTCAGGGATAAAAATGCAGCATGGATTATAAGTTCCAATACAATATCGAATAAGTGATTGAAAGCATTTATTTTAAGCCAAAAGTAATTGGAAGCTCTTTATCATAACATTAATCTTTACCGATATAAATTGGATTCATGTTTGATGAAAGCCATGTTCATTATCCAAAGCTGTTCTAGAAGTTGATCCTTGCTTTCTTGCTTTAATTGAACCAGTCCCAGAGCAGAAGCGATGACCAGTGTACAAAATATATGTTACAATACAAGCTGAACTTGAACTTTTCCCAGTTACGTTTTTTTTTAGAACAGCCCTTTTAATTTTGTGGTTGTTATCATCTTGTACTGTTGTCTTCAGGAGTTAGTCACTGCAGCATGCACTCAATATGTGTACGATAACCTTTGCTCACAGTTAAATTCTAATATTAGTATGGCACAGGAGAGGATGCAAACCCTTCCCTTATATTAATAGCATTCAAACTGAGGTTTCAAACCATTTCTAATACTTCAGCAGACCAGTGGAGCTTTTTAAATCAAATCGGGATGTTCATGTAATTACATCATTTGTCCTTTCCCAGCAAGTAGAGATAAACAAATCAGATTGATGATGCGATTCACAAGTAACCTTATCACTGTTCCATCAATGTACATCAAAAATGATGTGAAGTTCCCAAACTAATTGGAGAACTACATGTTAAATTTGATATGAGGTAGTAGTTACTGATGATATGTATTAAATTGAATACAAATTTTGAAGAGGTTGGATTAGAAAAGGTTTTTTTTTCAATCTAAGAAACAAAGTCTTGTGATTTCCCCCAGCCCACCACAGTCCCCAAAAAGACACTACATTGTGTGGGAAGCTGGCTACATATCAGAAGGGGATCCTGAACCCAAGCTGAGTGATGACTATTTATGCTTTCTTGGGAAAGATAAAAGAAATCAATTCCTTCTAATTCTGAGATATGCTGGAGACTTAGTTTGTTAATGGTATCCTATGGTTATATATTCTTAGTTCAAATTAAATAATCTGCTTCCATCTACAGCTTCAGAGATACTAAATTAGCTTTCAAATTCACCACTGAACAAATGAAGCTAAGAAATGTCAGACCCCCAACAGGAGGGTAGTTCAACCATTTAAGCTTTTTCAGCTAAAGTTTAAGCTCAGTACAGCATCACAAAAATAATATGGCTGCTCAATCCCTCCAATCATCAAAAATAATTGCTGGGTGAGCAGATATTCATGAACCCCTGCTTTGTGTATCACATTTAACTTGGGCTTATATTAACCATTCAGCTCACAAATATACCATTGTTTCTCCAACACAAATGAGGTCTGAATTGCTGAAGCATAATTGATTATTCTTTTTAATCTTTTTCAATACAGTAAATTGGTCCATGAATAATCTATGTAAGGGTAAGCTTAATGTCTGTTGGCTTGTCATCGATTGTCCTTGAATTGCATGCCAGTGTTTGATTAGTCATATTGGCAACACATGGATATATCTAATTGACTGGATATTTTCTGTAAACAGTCAAAAATTACATATAGGTTCCATCTCACAGTACGTTTATAAATATCATGGAGGTGGACCAACCTTTTGTGAATATCTAGTGATTGGAGAATGAAAGGCCTGTGTGTATGACGCTGGGCTGGTAATTCAGTGGTTTGGACTGATGATCGGAAGATACAAATTTAAAAATCAACCATGACAGCTGGGGAATTTAAATTCAATTAATTAAGTAAATAAATCTGGAACTAAAAGCTAGCATCAATAATGGTGACCATGCAATAAATATGTTGTTTTAAAAATCCATTTGGTTCACTAATGTCCTTCAGAGATGGGAACCTGTTCGTGGAATGACTTACAGAGCGTGCCTAACTCTTAACTATCCTTTGAAAATGCCTAGTAAGCCTGTAACATGCTTGACAACAATGTATAATAAGAATAGAATTGGGTCTACAGCCCAGTATGAAACAGGTATCAGATACTAAAACGCCATAAGCACATAATCCAGTTGACCCTGCATCGAGAGGATTGTTCAAAAATTGGGAGAGCTGTTTCAGAGCTGAAAATGTGTTGCTGGAAAAGCGCAGCAGGTCAGGCAGCATCCAAGGAACAGGAGAATCGACGTTTCGGGCATAAGCCCTTCTTCAGGAAGGGCTTATGTCTGAAACGTCGATTCTCCTGTTCCTTGGATGCTGCCTGACCTGCTGCGCTTTTCCAGCAACACATTTTCAGCTCTGATCTCCAGCATCTGCAGTCCTCACTTTCTCCTCAAAGAGCTGATTCAGAGTTGAGTCAAGCAACAGCCAAACATAGTCATAGTCACAGAGTCATATCTGTAGCCGACTTCCCAGACTTTATAGAATTATGGAATTTGTGCATGACCATCACCATTCCTGGGCATGTTCTCTTTGACTTGGAATGAAGTGGCGATTACCTTTAGGAAGAGTTGACCCCAGGATTTCTCAATATTGGTTCTGAATGCCATTAAATGGTTTCAGGTTAATCATGGGAAAGAAAACACCTGAGGATGGAGCATTGAGGGTGGGCAACTACAGGGTCCATCGGCAAGAGTGGGATGGTAGTTTCATGAACTGATTGAGTCCTACAGGACATATTGGCCAAACTGGGTCTGGAGCAGATGATGAGAGAATCAACATGAAAAAAAGTGCTGATTGGTTTTGTCCTCACTAGTGTATTTGTCACAAACATAACTGTTCCATGATAGTATTGGTAAGTATTGGTTGGTAGGCCATTCCCTCCACGACTCCCTCCCTCCAAACCCCACCCTCCACTCCCAGCACCTTCCCCTGCCACCGCAAGAACTGCAAAACCTGTGCTCACATCTGCTCCCTCACCTCCGTCCAAGGCCCCAAAGGAGCCTTTCACATCCATCAAAACTTCACCTGAATGCCTATATATGTCATTTATTGTATCTGTTGCTCCTGAAGTGGTCTTCTCTACATTGGGGAGACAGGACACCTACTCGTGGAGTGCTTCAGAGAACATCTCCGGGACACCCTCACCAACCAACCCCACGGCCGAACACTTCAACTCCCCCTCCCACTCTGCCAAGGACATGTAGGTCCTGGACCTCCTCCATCACCACTTTCTATCCACCTGATGCCTGGAGGAAGAATGCCTCATCTTCTGCCTCAGGATCCTCCAACCCCATGGCATCAATGTCGATTTCACCAGTTTCCTCATTTCTCCTCCCCCCCACCTTATCCCATTTCCAACCTTTCAGCTCAGCACCATCCTCATGACAGCCTACCTGTCCATCTTCCTTCCCACCTATCCAGTCAACCCTCCTCTCTGGCCTATCACCATTACCCCCATCTCCATCTACCTATCGCACTCTCAGCTACCTTCCCCCCCAGCCCCACCCTCCTCCCATTTATCTCTCCACCACCTCAGCTCACAGTCTCATTCCTGATGAAGGGTTTTTGCCCGAAACATCAACTCTCCTGCTCCTCAGATGCTGCCTGACCTGCTGTGCTTTTCCAGCACCATATTCTTGATCCAGGAAACTCTGTGGATTTCAACTGCAGAATAACATTGCACCAAAATTTGTGTTGCCTCATGGCCAGGTATATCCTTTGCTTTTCAATAGCAGTTAGTCAGGGGTCAAACCCAGGTCCATGGAAGAATGAGCCTGGTGCAGTATCAGGAACACTTAAAAATGAGATGACAACCTTGCAATCGTACAATACGGGACCTCATACATGTTAAATAGAAGTGATATTACACAATAGGTAGAGCTAAGTGATGATACAAACATTGGATTTTTTTTTTCTCATTAATTCATGAGATGTTGGTGTAACTATCTCTAATTGCCTTTGAGAAGGTGGGTGGATGAGCTGCCTCTTTGAACCACTGCTGTCCATGGAGATCAAGTACTGCCACAGTGCTGTTAGAAGTTTGATCCAGTGACAGTAAAGGAACAGTGATAAAGCTCAAAGTTAGGATGGTGTGTCCCTTGGTGGGGAAGTTGCAGGTTGTGGTGTTCCATATATTGGCTACCCTTGTCCCTCTAGGCATGAAAGGTCACAGATTCTGAAGGTGCTTTTGATGGAGCCTTGCCGAGTTGTTGCAATACATCTAGTAGCAAGTACTTACAGCTGCAATTATGTGTCAGTGGTAGAGTAAGTGAACATTGACTCTAATGGATGGTGAGTCAACCAAGTGGGCTGCTTTGCCCAGGATAGTGTTTAGCTTCTTGAGTTTTGTTAGAGCTGAACTCAAATGGGCAATTGGAAAATATTTCATCACACTCCAAACTTGTTCTTTATGGAAGGTGGATACACTCTGGGGAGTCAAGAAGTGAATCATTCACTGCAGAATTTCCAGCATTTGGTCTGCCCTTGTAATCACAGTATTTATATAATGGAACTGTGCAGTCCTGGCACAATCACTCATTAATTGTTGCAGAAATGGAAACAAGTCATGAGAGAATGAGATTCTCTGAATGCCCTCCATTCTATTAACTGCAGAGCTCAGCAGATGAGAGCAAAAGTGTTTACAACCATCTTCAGCCAGAAATGCTGAGTAAATGATTCAATGAAGTCTTTTCTATTACAAAGACCAGTCTTCAGCTAGTTTAATTCATTTTTTGTGATATCAAAAGTCAGCTTATGGCACTGAATTCAATATCCTGCCTGTAGAGAAGATGTGTACAAGAGAACTAGATCTAGTCATAAATTTCATACAGTGCAGCTAGTAGCTATTCAGCCCATTGACTCTGCACTGACCATCTGAAAAACATGTCACCCAGACCCCCACTCTATTCCCGTAACCCCTGCCTTAACTGTGCATAATTTTCTAGCCAACACATGCTGTACACTAGCATGGCCAATCCACCTGACCTGCACATCTTTGGACTGTGGGAGGAAACTGGAGCACCCTGAGGAAACCCATGCAGACACGGGGGAGACTGTGCAAACTCCACACAGACAATCCCCCAAAACTGGAATCACAGCCTGGTCCCTGGTGCTGTGAGGTCACAGTGCTAATGATTGTGAAACCGTGCTGGCAAGCTGTTCCAGAACAGCTACAACAACTATGTCTACCCGACAAATTGGAAAATAGTGCAGGATGTCCAATCCTCCAAAAGCAAGGCATAGTTAATTTAATCACTATTGTCCCATCAGCCTACTCAGCAAAGTGATGGAAGACAGGATTCAACAGTGTAAACAAATGTTACTTTCTCAGTAATAGTCTGATTTGGTTAGTTTGGGTTCTGCCAGGACCACTCAACTCCCAGTTTCATTAACGTTTCAGTGTAACATAGGGAATCAGCTGAAATTCAAAACTGAAACAAAAGTGACTGCATTTAGCATCAAAGCAACACTTGGTCAAGTGTGGCATCAACGAGCCCTGGAAAAGTGCCAATAGGAACTGGGGGAAAGTTCACTATCCAGGATCTTATGGAACACAAAGAATGATCATTCTGGCTTTAAAGACTAATCATTTCAACTCCAGGACAATGCTGCAGAGGTCCTTGGAGTAGTGTCTCAGCCCAACCACCTTTAGCTGCTTCACAAAAACCTTCTCTATCATAAAGTCAAAAGCAAATGTATTTACTGATAATTTAAAAGTTTTCTGTTCTATTTGAAACTCCTCAGATACAGCCAACATGTAGCTTGTCTTGAACAACATTCAGGCATAGACTGCTAAATGGCAAGTAACATTCACACAAGTGACAGCAATGATCTACTATAAAAGTGTGAATATAATATTTTCATCTTGACATTCAATAGCATTATCATTGCCAAATATCCTACCATCAATATCCTGGAGTCAGCACTGATCAGAAACTTAACTGGGCCAACTGCGTCAATACTATGACTATAATAGCAGATCAGAAGTTAGGCATTCTGGGATTAGTTACTGACCTCCCACTCCCTAAAGCTTTACCATCACATATAAGGCACAAGTCTTGAGAATAATGGAATACACTTCACTTGCCTGGTGGAGTGCAATTCAAGAGACTCAATAACATTCAGGACAACCAACCAACTTGATACATTCACTCCTACCATCACCAGTGCACTGCAGCAATGAAAACTTCCTCGACAGCACCTCCCTAACCCATAACCTCCACTATCAAAAAGGACAAGAGGGGCAAATGCATGGCACCGTCACCATCTTTTAGACATCCAAGTTACACATCCTTGTGATTTAAGAAATATTTTGCCATTCCTTCATTGCACAATGTAAAGTCCTGGCAGTCCCTCACTAATGCTGTTCCTTCACCAATCAGACTAGATTAATTCAAAAGCGTGACTTGCCAATGTCTTCTCCAAAGCAATTAAGGACAAGCAGTTAGAACTCACCAGTAAAGCCTATATACTATGAATTTAAAAAAAACATGTCAATGTGGGTGATACCTTTAATGTGTACATGTGTATGTGTGCGTGGGGAAAAAAATCAGAATACTTGGAGGAAGGGGATCCTAGTAGATTCCAGAACAATGATAGATATCAGTGGATTCATCACAATGATTATAGGGAATTTATTAAATAAACAATAGTAGACTCAGAAATTATACCAATTGCTTCTGTGTTATTGTATATAGAAAGGAGAGATCATTAATTACAGTGGGCAGATAATTGCAATAATGTTTGACACAATGATCATAACAATTAGTTTCAAAAAAGGATACATTTAGTATAGAGCGATTAGACCATTGGAAAGGAGAAATAAATGTATTAACTAGCGTAGGAGTAAATGGCTGTAGTCTTGTAGAGATTATTCAAAATAACTTGCATGATGTAACCACAATAAGTGCAGAGAGAAGGTGGAACTATCATGGTAACCAGCACAATGTCACAAACCATATCCACTTCATTTAAATTAATTTGCTCAAGCTATAACCCACTATAGATCAATTTACCATCTACTGTTTTCATTGAGAAGCACAGGTAATATTATTTTCCTATTATTAATCACCTGGAACACTGGAGAGATTTCATTGTTTAATGTTATTATCTCAGCATTAAACCATAACTGTAATATTAATAGGAACAATAGTAGAGCTATCGTGGTGTGAATTGTAGTGCTAATCTGCACCATGCATTCAGAATAGATTAGACAACTGTCCTGTATTAAACATTTGATGAATGTTGTGTTCATTATGCTAATATTCTTTGTTCAAAGAAATTGATAGTTCAGACTAGTTTCAAATGTTGTAGGGTCAGTCCCAGTCAAAAAGTATTAATATGACCTTTGAACCCAATGTAATTTCTTTTTTCTTCTAAGGTTAACACTGAGTCTTTCCTGTCCCATGGATTTGAAGAATTTCCCAATGGATGTGCAAACATGTATTATGCAACTTGAAAGCTGTAAGTATTCCCTATTCTCTGTTCTGATGAAGAGTCATTGTACTTGAAATGTTAACTCCATTTCTCTCTTCACAGAGATAGTCATGGTGTGGAGGTGCTGGTATTGGACTGGGTTGGACAAGGTCAAAACTCACTCAACACCAGGTTATAGTCCAACAGGTTTATTTGAAAACACAAGCTTTTAAGGCACTGCTCCTTCTTTAGAGTCTGTTGTGTCTTAACTGTGAGGTCTTGTATAGACTCTAAACAAAACTTTGCATTTAAAATGCATTGTCTGACCTGAGATGTCACCACTTTACACTGAATAAACCTTAAGTTATCTTGGGGCAGTGACTTGAAAGAAATTCTGGTATTCAGATTAATCATTTGAAATCTGCACCTCCACTCTAACTGATTAAAGATTTAACAGCCATCTTAGGTTTGTTCAATTAATTAGCATCAGTTATATGACCATTTGATCTTTTACTTAGAAATTCTGTTTCTGACGTCTCCTCTCTCCTGAAGAAGGAGCGAGGCTCTGGAAACTTGTTGGACTATAACCTGGTGTCACGTGATTTTTGACCAGTAATAGCCAGACCAGCTTAGTTTCTCCTGCACATACTGTTTTTATTGTATTCTCTATTAATAAGGTTATTTTAATATTAATTCAAAAATTAACAAGCCACAAAGGTGATTTACTTAACACACTGTACAATAACTGCCCACCACATGACTGTGGCTGAAAACTACAGTCTTAAGTGAAATCACTTCGGTAAAATGGATCAGTTTGGTACTTTGCATGTGACCTAAGGTTAATTAATACCATTGTTCTATTTTTGCATGACATGGACAAGACCAGTTTGTGTTGGATCTGGGTTGAATGGAGCCAAAAATGTAATTTACCATGTCTCGTCCATCTACTTCCATTTGTAGAGGGCAGGTACAACTGCATAAAATAGATTCAGCCTTTTGTGAAATTAAAGTGAGACAACAACATCTGCCTATCTTTGACCTTTTTGTTTGAATGCTAATATCAAGCTTTCATACATAGAATATTCAATTTTCACATAGTTATGGGTTACTGGAAGGTGCAATCAACAAGGAGCCTGGACAGGAGCAACTTCAATAATTTTGAGAAAAGAAATTAGTGTCTCAATTTTAACTCTGCTTTATTCATGATAATAAGTTGCTGCAACTTTAAGCAGCAAAGGTTAAGAATCCTCCTCCAGTATGCAACTGTCCAGGCGCCACAATGTCAACTGAGTTTAGGAATCATCTTGCGTCCAAAGCCTGCTCCCTACTGCATAATCAGGAGTGAACCTATAAAATTACTAACCTTAGCTTGGACCTGCACCATGTTCCTTCTCTTCACAAACTTTCACTCTTTATTTGCTCGGTATTACAGATTTCCTTTGATTTTATCCATGCTGATACTTTGCTTTAATGGTGTTATCACCAAATAGTTAAGTCTCCTTTGTTGTCAGTACATAGATATTAATAAAAATTTGTTCTGGGGGTATGGTTGATGCTGACAAGGCTAGCATTCAGTTAAATCAACCACGTTACTGTGGAGTCATATGTTGGCCAGACCAGGTAAGGATGGCTGATTTCCTTTCCTAAAGGACATTAGTGAACAGGTGAGTTTTTAAATGACAACTAGCAGTGGTCGCCACTAGGCCAGTTTTTATTCCAGAACTTTTATTGAATTCAAATTTCACCATTTGCCAGGGTGGGATTTGAACAGATGTCACTGGAGTATTGGCCTGAGGTTCTGGACTGCTAGTGCAGTAAAATCAACGTCTATTCCAAGTACTTTGTTACTGATTGATGATTCTGACATCTTTTTGGTTGTCAGTTTTATTGTTATTACAATCACTGTTACATTGGATTACATTGAGTATCTGTGTAGTTTCTTTAGTAATGGCTGGTCACGTTATAGTATTCATTAACTTCTGATAACATGAAACCTTCCAGTTACCTACGTTCCCTATTTTGTTGCACTCTGTTCTCTGTTGTCACTTCATAAACGTTGTTTTCCTCAATGTCACATTATCAAAGAGACTCCATGTACACATTGTCTAATGAGCCGCACAATCACTGCTGACCATGGAGAAATATTAGCTGAGCACAATGCTACCTCACTAAATGTCCTTTTCATGCATGCTTGGCTGGGGTTGAATAAAGTCATTATCAGGAAAAGAAATTCTGGCTGAGTTTTCTCTACCTAAGTCAGAAAGGTTAAATTCAATTGCTCCTTCTTCATACTGCCCCAGCTAAAATGAGTCAACCTAGTCTTGTTCATTGCTCATAACTGGCATGAAAATGATATGATGAGGTGCAATTTATAAGTTTCATTCAATTCCTGAAATACTTTCTCTCTCTCTATCATGTTGTTCTTTGTGTGATAAAGTGGGAAAATATTTTATTGTCATTTTATAAATAAGCGTTTGTTTTCAGTTTTGAGAAGTTTCTTTTTAAGAATCAGAATGTCATTTGCAACAGTGAACTAATGACATGAGTTCCAAGAAAACATGTGACATCAGTTAGATGCCTAGCAGGATGCCTGGTGAATCAAATTGATAAAGCATTTACAAAAGTGATTTTTTTATTGAAATAAATTTTTACAAAATTAAGAAAATACAAAACGTAGTATAGCAATCTTATACTACAAAAACTTTAACAATAAACTACCTACTACTCTACAGAACAAACCAAAACTATCACACAGGTACAAAACAATCTTTCCACATTAAGATTCAATAAATGACTATACTTAGCAAATTAGTTTAACTTAATATAAATTGTACTAGACTGACCTATCTTACATTAGATCAAATTAGATAAAATCACCTTGGATTAACTTAACTGAAAATAAATTAAATTACACCACTCAACGCACCTCAACAGAAGCTCCCTCCATGGTGACATCAGTTATTATACCCATATTTATCAAGCTTCCTCCCCTCAGGGCCCCCGGACTACCAAACCCGGCCTTCATGGCTATATAAAGGCCCTGGTCAATAAACAGGGCCACCACGACTTATAAAATAGTTCCACTTCTTGATGCACCACATTCGTAAAATAATCTTGATGGACGTGCTCCAGCTCTAGTCTGTGCCATCCCATGAGATGTGGGGGATTTTCTGAGATCCAGTTCATGAAAATGTTTTTCCTTGCACAATCCATGAGAATATTAAATAGTCTCTTTCCATGTTCATCTAATGAAGACAGGTTCGGCAGTCCCGAAAGAAGGATACTGGATCTGTCCGAACTTCAATTCCCAGGATTCCCTCCAATTCACTCGCTATGGCACCCCAGTACCTACGGATCTTATGATATGACCATCGACAATGAATAAGGGTGCCTAAGCTTATTTTGTATTTAGGACATCCTGGAGGCGCTCATTTCTTGAACTTTGCTAATCACTCTGGAGTCATATGGACCCTGTGAAGAATCTTCAATTGCATAGCCTGAGCTGTATTGCATATCGGGATTTTCTTCACATTCTCCCATATGTCCTCCCATGTTTCAAATTAAATTTATACTCCTAGTTCCTGATTCCAGACTCAGTAGAGTCTTCCCTTATCTTCCAAGGTGCCCCTCTCTGTAAATGATGCAGGGTACTAACCGAGAGAGTGCCCACGCACCAGAGGACTCTTCTCTCCGTATCAGACTAATAGGGCTGAGCATTAAGTGTGGTCCTTCATGGTTTATAATCCCTAATCTGAAAATAATAGAAGACGTCTCTACTAGGTAGCCTATATTTGTGACTTAGCTGGTCGAAAGACACCAGGTACTCTCCCTCAAATAAGTCTCCCAAACAGGAGACTCCCTTAACCTCCCATGCTTTAAAGCCGGAATCCATTGACCTTAGCCTAAATACTGGGGATCCAACTAAGGGGTTGAACAGTGAGGTCTTATGTAAATTACCCTCGCCCTGCCGAATCATTCTCCACGCTTTGTCGGTGTTTATAATGATCGGGTCTTTACAATGCTCAGCAACAGGTTTCATCCTGTTCATAAATAGCAAGTTAAGGACGGGGCACCTTGCCTGAGAGAACCCAACATCAAGCCATATCGACTTTGGATCCTTACACACTGAATCACTCACATGGGACAATAGGGCGCTTACCTGGTATCACTTAAAGTCTGGGAGATCCACCTTCCCCAAACCCAGTGGGAGTTGCAACTTGGTAAGTTTAATAAGAGGGCATCAATGACCCCACAAGAAGGACCCCAGCCTGCCATTGAGCTTCCACAACACATCTCTGAAAACAACAACGGGAGCATTCTCATGGGGTACAGTAGCCGAGGAAGAACGTTCATTTTAATCAAGGCTATTCAGCCTAACCATGACATTGGTAGCCCCGCCCAAAGTTGCAGCTCCTGTTTTATCTCATCAAACAAATACACAAAGTTAGCTCTGTAAAGCTGGTGGAAAGCACGGTTAATAAAAATACCCAAGTAAATAAAACCTTTTTGTGACCACCAGAAAAGAAATTGTATTCCATCCTCCAAGTCAGGCACTCCCACCAAGGCCCCACAGGCAAGGCTTCCGATTTTGTAAAATTAATTTTATAACCCGAGGAAGTGCCGAATAACTTAATCTTTTGTATTAGCCGAGGTACAGACTTTTCCAAGTTAGCCAAAAGGAGAAGAACATTGTCAGCGTAGAGAGTAATGCTAAAATTGTCTGATTTTACATGGTTCATAAAGACCACAGCCTTGTGGTCATTATATAGCACTGTGACCCACCTAGTGAAGTCCACCCCACCCCCCCCCCAAGACCAAAAGATATGGCCATTCCACCTGATCAAATGCCTTTTCCGTGTCCAAGGAGATCACCAAGCCTGGAGTTGACCTCTGCTGACATAATTGCACTATATTCAACACCCTCCTGACATTATTGGAAGAGCTATGACCCTTGATAAAATCCTTCTGGTCTTCCTTTATAATAGTGAGCAATACCTTCTCCAATTTCAGAGCTGGTGTTTTAGACAGGATTTTAAAATCTACTTTCAGCAGTAAGATAGGTCTATATGAGGAACATTCCACAAGATCTTTACCTTTCTTGAGAATGAGAGATTTTGGCCTCCCTTAGAGAGGGCAGAGGTAGCCCTGGCTATATGAATAATTAGACATACCCAATACTGGCTCGGCCAAAGTTTATGAATTCCTTATAGAACTCACTTGGAAACATGTCCGGGCTGAGTGCTTTGCCACTTTGGAGCTGCCTTACCACCTCTTGTATCTCTTGTATTATTAAGGGTGCATTCAAAAGGGAGGCTTGCTTTTCATTTATACCTGGGAGGTCCAGATTCTCAAAAAAAAATTCCATCCTTGCTATTCCATCTGCATAGCCATTTGACCAGTATAACACTGCATAGAATTTCCTGAATATGGCATTCATCTTTGTCAACTCACGAGTGATAGTACGCCCTGATAGACAGGATGGACTGCGGGGTACTTTTCTTCCTAGTCAGATATGCCAGATATCTACCTGGCTTATCCCCATATGCGAATAACCTTTGCTTCGCAAAGGAGACTTCCCTCCTGGGTAAGTATTGAATTCAGAGCAGCCTGGAGAGCTGTGGCTGGCTCTAACTTAACCACAGATGGTCTCTCATAAAATGCCGATTCGGCTGCTTTCAGCCGGCCTCCAGCAATGGTTACTGCTCTCCTCTCTGCCTTTTCCTGGGAGCTGAGTATGGAATAACAAAACCCCTTAAATACTCCTTGGTGGTCTCCCAAAGCACCGATGGGTTACTTATGGCACCCGAGTTGATGTCCTAGAAGGTCCTAAGCTCCCTTGTGAAGTATTCTATAAATTTGCTTCAAAAGAAATGGATCCATGCACTAGTGCTGCGTGTCTATTCTACTATCCCTGATCTTTATATCCAGGTACACTGCCGCATGGTTTGAAATGGCTGTTTCCAATCCTGCAGGATAACATTGAATCCAGATAGGTCAACGGAACAAAGAACATACTAATTCTCATGTGGCACTTGTGCGGGTTGGAGTAAAAGGTAAAATTGCTCCCATTAGGGTGGAGACATCTCCACACATCCACCAGCCACAGCTCCCCACACAAGCCTACTAGCTGTCTGGATTGTAGGGAGATACCCAAGAGATCCTTTGGCATCCTGTCTACCTCAGGGTCCATGAGACGGTTGAAGTCTCCTCCTATAATCATGTGGCACACCCCAAGAGCCATCAATTTGGAGACTGCTTCAATCAAGAATTTAAGGAAGTGTGCCGGGAGGCAATAGACATTCAGGATGCCATACTCTTCCCTGTTTATTAAGGCCTTCAGGATAATAAACTGCCCATACTCATCCTTAATTTGTTCCATTATCTGGAATGGGAGATTCACCTGTACTAGTATGACCACTCCTCTGCTTTCAGAATTGAAAGAGGAGAAGAATACCCCACCAAATCCTCCCTACTGTAACTTCAAATGTTCCTTGTCATTCAAGTGTGTTTCGTGTAACACGGTAATATCAACCCTTTCCTTTCTGAGGTTTGAGAGCACCTTCTTTCTTTTGATCTGGGAATGGCTCCTTTTTATGTTCCAGGTGCATCATCTAAATGATCCACTAGCCAGAGCGGATCCGCAGCTCCCCCACCCTGGAAGGAAGAAGCTTATTCATGGTGCATTAAGTGGAGAGAATACAAAATTTATAAAATCCAGAAACTACCACTAAAGACACTACCAAAACTATTTAAAAAACTAACCAATACTCTTAAAGTAAACAAAGAAACACATAAACAATGAATCGCTGGAGATTTCCCCCCTTGCGCATTAGAGGCACTCGTCCCAAACTTTACAACCATTCTGGTTCCTTCCAGCTATGGCTGCTCCCCAAACCCAAGCAATACAGAAACAAAGAAAAACTATTATTTACATAAGTGAGAGTTAAAAGTAGATGCCCACCTCATCCCCTCCATACATCAACTCCACCCCTCACTGGAGGAAACAAAGAAATAACAAAAATTACTAAAAAAGAGAAAAAAAATGGAAATTTTACATCAAAGCCATGCCAGGGCTGTAGGACCAACAACCACAAAAGGAAATGATAGGCCATTGTCCATAGCTTTGTTGTTTTCCCCCTGACCCAGATCATTTATTTCAAAGAGTCAAAAAATCCCTTACTTTCTCTGTTGAGTCAAAGTTATAAACAGACCCTCCATGGTTGAAGCACAATCCTGCTGGGTACCTCACAGCATATTGGATATTCAAATCTCTCAATCGCTTCCTGACTTCATCAAAAGATTTCCTCCTCTTGATTATAGCCCCAGAGAAGTCTTGAGAAAACATAGTGGGCGGCACGGTGGCACAGTGGTTAGCACTGCTGCCTCACAGCGCCTGAGACCCGGGTTCAATTCCCGCCTCAGGCGACTGACTGTGTGGAGTTTGCACGTTCTCCCCGTGTCTGCGTGGGTTTCCTCCGGGTGCTCCGGTTTCCTCCCACAGTCCAAAAGATGTGCAGGGTTAGGTGAATTGGCCATGCTAAATTGCCCGTAGTGTTAGGTAAGGGGTAAATGTAGGGGTATGGGTGGGTTTCGCTTCGGCGGGTCGGTGTGGACTTGTTGGGCCGAAGGGCCTGTTTCCACACTGTCATGTAATCTAATCTAATCTAATAATTTTCGAACCTTTATACACCAGAGCCTGTGAGTCTTTTCCCAGCCTTCTGGAGGCTTCCATTATCAGTTGCTTCTCTTTATAACACTGGAGTCACACTAGGACCAGGCAGGGGTGCTGATCCAACCCAGACCTGCACATCGTGACTCGGTGGGACCGCTCCACACGCTCTCGGCCCGACTCGATTCCCAACCCCAGAAGCTGCAGGACCCACTGGTCAAGGAAGCTGACCAGACTCTCACCTTCTTTATGTTCTGGGAGCCCGATTATCCATAAGTTTTTCCTTCAACCTCGATTCTCGAGGTCATTGACCTGGTCCAGCAGGGGCCCGAACCTGGCCTTCCAGTATTTGGATCCACCCCTCCGAATTCTCCGCTGTGATCTCCGACACCGGGTCCTTTGTTCCCCTACCTCAACATTTCGTTCCAGCGTTCGGATCTTCTGCTCATACTTTTGTAGCATGGCAGAGATTGGTTCCAGCACCGATTCGATTTTCTCTTGAAGTTTTACAAACTCTGAGACTAGCTTCTGCTGCTCCAACAGGTTCAAGGGCGTCGCCACAGGAGCCAGGGCTGCAGTCGCGGATGTGCCTGGCACTGTAGGGGAGTTCCTTGCTTGCTGAGATCCTCTCGCTCCCTTTCCTTAATTCATCTTCATCTTGTTCCCAGAATGTTAGAATCGAAAAGGTTCTAGGAATTTTGTATTACTTTGTTTTATCGATTTTTCTTACGGATGACTAGTGAGGGGGTGTGAAAGCCTACCTTACTTGGGTTTTGGTGCAGACCTCAGCACAGCAGACCTATCAGATTGCGGCCATCTTGGATCCCCACCACAAGATTGAACTTTTATGACTGACTGAGAAAGTAGCCCATGGGTCACTAGCAACCTGAGTTCAGTTCAAATTAAGTTTTAATCAGGCAAGAAATCTCGAGACCATAATACCTGGAAAGATTCCATCAAGTTAAAAAAAAAGGAAGAGTTAAGCTAGGAGTGAAAGTTCACTTCCGTAATGGATATTGCTGGAGAAAATAATGAAACATTGTCTTGCTATCAGATTTCCAGTGTCTACTGTATTTTGCTTTTTATCACCTTATCCATTGTCCATCCCACCACATGCAACCAATGTTGCTTATCATGTCTTCATGGACCTTCCCACCATTGAAACCAATGTTCTGTTTCCCAGAAAGTGCCACTGAGTTTCAGAGTGAATTACCTTTAGGTGACAGAAACCTTTTAAGCATTTCCA
Organism: Chiloscyllium plagiosum; assembly: GCF_004010195.1. Classification (NCBI taxonomy): domain Eukaryota; kingdom Metazoa; phylum Chordata; class Chondrichthyes; order Orectolobiformes; family Hemiscylliidae; genus Chiloscyllium; species Chiloscyllium plagiosum. Next base: position 15,424,907 of record NC_057723.1, on the reverse strand, counting down.
TTTGTGCTAGTCTTCTGTTTCTAACCCCTGTTCATTATACTTTTTTGGAGTATTTAGAGAAACTGTTCATTTGCCCCTAATTGTTCTCCTATTGTTATAATTGACTTCAATAAATATCTTAAAACACTACAGATTTACAAAAAAGTATTGATAAAAATATGAAAAATAGCACATGCTGGGCATTATACATATTTCTAAGTGACTCATGTAACCTTATGAGAATTTTCAAATGCTCAGTATTGCAGTATTATGGTTTTCAAATATGAAATTTCTTTCCCTCTTTTATCCTTCAGTTGGATACACAATGAATGATTTGATATTTCAATGGGATGAAAAAGCTGTACAAGTAGCTGACGGATTAACTTTACCACAGTTTATTCTCCAAGAGGAAAAAGATTTAAGAGACTGCACAAAGCACTACAATACAGGTCAGTATTATAACCAGAAACATTGTCACCAACATGATGTGCAAGGTGCCATAACAACAGGCTTGGTAAACATTATCTTCTCAGCAATTGTGCATAAACACTTAACACTGCAAGGCTAAATGTTAGAGCCTGTTATAACCATAGATTTTACCTTCTTATTATTGAGTTTATAGAATTCTGTGCTGCAAATTATTCTTTTTCCGATTTAAGTCTTCCATTGCATTAATAATGTTTTTGGATAACTTAAACAAGACATTTAAATCCAATCAATAAAAAAATGTAAATAATTTGCCTTTAATCATTATTTAGCATTTTTGACTCAAGGTATTCTGTGTCTGTTAAATTGTTTTGTTTTGATGTTCAGCTTTATCAGGAAAGCATGTGATGTGGTATAGCATTTCATGGATTTTTGCACTTGCCAATGCCAAATGTGTTACAATTTGCTGAATAAATATCTAAATTTTACACAGGTCCCAGAGGCAACAAAATTGCTGTTGCAAGTCTGGAACTGAGTGATAAATCACTTGCTGTGCCAATTTATTCACTCAGGTCATAATGTGATTGATTTGGGGGAACTAGAAATGTAACATTTACAATAGTTGCTCTTAATCTGTACACATTTTAAATAAAACTCTTGACTTTGTTGTCATATATATGTGCTGTTTTTAAAACGTATTTCTTTCAATTTCATACGCATTGTTTAACTAAAGCAATCCCACTGAGGAGAATGCAACATCTCTATACAGTAAATAATACATTAAATGTCCAGTTCCATTCACAAAAGCTCAGACACTTAGCTCATACGTACTCACTTGCAACAAGATCTGGATAACCACCATGTGTATGCTGATGAGTGGGACATAAGTATCAACCAATGACCATTTCCGATAAGAGAGTCTCATTACCTCTCCTTAATGTTTAACCAGCATTGAATTTCCCACCATCAACATTGTAGAGATTGCTATTAACCAGAACCTTAACTGAATCAGCAACATAAATAACGACAGTACTAGAGCAGGTCAGAAGTTTGAAATTCTGCACTTTCTGACTACCCAAAGGCTTTTCAGCATCTACAAAGCTTGTCAGAAGTGTGATGGAGTATTTGCCAGCGCCTGGATGAGTGCAATTCCTTTCCCCATTGCTTTGCATTTCTTTGCACGTGGTATTATCCATGTACTGTTGTTCCCTTTTGAAAATTACTTTGAATCTGATTCCACCACTCCATGTGCTTCCATGTCAAAAAAAAGAATATGCCAAAAAATCGAAACTCTGTTCATCGCCCTTCTGATTTTTTTTGCTGATTATCTTTAATCTGTATTCTCTGGTCATTGACCTTACCACCAATGCAGACAGTTTCTCTGAAACACACTGAAAATCCTTGAAACAATGTGGACTTTATTAAAACTAATCTAATTCATATCACATTGACTTTTCTGTCTCACTTCAGGGAAATTTACTTGTATAGAGGCACGTTTCCACCTGGAAAGACAGATGGGTTACTACTTAATCCAGATGTATATCCCAAGTCTCCTCATTGTTATCCTGTCCTGGGTCTCCTTCTGGATCAATATGGATGCAGCACCAGCACGTGTTGGTCTAGGAATTACAACTGTGCTTACCATGACCACTCAGAGTTCAGGATCCCGAGCATCTCTACCAAAGGTAACAGACCATAAATTGAGGGAAGGGCAAAGTTGTCTTGTATAAATCAAAAGCACTTAACATATTTTACATGTAGTTTTAAAGTCTTGTTCTGTCAGGAATTTTGCATGTATATAACTTATAACAACATTCAATGCATAACCTTTGTTTTCTGCATTATGGGCTTAACTTCAGCTCAGGAAGTGCAAGTTATTACCTTCCAACATCATGATGCCAACTTTGGAAGGCAGCCCATTCATCTGGACTTTGATGTCTGAGAATCAAGAGTAGCCTGGAGTCAGCCTTGCCACTGCCTAATGCAGCAACAAAAGTGGACCAATGCCGTGGTGAGCAGGTTGTATGGTGCAACCTCATTTCTTGGGACAAGAGCCCAATTTGCTTCATGGTTGTTAGCGCTTCCAGCCATTACCTCTCATTCAACTCCCATGGGCATCTGAATCAATAAAATAGACTGAACAATGGCCAGAACCAGTTTCAGCAAATGGTCTCTTTATGAATACTAGTGGAGATCCGAGATTCACTTCAGCTTCAGCTCTGTAGGGGATTGTTTATACAGCTGCAAATGAACATACTAGCTTTGTTTGACAGTTTTATGGTATTCAAATAAGCATATCTTTCTTTAAAGTATTTTCATCAATCTGTTTGCTTATTTGTACAGGATTAATGCATGTCAGTTGAATTAGAAATGTTTTCAATGACTGTATGAATGCATGTATTCTACTTACACTTTAAGAGCTCATAAAAGGGATAATTCTTCTCAAAAGGGATTTGGAAAGATCAATGTTTTGTGAGCATTTTAAAGACTTGTGATACTGCTTCTATTCTTGGTGGATACTGGAAACTGCTTCAAACGTTCAGCAGATATCACAACATTAAATCAATCTGTAAATTAAACCACAGTATATCCCAATTACATAATTATCTGAGTTTCCATACTGCTGAATGCCGAAGGACATTTTTCGATAAAGGAACACTAATGTATGTGAACACTCACACAATGCTGGTCAATTTAATCTTGTCATCTATGTCACCAGGACAGACTCACATGCATTAAAAAAACAGATTGAGTCAATCAAATCTCTTAACATGGTATGGTTTGTGAACCCACCCTCCTCTGGTGAAAATAGCAATCTTAGGGAAAATTGTCTTTGGAGAACATATTTAAACAACAAACTCAAAATCATATTTGTCGAGTGCCAGTTCATAATCTGCCATCCTCACTGTTAAATGAAACATGAAGCACAGCAGGACTGGCATGGCAGGCGTAAACGTGTGCAGCTTAAGCCATGCATACCTCCCATTTGGACCCCCAGAGGCAGATTTGCTCAACGTCAAGAGGAGAAAATTCAGACCTATGTTGGCTGGTGCAAGATTACAGATTATATGGAGTGAAAATGATTGATCAACAGGAAAGGACAGTGATATGTGGAATTGCTGTAATAAGGATGCACTGATCCACAGTGGTGCTCCACAGTCTTGCCTTCTTAGTTATTTGATGCTTCCAGATCAAGCAAGCTACTAGCAATACAAGCAGATAAGTACTTGAATGCAGTTGTTGAGAAAATAAGAAACTGCTAATATTTTGAAGCAATTATTCCTGCCGGTTAAATAGGTTGAGAATTGGCACAGACATTTTGGGATAAACTTTCAGGATTTATTATTGCCAAGGATTGCTATGGATAGGGCTAAAAATTATGAAATAGATCAGTGTGCTGGCTTTTTGTCTTCTTCACCCCATTCCTGAAAGTGCTGCTTTAGCTGGTGTGTTCCGATGCCAGGAAGGTCATCACCTTCACAAGGAAGTAGGAAATTCACCTGGACTGGTGCCTTAGTGGAGACACATTGGAATTCTGCGGTCAATTTTCAGTTTTTGAAAGTGATTGGTCAACTGTCCAGAGCTGGGCACCCACCAGCAGACTGGGCCTGTCAGCATTCTTATAAGGAGAAAGTGAGGACTGCAGATGCTGGAGATCAGAGCTTAAAAATGTGTTGCTGGAAAAGCGCAGCAGGTCAGGCAGCATCAAAGGAACAGGAGAATCGACGTTTCGGGCATAAGCCCTTCTTCAGGAATGAGGAGGGTGTGCCAAGCAGGCTAAGATAAAAGGTAAGGAGGAGGAACTTGGGGGAGGGGTGCTGGGAATACGATGGGTGGAAGGAGGTTAAGGTGAGGGTGATAGAGCGGAGAGGGAGTGGGGGCAGAGAGGTCGGGAAGAAGATTGCTGGTCAAGAAGGCAGTGCTGAGTCTGAGGGTTGGGACTGAGAAAAGGTGGGGGGAGGGGAAATGAGAAAGCTGGAGAAATCTGCATTCATCCCTTGTGGTTGGAGGGTTTCTAGGCGGAAGATGAGGCGCTCTTCCTCCAGGCTCTTCCTCCATGGTCTGGCAACACTTTAACTCCCTCTCCCACTCCACCAAGGACATGCAAGTCCTTGGCCTCCTCCATTGCCACCTTCTTGACCTGCAATCTTCTTCCCGACCTCTCCACCCCCACCCCCTCTCCGGCCTATCACCCTCACCTTAAACTCCTTCCATCTATCGTACTCCCAGCGCCCCTCCCCCAAGTCCCTCCTCCCTAACTTTTATCTTAGCCTGCTTGGCACACCCTCCTCATTCCTGAAGAAGGGCTTATGCCTGAAACGTCGATTCTCCTGTTCCTTTGATGCTGCCTGACTTGCTGCGCTTTTCCAGCAACACATTTTTAAGCATTCTTATAAGGCCTACAAGCTTGCCATATTTGACTGACTGACTGAGCCAAAGTACAGACTATTGAAGGGCCCAATATTTCCCAAACCACCATCACCCACTCTGTGGCTAGTTACTTACTGTATTTTTTCTGTTAAAATTTGAAAATGTATTTAGAAAAATGCCTTCCTCTTGAATCATTCTCCCACTTACTTACTTTGCTTTGCAGCTGGATGCTTCTCTGAAAACTGGGAGTCAATCTCCATGTTAGTTAAGGGCTCACAGACATGAAAATCTAGACTTTAATCAGTTTCCCACTGGAGATGGGTTTAAGCCTGAAAGCAGTCTCACTCCTGTTTCCCAAGTCCATCAGTATACTTCAGCTCAGTGTGAGGTAACATATTGAACATTGGACTGGACTGGAAATATTTGTTGAGCACAGAAGAAGCCAACAGAACTACAGGATTAGGTTAACTTGAAACTCGCCAGAATACGTAAAATATTTCCCCAAAAAATAGCAATGCCACTTGAACTTTATTGACTGGACGTCTGTTAAAAAAAAGGAAAGAAGCAAACAGAATAACAAAAACTAAACCAAAATTATAGGATCTGAGGAAAATCCAAATGAAAACAAAAATGTAAAACAATGTTCATTTTTCATTGGAGGAAGACATTGTGACACCACATGCTTCTGTTGAATGCTCCCCTGGATAAAGATTATGACTTTAAACATGTGCAAACAGTTAAAGGAATCATGGGTCTATGGATGGCTGGTTCGACCAAACTCAGTCATAGGCCCATCACTTGGTCCCCTATAGATTTGTCCTGCACATCACGAAACCAAAAAATAAACAGAATATATTCAGAATTACCCAAAGGAGCCTCTTCAATTAATGGAGGCATAATGTAGCCTCTGGCATTGCAGATAATGATGAAACATGGAATAGTGTGAAATGCTTTACATTGAGAGGGATTGGAAAGGAAAGAGACTTGGAATTATTATGTCCCCAGAAATTATGACTTGGAGATGCTGGTGTTGGACTGGGGTGGGCAAAGATAAAAATCACTCCACACCAGATTATAGTCCAGCAGGTTTATTTGGAAGCAGGTGAGTGCGGTCTGAAAGCTAGTGCTTCCAAATAAACCTGTTGGGCTATAACCTGTCGTTGTCTGATTTTTAACATTGCCCGAAATTTGTGCAGCAAATGTGAAGTAGTTAGAGAGTCATAGAGTCATAGAGATGTACAGCATGGAAACAGACCCTTCGGTCCAACCTGTCCATGCCGACCAGATATCCCAACCTAATCTAGTCCCACCTGCCAGCACCCGGCCCCTATCCCTCCAAATCCTTCCTATTCATATACCCATCCAAATGCCTCTTAAATGTTGCAATTGTACCAGCCTCCACCGCATCCTCTGGCAGCTCATTCCATACACATACCACCCTCTGCGTGAAAAAGTTGCCCCTTAGGACTCTTTTATATCTTTCCCCTCTCACCCTAAACCTATGCTCTCTAGTTCTGGACTCAACGCCCCAAGGAAAAGACTTTGTCTATTTATCCTATCCATGCCCCTCATAATTTTGTAAAGCTCTATAAGGTCACCCCTCAGCCTCCGACGCTCCAGGGAAAACAGCCCCAGCCTGTTCAGCCTCTCCCTATAGTTCAATTCCTCCAACCCTGGCAATATCCTTGTAAATCTTTTCTGAACCCTTTCAAATTTCACAAAATCTTTCCAATAGGAAGGAGACCTGAATTGCATGCAATATTCCAACAGTGGCCTAACCAATGTCCTGTACAGCCGCAACATGGCCTCCCAATTCCTATACTCAATACTCTGACCAATAAAGGAAAGCATACCAAATGCCTTCTTCACTATCCGATCTACCTGCAACTCCACTTTCAAGGAGCTATGACATGCACTCCAAGGTCTCTTTGATCAGCAACACTCCCTAGAACCTTACCATTAAGTGTATAAGTCCTGCTAAGATTTGCTTTCCCAAAATGCAGCACCTCGCATTTATTTGAATTAATCTGCCACTTCTCAGCACATTGGTCCAACTGGTCCAGATCCTGTTGTAATCTGAGGTAACCCTCTTCGCTGTCCACTACACCTCCAATTTTGGTGTCATCTGCAAACTTACTAACTGTACCTCTTATGCTCGCATCCAAATCATTTATGTAAATGACAAAACGTTGAGGATCCAGCACCGATCCTTGTGGCACTCCACTGATCACAGGCCTCCAGTCTGAAAAACAACCCTCCAGCACTACCCTCTGTCTTCTACCTTTGAGCCAGTTCTGTATCCAAATGGCTAGTTCTCCGTGCATTCCATGAGATCTAACCTTGCTAATCAGTCTCCCATGGGGAACCTTGTTGAA
>NC_057723.1:15403470-15417326 GCF_004010195.1 Chiloscyllium plagiosum | reverse complement strand
GCCTTGCTGATCTTTGAGGGGCCCTATTCTCTCCCTAGTTACCCTTTTGTCCTTAATATATTTGTAAAAACCCTTTGGATTCTCCTTAATTCTATTTGCCAAAGCTATCTCATGTCCCCTTTTTGCCCTCCTGATTTCCCTCTTAAATATACTCCTACTGCCTTTATACTCTTCTAAGGATTCACTCGATCTATCCTGCCTATACCTGACATATGCTTCCTTTTTCTTAACCAAACCCTCAATTTCTTTCGTCATCCAGCATTCCCTGTACCTACCAGCCTTCCCGTTCATCCTGACAGGAATATACTTTCTCTGGATTCTTGTTATCTAATTTCTGAAGGCTTCCCATTTTCCAGCTGTCCCTTTACCTGCGAACATCTGCCTCCAATCAGCTTTCGAAAGTTCTTGCCTAATACCGTCAAAATTGGCCTTTCTCCAACTTAGAACTTCAACTTTTAGATCTGGTCTATTCTTTTCCTTCACTATTTTAAAATGAATAAAATTATGGTCGCTGGCCCCAAAGTGCTCCCCCACTGACACCTCAGTCACCTGCCCTGCTTTATTTCCCAAGAATAGTTGCAGCAGTAAAATAAATTATATAGTTGGGTACTTCTGTTTATTTTGGATATTACATTAAAACATTGGGAATAGCTTTTTACATAGGTTACTAGTGAGGCCAAATCTGAAGTATTTTATGCAATTTCTAAACACATTCATAAGAATATAGGTAGACTGGAAAAGACTCAGCATCAAGTAATAAGGATAATTGCACGTCTCAGAGACTACATTATAAGAAAAACTCAGGCAATAGAATATATCTTCACTTGAAAAAGTTAGCCAATATGATGTGGGTCTTTAGAATAATAAAATGTGCAAGAATTATTTGTAGAATCCCTAAAGTACAGAAATAGTTCATTGAGTTCACAAAGAGTATTCCATCCAGATCCCCACACTTGCTACGGCCAATCTATTTAACCTGCACAAAGAAACCAGACCACCCAGAGAAAACCCACACAGACATGTGGAGGGGGTGCAAACTCCTCACAAGTGGTGACCCAAGGCTGGGGTTGAACACAGGTCCTTGATACTGTGAGGTAGCAATGCTAACCACTGGGCCACCCATACGCTGTGTTGCACTAAGGTTGAGGGAAATAACTATTTTAGTTTGACAGTGAACAGAGAACTCAAAAAATATGGATTTTAATAATTTAGTTGTTCCAAAGTAATAATAGAGTACAGCCTACCAAACTTAATTCAAAAATAACATACTGCATTTGGTAGAATTCTGAAATAATAGCAGAAAATACTGGAAATACTTTAGAGAGAGACAGTTATTGTTTCAGGTCAAAATATTTTGTCTGTTCTAATGAATGGTCATGACCTGAAAATTTTTAACTCCGTTTCTTTTCTTCTCTCGGTGTCTGTACACAGACAATGTGGGTATCACTGGCTAAACCAGGACAAATTGCCCAGAGGGCAGTTAAGAGTCAATCACATTGCTGTGGGTTTAGAGTTATATTAGACCAAACTAGATAGGCAGCAAATTTCCTTCCCTATAATGAACCAGATAGTTTTTTTTTGTCTTTTAACAAATTGGCAGTAGTCATATGGTCATTACCAGTGCAGCCTTCAGCTCCACATTTTTATTGAATTTAAATTTCACCATCTGTTAGTGTGGGCTTTGGACATATGTCGCCAGAACATTTGACAGCATTCTAGAGTCTAGGCCAGTGGCAATATCACTACGGCACCTCCCCTGCTAGATATGTTGACTTTTTTTTCCAGAATTTGCTGCTTTTATGCTAGGGTAACTGTTATGATTAAAAATAATTTAAAGTAATATCAAATGAAAAAGGAAAATGAGAGTTATATAGATGTCCTCTGGGTCTATAAGGATAATGAAATTATTACAGCTAGAGATTTGCTTGAGCCATTTCGAATAATAAAAATACCAATATCATGGCAGGGAAGAGGGAAATCCATGTTTGAAGCAGTTATGCACAGACTGTGGGTGCAATTTTTTCTTATTCAAAACTTTCTCTTGCCCTTCAGTTCTCAGTATCTGTGAGAAATTCCTGACAATATCTGTTGGACAATCCCAATATTTCCAATACCTACTTTCCCATCACTTGCTCATATCTTTTTTCTGTTCTTTTAGGTCTTTCTTAGTGAATCAAACTGTGCTTCCATCTCCTGTTTCTCTTTCAAATTATGTTGTGGTGGAAAATTATTAAAAGGCTTATTCAAATGAAACTCTGTTGAATGGAACAGCAACTAAAGTTTGGTTATCTGACTAATATGCGGATGCTAATAACAGCATCACAAATAATAATTGTCTTTCCTTACTTCAGGTATCCTATGTAAAAGCCATTGACATCTGGATGGCTGTCTGCTTACTCTTTGTCTTCTCTGCACTGTTGGAATATGCAGCTGTTAACTTTGTGTCTCGTCAACATAAAGAACTGCTGAGGTTTCGCCGGCGAAGACGCCTGCACAAGGTAGAGACTAGAGAGATAAGAAAAAGACCCCTTTTGTAAACACACACTTGATTAGGGTATAACTTGACAGATAGAGACAGAGGACTGTTGGTTTATGTGTCTATAGATAATGATATGAACCCAAACTGAAGAACAAAGAAATTATTTCTTCAAGATGTGTGAATTATAATTAGTATTTTCATAGCACCTTTCATACAGAAATATATATCAACGCGCTTCACAGAAAGCTAATCACACTAAAATTATTGTTGAGATTATAAGGAGAAATTAGTAAAGACGTGATCAACGATAGGTGTTAATAGCAGGAGAGACAGAAATAGAGAAATTTTATGAAAGGATTGTCTCAGCGAATGGCCTGGACATTTGAAGGTGCAGTTATTAATGCTGGGATAAAAGGTGTGAGATATGCACCAGAAACCAGTTAGTGGAAATATAGAATTCTTGGATTGTTGTGGGATAGGTAAAGGTTACAGAGATAGGAAGGAATGAGACCTTGAGAATTGGAATTTGGGGAGCCTTAATGAAGGGTTCTTTTTATGAGAAAATTCATACACACTTTCAAGGAAATTCTTTACTTGAAGGTAATGACCATTTGTGAAAGAGAGAAAGCATCCCTAACTTTAAAAATTGTGTCGGGAGGAACTATTACTGAGATTGAATTTGTGTTTAAATGACTTGGGCACCTTGCTGAGATATTTGTATCATTGATAGTCACAGGTGAGGTACCAGAGGACTGGAGGTTGACTAACATGGTGCCACTATTTCAGAGAAGTGTTAAGGAAAAGCGAGGGAACTATAGACCGGTGAGCCTGGCATCAGTGCTGGGCAAGATGTTGGAGGGAATCCTGAGGGACAGGATTTACATGTATTTGGAAATTATGGTATTTGGAAAGGCAATGACCGATTAACAGTAGTCAGCATGGCTTTGTGCATGGCAAATTTCACTAACTTGATTGAGTTTTTTGAATAAGTAACAAAGAGGATTGATGAAGGCAGAGTGGTGGATGTGATCTACATGGGCTTCAGTAAGGTATTTGACAAGGCTCCTCATGGTAGACTGGTTAACAAGGTTAATCACATGGAATACAAGGAGAACTAGCCATTTGGATACAAAACTGGCTCAAAAGTAGAAGACAGAGGGTGGTAGTGGGGGTTTGCTTTTCAGAATTAAGGCCTGTGACCAGCAATGTGCCACAGGATCATGCTGTACTGCTTTTTGCCATTTATATAAATGATTTAGATTTGAACATAGGAGGTATAGTTAGTAAGTTTGCAGATGACACCAAAATTGGAGGTACAAAGGACAGCAAAGAAGTACAAGAGGACCTTGATCAGATGGGCCATTGGGCTGAGGAGTGGCAGATGGAGTTTAGATAAATGTGAGGTGCTGAATTTTGGCAAATCAGGGTAGGTCTCACACATTTACTGGTAAGGAACTGGGGAGGTTTCTGAACAAAGAGACCTTGGAATGCAGGTTCATACTTCCTTGAAAGTGGAGTTGCATGGAGATAGGGTAATGAAGACGGTGTTTGGTATGCTTGCCTTTATTGGTCGGAGCACTGAGTACAGGAGTTGGGAGGTCATGGTGTGGCTGTACAGGACATTGGTTGGGCCATTTTTGGAATAGTGCATATAATTCTGGTCTCTCTGCTACCAGAAAGTTGTTGTGAAACTTGAAAGGGTTCAGAAAAGATTTACAAGGATGTTGCCAGATGTGGAGGGTTTGAGCTATAGAAAAAGGTTGAACAAGGTGGGGATGTTTTCCCTGGAGTGTCGACTAAAGGGCATAGGTTTAAGGTGAGAGGGGAAAGATTTAAAAGGGACCTAAGGGCAACTTTTTCACTCAGAGGCTTTGTGTGTGTATGGCATGAGCTGCCAGAGGAAGTGGTGAAGGCAGGTACAATTACAACATTTAAGAGACATCTGGATGGGTATATGAATAGGAAGGGTTTTGAGGAACATGAGCCAAATGCTGGCAAATGGGACTAGATTAGGTTAGGATATCTGGTCAGCATGGACAAATTGGACCAAAGAGTCTGCTGCCATGCTGTACAGCTGTATGATTCTATGACTGTATGACTTTGATCTAAACTCAGATCATGACAACAAATGAATTGCAAATTATGGTATCAGGCTGCTTTATTGATAATATACTCATAGTGTTAAGCATTAAGGGTTCATGGTGTATTATCTTTCTTTATATTTGTGGCAGGTGGGAGTGGCGTATAAATGTGCCCACCAAGATGTTAGGGAACTGAATTTATCCATAACTACATCCATTGCCAATGTTACATTTCTACAGATCAGAGTCAGATGTGGAATAAAACTGACTTCACTTCATCCCTTCAACTCAATCCTAGAATAGCATTTTTATTCTCCCCACCATAATGCTTCCTTTCCAATCATTCTTACGGGTTTTCCTTAATACAAATACTTACACCATGTTATGCCTAAATATCTCAGAAAATTGCACAATAAAATATTTTTTGAAGTGCCATGTTTTCTTAACTATGCAAATAAAATAGTCAGTCAGGCAAAAAGGCAATAGACACACAACCATTTGGTATTAGCTGAGCATGACTTCTAATTTAATACTTTAAGAGCTAATTATGAGCAATTTCCGATTGGATTGTTGCTTCAACATGACTTTTCATAAGGTCTTTTCAGTTGCTATTGAGAATACATTTCCACACTATCAATCTTGCCTAATGTAAAGCCATGCTGCAGAGGTGGACATGGGGTAGATCATCCAAGTCTCTCTGAATTTTCAATTATTATAATAACGGAAATGATTTATAAGAGAGCACAGTGATCATCAGAGTAGTACTGACTGACATCAAGATGCCCTTGAAAAATTGACATTAAAGGGATTCAAAAAGGAAATATTCCATTGCTTAATGTCATAAATAACACAAAGGAAGTTGATTAAATTCCAACAACTGCAATCATTTCAGATGCGCAGTATCACTGCAGGAATTCCTTGGTGCGGTGTTCTTGCAACAGCTGTCTTCTACTGCTTCATCAACGAACTTTCCTCCGTAAGGTCAAAAGTGTGGATATTCACTGATGATTGCAATATTTGGAACAATTTGCAACTTTTCAGATAGTGAAGTAACCCAGATCTGAATGGAGAAAGTCCTGATTATATTTGGCCTTGCAATGGTAGTTGGAAAGGAATATTCATGCCACATAAATACCAGACAATAACAGTCTCCAAAAAGAGAGCATCTAACCAGGTACTATTGACATTCAATGGTGTTATCACTGCTGAGTGTCTTTCATTAATGTCCTCAGAGTTACCATTGGTCAGGTCAGAAGTAGAAATAAACCAGTTCAATAAGTACAGTGGTTAAATGAGCAGGACAGAGGCTGGAAATTCTTTGGCAACTAACTAATCTCTGACACCTCATCCACAAGATTCAAGTCAGGTGCATGTTACAACACTCTCCACTTTGCTGAAAGAGCTCAGTTTCACCAGCACTGAAGTAGATCGATACCATACTAGACAAAGTAACCTACTTCTGGATTAGTGGTGTTGGAAGAGCACAGCAGTTCAGGCAGCATCCAAGGAGCAGCGAAATCGACATTTCGGGCAAAAGCCCTTCATCAGGGATAAAGGCAGTGAGCCTAAAGCGTGGAGAGATAAGCTAAAGGAGGGTGGGGGTTGGGGAGAAGTAGCATAGAGTACAATGGGTGAGTGGGGGAGGGGATGACTTGATCAGCACCCAAATGACCTTAAACATTTATTCCCTCTATCATTGAAATACAGCTGTATTAATGTTTACCATTTACCCAATACACTGCAGCAGCTTATCAACATTTTCTTTGATAGCACCCTCCAATGTCATGGCCAAGGGTAGCAGAAATAAGGGAGCATCAGCACCTGCAAGTCTCCCTCCAAGTCCCAAATACTCCTGAAGTGGAACTATATTTTCACTCCTTCACTATCACTGGGCCATAATTCCGAATATAGAACTTTGTGGGTGTGTCTACACCATATGGAGTGCAGCGATCAAGAATGTGGCTCAACACCACATTCTCAAGGGTTATTAGAAATGGCCAATAAATGGCCAGAGATAATCACATCCCCCATGCAAATAGAAAAAAGTCCGTTGGAACTCCATTGAAGTGTATTTTTGAGCCATCAGAGGCAGGTTTATATTGAAATTTCTTCACAAACTGAATTCCCTACCTCTGCCTCATATGCATGGAATAAGCAGAAACTAGGCATGGGAATATCTTTGGTGTGATATGAACATAAATGCATTTGGCAAGATCTCTTTGACCAATACTTGTAATTAATTCATAAGAACCATATCAACCTTTTTAGTTGATCACGAGATCTGATTGGTACTCATTGTAATCAATTATACAGGCATTGGATCAAATATGTGTTGACCCCACTGGAACTCAAAATTTTCATTGACCTGGTAACATAAGAATCTGTTGTTAGTACTTCAGGCATGTTACACATCCTTAAAGGGGAAACTTTATTGTGGATGCACCATCCAAAAGTCACAATTGTTAATGACTTGAGTTGAAAGTGTCTTTTTGAGACAACAATGTAATGTTTGTTACTTCTTATAATCATTGGGTTATGTCAATGCAGTAAAATAAAAATATTTTGCATCCCTTTTGCCAACAATTTTGAACACCAGCACAGGTACTGAAGATTGTACTGATAAAGTTAAGAAGGTAGCACTGCACAGACATGGAATAATGATGAGCAATTACTAGTGACAAGCAAAGAGCAGGGACATTCTGGTAAATATCTTTGTTTCCAATACAGCTAGCCTGCACCATATTAGGAAATCTAGTGCTGGTCAATGGTACAGGAAAAGAAATACTGGCTATGCTGACTGAAGGATCAATCACTTGGTTCCTACATCAACGCCCAATAAATTGGTAGATAATGCAGAGCCTCCCTTTGTAAACCAGGAAAGGATTCTTTCAAGAGGATCAAACATACAGGGAATGGTGTCTTCCATTCTGGTTCAGGTTGAGCACAAGTGCCACAGTAGGGGATGGAATTGACTTGTGAGTTGTGCCCTGATGATCCAAGGCCTACAGAGTCATAATTCCATGTTCACTGCCAGATATGTATGATGGGAACAGAAGATGGCATAATGGCTGGTTCTGTCAGTCTGGGGAAGGTGCCTGCTAATCTGCATGGCAGATTTTATTTCAAATAACAAACATGAAAAATGAAATATTATCATTATGTTGTTTTCCAAAATAAAAAGCCTAGCATTGAATTTATGCTGATTTGCCAAAGATTGCAGTTAATATAGTTTCCAGTTAGATGCAGGAACTCACTCTGAGTTCATGGGAATATTCACATTCTTTAGGGAAAAGGTAGCAGATCTTATGTTCTTTGAGGACATTCCTCTGCCTTTGAACTTTTGGAAATGATTTCTGTTCAGTATTTTTGTGATATTGATAACAATAATCTTGCTGCTTCATTCAATCTGCAAATGTTTAGTATGTGGGGATTAAGAGCAAGACAGGGTATTAACATTGGAAATCAAAATCATGGTAAACTGACTTGGCCCCATATTTGTTGACAAAGTATATTCTTGTAGATTTACAGTTGCAAATTCATCTGCCAATCAGTTAATTGTTTCTCAATCAAATCTTTAGCTTTTGGTCATTGAGCAGGAATGGGAGTCAAGGACAGTCAGAGACATTGGGCAGACAGACAAGTATCTTGGCAGGCAGCTCCTATCTGCAATCCCACCTCAGGAAGGGGTACAGGTTAAGAACTGGGTTTGTATGGCAGCTTTTATGTGGAATAAATGAACCTCAGGTTGGATACTGTAAGACAATCTGCAGAAGCTGATCCTACCCAACAGGTACAAAGTATATGCTACTCATGAGGATAAAGATTAAGATTGACAAATAAAATACAACTTGGAGCAGGAGACTGTCTAAAAGGGGGAAAGGAGAGAAACAGAAGAAACATAATTGAGGCGATTTAATAATAACAAAGTCTTTTGGCCCATCTTTGGAAATGGGATGAGACTTCCATTTGGCATAATAACTATTGACAGAACAATGGACTTGCAACCATGCCTCAAAAGGATATTAAAATGGTGAGGAAAGTTCAGTCATAGAAATATTGACAAATCCTTCAGCTGAACAAAACCCAGCTTCATCCACACTTGGATGAGATTCAAGAGATTTACTGACAGTTAATTCCTTCCTTTATGTCCTGTAGCCACGGTATTTGTATAGCTTGTGAAGTTAAATTTATAGTCAATTGCAATCTCAAGAATGTTAATGCAAGGATTCATCGATTGTAACAAGTATCAGGAGGAGATAGTTAGCTTCTTTTCCTTGTTGGAGATAATTATTGTCTGGCACGTTTGTTGTATGGGGATGTTATCTGCCACTTTATCAGCCGATCTGAATGTAATCCAGGTCATACCATTTCAGAATTTCACAATTTGAACTCTGAGGACTTTTGCAAACTTTGGAATTATTTTACAAAAATATTAAATCTTTTCATTTGAGGTTCACCTTGTGATTGCTTCCCAGAAAAGCAAAAACTTACATACTCTTTATTTGGGTGCTTTCATAACACCTGAATGTCAAAGATTCTTTGACAATGAATCTTGCATCTATGTGAAAGAGGAAGTAGTACAAAATGTATAAATGGCAGTGTGTGAATGTAACAAGATTAAAAAAAAAGATTTGGCTTCCCTCATGATATTATATATCAGTTATGAACTTATCATACATGAATCCATGATGAAAGTGGGCTTCTGTCATGTCTGATGCAGCAGAATTGGTATTGATTGATGTGATTCAAGTCGACTGGAGATTCTTAACAAAGTGTCAAAAGTTTGTTACAAGCATCAAAAGCTGTGTTTTTAAAACAGCCAGGACATGTAAAATAACAGTAGAAAAGACACAGGATACTTTAAAAGATTTTTTCACTACATTTTGGTACTGTTTCTATTAGAAAGTACTGTAAAAGTGTGAGCAATTACTGATGCTGGTCAATGTAATCGTCAACTTATCTTATTTCATGACCAGATCCCTATGACAAATCACTGTATTAATTCACATCACCATTTCAAGACAGTAGCTTTGAACTTGAGAAAACCATTTCTATTTACCTTTCCAAAGGTTTCAGATTCACCAGCTTTCCATTCATTTGACAAACTCTCGAATCTGATGGAGCTTTGAAAATTCTGCACCTGTGGAGGAAAATGGTATACATACCCATTTATAATGGAGAATCCAACCTTAGTAGACACTCCCCCTTCATAAAAAGGCCAGAGGAGAAATGAGATTGGGGAGGATATCTCCTGTGTTCATAAAAGGAGGGAGACAGAAAGTAGGAAATTATGGGGCAGTTCATTTAACATTTGTTAAATGGAAATGTTAGAAGCTATTATTAAAGATGTTTTAGCAGGACACTTGGTTAAATCCATGGCAAGGTCAATACGGTTTAGTGAAAGGAAAATCATATTTGACCAATCTAATGCAGTTTTTTGAGGAGGTAACACATGCCATGCAGATGGGAAACTGCTTGGATATATTATACTTTGATTTCTAGATTGCATTTATGAAAGTGCCTCATCAAACATTATTGCAGAAAATAAAAGCTTATTGTGTAGGTGGTGGATTGTTGGCATGGACAGAAGATTAGTTGATTAATGGGAAGCAGAAAGTTACCATCAATGAATCTTTTTAAGGTTATCACAATCATGTGCCATAGGGATGTAACAATATATATAAATGGCATGAATGACAGGACAAAAGGCATGTTTGTCACATTTGCTGATGTCACAAGTGTAGAAAGGAAAGTAAATTGTTGTCTATGTCCTCTTTACAAAGAAGATATAGATAGGTTAATTGAATAGACAAAAATGTGGTAAATGGAATGCAATGTGAGAAAATGTGAAATTGTCTATTTTGGCAGGAAGAATTAAAAGAAAAATATTATCTAAATGATGAGAGATTGCAGAACTTTGAGATGCAGAGGGATCTGGGTGTCCTAGTGCATGAATCACAAAAGGTTAGTATGTATATACAGCAAATAATCAGAAAGCTAACAGAATGCTATTATTTATTATCAAGGAAGTGGAATACAAAAGTAAAGTGGTTATGCTTCAGTTATACAGAGCACTGATGAGATGTGTCTGGAGAACTGTGTCGCCTTATTTAAGGAAGGATATAAATGAATAGAATGCAGTTCAGAGAAGACCTCCCAGGATAATACCTGGAACAACTGGCTTGTTTTTTCAGAAAGGATTGGATAGCTTGGCTTCTACTGGTGACTTGCTTGAAACATCTGAGATCCTGAGGACACTCTTCAGGGTGGACGTTGAAAGGATGTTTCATTTTATGGTAGAACCTAGGACTAAAGGTCACTATTTTAAAATCACTATTTTCATTTAAAACAGAAACTGCATTTGTTTTTAAACTCAATGTTATGAGTCTTCAGAACACACTTCCTGAAAAGATGGTGGCAGTAGTGTCTCTGAAAGGTGTTAAGGCAGAGTTAAATAGACTCATGTAACCAAACAAGTCCAATCAGATCAACCATGACCTTAGTGAATGGCTGAGCAAGCTCAAGGGACTGAAGGGCTTACACCCATTTCTTAATCACAGGTTTATTTGAAAATTGGAGTTTCTCCAAGAAATAAAACTTAACTGTGGCCATTTGTGTACTGAAATGTGACTTTGTGCCCAGATGAAGTTTAGATAGAAGACTCCAAGCTAATTTCTTTCTATCCACTCTCTGTTCCCCATTAGCATTTTGAAAAGTCACCCAAATTGGCCTTTGTATTCCCAAAACTTTCAGATGCTAATGTGAGTATATGTAATCTCTCAACATAATGTAACCCTTGGAGGCCAGGTATTCTGCCAAGTCTGTGCTACACTCGCTCCAAGATCAATATGTCGTTGCCCAGGTGTAATGCACAGAACTATTCATATTATCCCTGGCACAGTCGAACCAGAGTTTTGAATAACCAAAGCATAACTTTGTGAATTCTAGTCTCCAATACATGAAGGGCAGCATTCCTTTTTGATTATTTACTTACTGTTCCTGTTCATCACATATTAATGATCCATCTTTATGTCTTCTGCAAATTTTGACATGGAATTTTTTATCGTAATAGCTAAGTTGGTTATAAATATGATAATTAGTTGAGCATTGAGCACAGATCTTTGTGACACTCCACTAGTCATATTCTGCCAATTGGAGCACATAGCTATTATCCCAACTCTTTGTCTCAGCTAATTAGCCACTCAGCTAATTTTCTATTCAGGTAAGTACTTGGCTTTCAATTTCAAAGGCTTCAAATTTAATGGCCTCCAATGAGGGATTTTCTTAAATGCTGTCTGGAAGTCCACATAAAATATCTCCTATGCTCATTTTCCTGTCTCTTACTTTAATCACCTCTTCAAAACCTTCAATCAGTTCTTCAGGCATAATCTACCTGCTACAAATCTACCCTGACTCTATCTCTGGCCATCTGAAAATGTTCAACCTGTTCAGTCTCGCTGTCCTTAGTTCCAGACACTTACTAGCATAGTACCAAAAGATGTTAAGTGACCTGTTGACACTGACCTGAGTTTCTTCTGTCAGCTTTCCTAAATGACAGAGTGATGTGCATAATTTTTCAATCTTTAAAAACTTTGAAAGATTAAGGTTAAGATATTTGCAATGTTCTTCTTTTGGACTCTTTCATGTATTTGCCCATATTGATGTGAATTGGCTAAAATTATTGCAGCTTCATACATACTTTACAAGTCTGCTAAGTTAGCACCTCATCAAGTCAGGGCAGATAATATTCTGACCCAACCAATCATAAAGTCACAGTCATAGAGATGTACAGCAAGGAAACAGATCCTTCGATTCAACTTGACCATGCCGACTAGATATCCTAAATAAGTTTAGTCCCATTTGCCACCATTTGGCCCATATTCCTCTAAATGATTCCTACTCATAACCTCGTAGGGTTGCCTCTTAAATATTGTAAATGTATCAGCCTCCACAACTTCCATACATGTATCGCCATCCATATGAAAAATTTGCCCCTTGGGTCGCTTTTAAATCTTTCCCCTCTTGCCTTAAACCTATGTCCGCTACTTCTGGACTCCCCCATCCACAGAGAAAAGATCTTGTCTATTCATCCAATTCATGCCCCTCATGATTTTATAAACTTCTGTAAGGTCACGTCTCAGCCCTTGATGCTCCAGGGAAAATCGCTCCAGCCTATTTAGCCTCTTCTTATAGCTCAAACCCTCCACCCTGGCAGCATCCTTGTTAATCTTTTTTGAACCCTTACAATTTTTACCTCATTTTTCCTATAGCAGGGAGACCAGAACTGAACATAATATTCCAAAAGTGGCCTAACCAAGATGCTGTACAGCCACATCATGAACTACAAGCTCCTATACTCAATGCACTGATCAAAATAATCAAAAGATATTTCATTGTTTTATGAGATATTTGTATCATTGATAGTCACAGGTGAGGTGCCGGAAGACTGGAGGTTGGCAAACGTGGTGCCATTGCTTAAGAAGGGTGGTAAAGACAAGCCAGGAAACTATAGACCGGTGAGCCTGACTTTGGTGGTGGGCAAGTTGTTGGAGGGAATCCTGAGGTACAGGACGTACATGTATTTGGAAAGGCAAGGACTGATTTGAGATTGTCAACATGGCTTTGTGCATGGGAAATCATGTCCCACAAACTTGATTGAGTTTTTTGAAGAAGTAACAAAGAGGATTGATGAGGGCAGAGTGGTAGATATGATCTACATGGACTTCAGTATGGCATTTGACAAGGTTCCACATGGGAGACTGATTAGCAAGGTTAGATCTCAAGGAATACAGGGAGAACTAGACATTTGGATACAGAACTGGCTCAAAGGTAGAAGACAGAGGGTGGTGTGGAGGGTTGTTTCTCAGACTGGAGGCCTGTGACCAGTGGAGTGTCACAAGGATTGGTGCTGGGTCCTCTACTTTTTGTCATTTACATAAATGATTTGAATGCGAGCATAAGAGGTACAGTTAGTAAGTTTGCAGATTACACCAAAATTGGAGGTGTAGTGGACAGCGAAGAGGGTTACCTCAGATTACAACAGGATCTGTACCAGATGGGCCAATGTGCTGAGAAGTGGCAGATGGAGTTTAATTCAATAAATGCGAGGTGCTGCATTTTGGGAAAGCAAATCTTAGCAAGACTTATACACTTAATGGTAAGGTCCTAGGGAGTGTTGCTGAACAAAGAGACCTTGGAGGGCAGGTTCATAACTCCTTGAAAATAGAGTCGCAGGTAGATAGGATAGTGAAGAAGGCGTTTGGTATGCTTTCCTTTATTGGTCAGAGTATTGAGTA
>NC_057723.1:15370523-15403458 GCF_004010195.1 Chiloscyllium plagiosum | reverse complement strand
GGAGGCTGAGGGGTGACCTTATAGAGCTTTACAAAATATGAGGGGCATTGATAGGATAAATAGACAAAGTCTTTTCTCTGGGGTCGGGGAGTCCATAACTAGAGGGCATAGGTTTAGGGTGAGAGGGGAAAGATATAAAAGAGACCTAAAGGGCAACTTTTTCACGCAGAGGGTGGTACGTGTATGGAATGAGCTGCCAGAGGATGCGATGGAGGCTGGTACACTTGCAACATTTAAGAGGCATTTGGATGGGTATATGAATAGGAAGGGTTTGGAGGGATAGGGGCCGGTGTTGGCAGGTGGGACTAGATTGGGTTGGGATATCTGGTCGACATGGACAGGTTGGACCGAAGGGTCTGTTTCCATGCTGTACATCTCTATGACTTTATGACTCTATGAAAAAATGAGCATTCTTTACATAACTTCCAATGAATATCTTGAGTATCACTGCCCTGCAAACAAAGAGATTTTATCCAAGTATCATAGTTTCTCCATGAATAATAAAAATTGCTGGAACTACTCGCTCTGTGTGCCGCTTAACTGAGACTGCACTTCACAATGTAGCAGGTTTCCAACCACTGTCTTCTTGAAGCGTAATGATCTACAGAGACTACTTGGTCTCGTCTGGTAGGGAAAAAACACTCACTGTGATCTAGCCTCTATAACTCTCTGAGGTGGAGAACTCCAGATTTTCTCAACTGTTTTGGACCAGACCAAACCCCCTCAAAACATGTTAAGGAGACAGCCTAGATCTTAATTCAAGATGACTTGTCCAGTCACATTACCACTGTGCCATTATCGAGGACAACTTTCTGTGCTGTAGATCTCTGTACATCCATCTGTAACTCTGTCTTTCCCAAGCAATATTCCCTCGTAGGCACCTTATGTCCTCATCACCACATGCCCTCCCACCTATTTTTGTATTGTCAGCAAATTTGAACACAATACACTCTCTTCCCCCATTCAAGTTATTAGTATAGACAGTAAATAATGAACAAACTAGGACATATACTTGTGGCACTCCACTAGACACATCTTTCCAACCAAAAGAAAAGATCCAATAAGCCTGAAACTCTGTTTTCTCTGTAGCAAGCAATCTTCAAGGCCATGCCAGTTATTCCCAATACCATGAACACCCACCTTGAGCAATTAACCTGCTCTCACTACATTCTGTCAAATCTTCAGAAGCTGTTATCCACTTATGCTCTCGTACAGTTTCGGAATCTTGTGTCCCCACTCTCTAATTCAGTTTCAGAATCTTCTCTCCTCACTTTCTCATGTAGTTTCAGAATCTTGTGTCTCCATTCTCGCATGCAGTTTCAGAATCGGAGGTCCCCACCCCGTCAATCAGTTTCAGAATCTTCTGTCCCCACTCTCTCATGCAGTTTTAGAATATTCTCTCCCACACTCTCTGCAGTTTCAGAATCTTCTGTCTATACTCGTTCATGCAGTTTCAGAATCTGATGTTGACATCCCTCACTCAGTTTGAGAATCTTCTGTCCGCAATCTGTCATTCAGTTTCAGATCTGCTATCCTCACTCACTCATGGAATTTCAGAATCTGCTCTCCCCACACTCTCATGTAGTTTCAGAATTATCTGTCTCCACTCTCTCATTCAGTTTCAGAATCTGTTGTCCCTACCCTCTCATTCAGTTTCAGAATCTTCTGTCTCCTCTCTCTGCAGTTTCAGAATCTGCTGTCCCCACTCTCATTCAGTTTCAGAATCTGCTGGCCCTCACTCTCATTAAGTTTTAGAAAATGCTGTCTTAACCCTATCATTCATTTTAAGAATATTCTGTCTTCACTCTCTCATTCAGTTTCAGAATCTGCTGTTCGCATACTTCTTGTGCAGTTTCAGAATCTGATGTCCCCACTCTCTCATTCAGATTCAGAATCTGCTTTCCCCACTCTCTTATTCAGTTTCAGAATCTGATGTACCCACTCTCTCATTCATTTTCAGAATCTTCTGTCTGCTCGTTCTGCAGTTTCAGAATCTGTTGAGCCTACTCTCTCATTTAGTTTCAGAATCGACTTTCTCCAGTCTGCCATACAGTTTCAGAATCTGATGTATCCACCCTCTCAATCAGTTTCAGAATCTGATGTCCCCACTCTCTCATTCAGTTCCAGAATCTGATGTCTCCAATCTCTTTCATTCACTTTCAGAATCGTCTAGCACGACTCTGCCATTCAGTTTCAGAATCTGATGTGCCCAGTCTCTTGTGCAGTTTCAGAATCATATGTCTTCTCTCTCTCATTCAGTTTCAGAATCTGCTGCCGCACACTCTTGTGCAGTTTCAGAACCTCATGTCCCCACTCTGACATTCAGTTTCAGAATCATCTGACTCCATTCCCTCATTTAGTTTCAGAATTTTCTGTCCTCACTCTCCCATTCAGTTTCAGAATCTTCTGTCCCCACTCTCCCATTCAGTTTCAGAATCTTCTGTCCCCACTCTGTCATTCAGTTTCAGAATCTTCTGTCCCCACTCTCCCATTCAGTTTCAGAATCTTCTGTCCCCACTCTGTCATTCAGTTTCAGAATTTTTTGTCCCCACTCTCCCATTTAGTTTCAGAATCTTCTGTCCCCACTCTGTCATTCAGTTTCAGAATCTTCTGTCCCCACTCTCCCATTCAGTTTCAGGAATCTTCTGTCCCCACTCTCCCATTCAGTTTCAGATTCTTCTGTCCCCACTCTGTCATTCAGTTTCAGAATCTGATGTCTCCACTCTCTCATTCAGTTTCAGTATCGTCAGTCCCTACTCTCTCATTCACTTTCAGATTCTGTTGTTCCCCACCCGCTCATTCATTTTCAAAATCTACTGTCTCCTCTCTCTCTGCAGTTTCAGAATCTTCTGTCCCCACTCTCTCATTCAGTTTTAGCATCGTCAGTCTATACTCTGACATTCATTTTCAGAATCTGATGTCCATACTATCTCATTCAGTTTCAGAATCTGCTGCCCCACACTCTCAACAAGTTTTAGAAATTGCTCTCCCCACCCTCTCATTCAGTCTCAGAATCTGATGTCCCCATTCTCTCATGCAGTTTCAAAACCTGATATCCCCACCCTCTCATTCAATTTCATAATCTGCTGTCTCCAATCGCTCCTTCATTTTCAGAATCTTCTGTCCCCACTCTCTCATTCAGTTTCAGAATCTGCTTTCCCCACTCTAGTGTGGTTTCAGAATCATATGTCACCACTCTCTCATTCAGTTTCAGAACCTGGTGTCCCCATACTCTTGTGCAATTTTAGAATGTGATGTCCCCACTCTGACATTCAGTTTCAGAATCTTCTGTCTCCACGCTCTCATTCAGTTTCCGAATTTGATGTCTACACCTGCTTAGTATGCAGATGCCAGAGATCAGAATCAAACATGTGGTGCTGGAAAAGCGCAGCCAGTAGGCAGCATCCGAGGAGCAGGAGGATCGAAGTTTCGGCATAAGCCCTTCATCAGGAAAGGTGCTTGTGGGTCAGTGCTGTGAGATACTTGGGTGGGGGGATGGTGCTGAAGGGGAGGTAGCTGGGAAAGCGATTGGGTGGATGAAGGTGAGGGAGAAGGTGATAGGTCAGATTTGGCAGTGATGGACAGGTCTGGAGGGCAGTGCCAAGTTGGTGGCTTGGAACTGGGGTAATGAAATGATCTCTGAAATGATCCACAAGAGGGCATCCTGTCTCCATGATGTAGAGGAGACCAATGTCAACATCTCTGGGACACCCGCACCCAGCAACCCCACTGCCCCGTGGCTGAACACGTCAACTCCCCCTCCCACTCCGTCGATGGCATGCAGATCCTCCACCGACAAAACTTTACCACCCGACGCCTGGAGGAGGAATGCCTCATATTCCGCCTTCAGACCCTGCAACCACATGGGATAAATGTGGATTTCAGCAGCTTCCTTATTTCCCCTCACCCCACATTATCCCAGTCCCAAACTTCCAACTTGGCACCGTCCTCCGGTCCTGTCCATCACTGCTAACTCTGAGCTATAACCTTCTCCCACATCTTCATCCACCTGTCGCTTTCCCAGATACAACACCACAAACCTACAGCCCTCCCATTTATCTCTCAGCCCGACCCATACGCATCATTCCTGATGAAGGGCTTATGCCCGAAATGTCGATTTTCTTGCTCCTTGGATGCTGCCTACCCGGCTGTGCTTTTCCAGCATCACACTCCCGACTCTACGCCTGTTTATTCACTTTCTGAATCTGACGTCTGAACCCTCTCATTCAATTTCATAATCTGTTGTCTCCAATCTCTCCTTCATTTTCAGAATCTTCTGTCCCCAATCTCTTATTCAGTTTCAGCATCATCGGTCTCTACTCTCATTCAGTTTCAGAACCTGCTGTGCCCACTTTCTCATTCAGTTTCAGAATCTATGTCCCCACCCTCTCATTCAGTTTCAGAATCTGCTATCCCCACTCTCTCTTTCAGTTTCAGTGTCATCTGTCTCTACTTTGCCATTAAGTTTCAGAATCTGCAGTCCCTACTCTCTCGTGCAGTTTCAGAATCTGCTGTTCTCACTCTCTCATTCAGTTTCAGAATCTTTTGTCTCCTCTCTCTGCAGTTTCAGGCTCTGCTGTGCCCACACTCTCATTCAGTTTCAGAATTTAATGACTCCACACTCTCTTTCAGTTTCAGTATCATCTGTCTCTACTCTGTCATTCAGTTTCAGAATCTGCAGTCTCCACACTCTCATTCAGTTTCAGAATCTTTTGTCTCCTCTCTCTGCAGTTTCAGGCTCTGCTGTGCCCACACTCTCATTCAGTTTCAGAATTTAGTCTACACCCGCTTAGGAGAAAGTGAGGACTGTAGATGCTGGAGATCAGAGTCAAGCATGTGGTGCTGGAAAAGCACAGCCAGTCAGGCAGCATCCAAGGAGCAGGAGGATCGACGTTTTGTGCATAAGCCCTACATCAGGAATGAGGCTTGTGCTTTGAGATAAATGGAAGGGGGGATGGTGTTGGAGGAAAGTTGCTAGGAAAGCGATAGGTGGATGACAGTGAGGGAGAAGGTGATAGGTCAGAGTTAGCATTGATGGACAGGTCTGGAGGGTGGTGCTGAGTTGGATGCTTGGAACTGGGATAATGAAATGTTCTCTGAAACGATCTGCAAGAGGGCATTCTGTCTCCCTGATGCAGAGGACACCGGTGTCAACATCGCTGGGACACCCACACCTACCAAACTCACCGCCCCGTGGTTGAACACATCAACTCCCCCTCCCACTCTGTCAAGAACATGCAGATCCTGAGCCTCCTCCACTGCCAAATCTTTACCACCTGATGCTTCATATTCTGCTTTGGGACCCTGCAACCACAGGGGTTAAATGTGGATTTCAACAGCTTCCTCATTTCCCCTCACCCCACATTATCCAAGTCCCAAACCTCCAACTCAGCACTGCCCTCCAGAACCGATATCCCCACTCTCTCATTCAGTTTCAGAATCTGCTATCTTGACTTTCTGATTCAGTATCAGGATCTGCTATCCCTACCTGTTATTCAGTTTCAGAATTTTCTGTCTCCACTCTCTCATTCAGTTTCAGAATCTGCTGTTCCGCGCACTCTCATGCTATTTCAGAATCTGATGTCCCCACTCTCTCATGTAGTTTCAGAATCTTCTGACTCCAATCTCTCGTGCAGTTTCGGAATCTGATGTCACCAACCTCTCATTCAGTTTCAGAATCTGATTCCCCACACTCTCATTCAGTCTCAGAACCTGCTTTTCCCACTCTACTAGTCACTTTAAGAATCTGATGTCCAAACTCTCTCATTCAGCTTCAGAATTTGCTGTGCCCAGTCTCACATCCATTTTCAGAAACTTCTGTTACCTCTCTCCCTGCAGTTTCAGAGTCTGCTGTGCCCACTGTCTCATTCTGTTTCTGAATCATCTGTCTCCACTCAGTCATGCAGTTTCAGAACCTCATGTCGCCATTCTCTCATTCAGTTTCAGAATCTTCTGTCTCCTCTCCTTCTGCAGTTTCAGAATCGTCTGTCTCGACTCTGTCATACAGTTTTAAAATCTGATGTGCCCACTCTCCCGTGCAGTTTCAGAATCTAACATCTCCACTCCCTCATTCATTTTCAGAATCTGCTCTCCCCACATTCTCGTGCAGTTTCAGAATCTGATGTCCCCAATCTCTCATTCAGTTTCAGAATCTTCTATCTCCACTCTCTCATGTAGTTCCAGAATTTTCTGTTTCCACCCTCTCATTCAGTTTCAGAATCTGCTGTCCCCACCCTCTCATTCTGTTTCAAAATCTTCTGTCTCCACTCTTTCAGTCAGCTTCAGAATCTGCAGTCCCCATTCTCTCATGCGGTTTTGGAATCTCTCTCTCTCGCTCTCTCTCTCTCTCTCATTCAGTTTCAGAATAGGCTGTGCCCACTCTCTCAGTCAGTTTCAGAATGTGCAGTTCACGCACTCTCATGTAGTTTTCAGAATCTGATGTCCCCACCCTTTCATTCAGTTTCAGAATCGTCTGTCTCCTCTCTTTGTGCAGTTTCAGATTCTGTTGTGCCCACTCTCACATTCAGTTTCAGAATCTTCTGTCTTCAGTCTCTCATTCAGAATTGTCCATCTCTACTCTGTCATTCAGTTTCAGAATCTGCTGTCCCCATTCTCTCGTACTGTTTCAGAATCTGATGTTGCCACTCTCTCATTCATTTTCAGAATCTTCTGTCTCCTCTCTCCCTGCAGTTTCAGAATCTAATGTCCCCATCCTTTCATTCTGTTTCAGAATCTGATGACCCCATGTTCAGTTTCAGAAACTGCTTTCGCCACTCTCTCATTCTGTTTCAGAATGTTCTGTCTCCACTCATTCATTCCGTTCCACAATCTGATGTCTCCAGTCACTCATTCAGTTTCAGAATCTGGTGTCCATACTCTCTCATTCAGTTACAGAATCTGATGTCTCCACTCTTCGTGCAATTTCAGAATCTGATATCTCCACTCTCTGATTAGGTTTCAGAATCTGTTGTGTCCATTCTCTCATTCAGTTTCAAAATCTGTTGTCCTCACTCTCTCAGGCAGTTTCAGAATCTTCTGCCTCTACTCTTTGACCAGGTTTCAGAATGTGCTGTACCCACTGTCTCATTCAGTTTTAGAATCCTGTGTCTCCATCTCTCATTCAGTTTCACAATCCTCTGTCTCTGCAGTTTCAGAATCTGATGTCCTCATCCTCTTATTCCGTTTCAGAATCTGATGTCCCCACTGTCTCATGCAGTTTCAGAATCTGTGTCCCTATTCTATCATTCATTTTCAGAATTTTCTGTCTGCTCTCCCTCTCTCATGCAGTTTCAGAATCTGCTATACCCACTATCTCATGCAGTTTCAGTATCTTCTGTCTCAACTACCCCTCATTGAGTTTCACTATATTCTGTCTCCACTTTCTCATTCAGTTTAGTAATCCTCTGTCTCCTCTCTCTCTCTGCAGTTTCAGAATCTGATGTCCCCACTCACTCATTTAGTTTCAGAATTGTCTGTCCACACCCGCTCATTTAGTTTCACAATCTTATGACCCACTCTCTCGTACAGTTTCCGAATTTGATGTATCCACCCTCTCATTCAGTCTCAAAATCTGCTTTACCCACTCTCTCATTCAGTTTCAGAATCAGTTGTCCCCATTCTCTCGTGCGGTTTCAGAAACTGATGTCTCAACTCTCTGATTAAGTTTCAGAATCTTCTGTCTCCACTCTCTCATTCAGTTTCAGAATCGAATGTCCCCACACTCTCATTCAGTTTCAGAATTGTCTGTCCACACCCGCTCATTTAGTTTCACAATCTTATGACCCACTCTCTCGTGCAGTTTCAGAATTTGATGTACCCACCCTCTCATTCAGTCTCAAAATCTGCTTTACCCACTCTCTCATTCAGTTTCAGAATCAGTTGTCCCCATTCTCTCATGCAGTTTCAGAATCTGATGTCTCCACTCTCTGATTAAGTTTCACAATCTACTGTGCCCACTCTCCCATTTAGTATCACAATCTGCTGTCTCCATTTTCTCAAGCAGTTTCAGAATCGTCTGTCTCTACTTTGTCATTCAGTTTCAGAATCTGATGTCCCCACTCTCTAATTCAGTTTCAGAAACTGATGTCCAAACTCTTTCATTCAGTTTCGGAATTTGCTGTGCTCACTTTCCCATTCAGTTTCAGAATCTGATCTCCCCACTCTCTCAATCATTTTCAGAATATTCAGTCTCCTCTCTGCAGATTCAGAATTTTCTGTCTCCACTCTCTCATGCAGTTACAGATTCTGCAGTCCCTACTCTCTCATTCAGTTTCAGAATCTGCTGTCTCCACTCTCTCATACAGATACAGAAGCTACTGTCCCCACCCTCTCATTCAGTTTCAGAATCCTCTGACTCCACTCTCTCATGCAGTTTCACAATCTGATGTCCATACCCTCTCATGCAGTTTCAGAATCTGCTGTCCCAAATCTCTCATGCTGTTTCAGAATCTGATGTCCCCACACCCTCTTATTCAGGTTCAGAATCTAATGTATCCACCTCTCATATTGTTTTAGAATCTGATGTTGCCATTCTCTCATTGAGTTTCAGAGTCTTCTGTCTCCACTAGGTCATTCATTTTAAGAATCTTCAGCTTCCTCTCTGTCTGCAGTTTCAGTATCTGATGTCCCCATCCTCTCATTCCATTTCAGAATCTGATGTCCCCACTTTCTCATGTAGTTTCAGAATCCTCTGTCACCTCTCTCTCGTGCAGTTTCAGAATCTGTTGTCCACATCCTCTTATTCAGGTTCAGATTCTGATGTATCCAATCTATCATTCAGTTTCAGAATCTGTTGTCCCCACTCTCTCATATTGTTTCAGAATCTGATGTTGCCAGTCTCTCATTAGTTTCAGAATCGGCTGTGCTCACTCTTTCATTCAATTTCAGAATCTGCTGTACCCACCCTCTCGTTGAGTTTCAGAATCTTCTGTTGCCTCTCTCTCGAGCAGTTTCACACTGATGTCCATACCCTCTTATTCAGTTTCAGAATCTTCTGTCTCCACTCTCTCATCGATTTTCAGAATATTCTAGTCTCCTCTCTCTCAGCAGTTTCAGAATCTAATGTCTCCATCCATTCATTCTGTTTCAGAATCTGATGTCCCCACCCTCATGTTCAGTTCCAGAAACTGCTTTCGCCACTCTCGCATTCAGTTTCAGATTATTCTGTCTCCACTCACGCATTTCATTTCAGAATCTGATGTCTCCACTCTTTCATTCAGTTTCAGAATCTTCTGTCTCCACTCTCTCATTCAGTTTCAGAATCTGATATCCACATTGTCCAATTCAGTTTCAGAACCAGACGTCCCCACTCTCTCATGAAGTTTCAGAAACTTCTGTCTCTGCTCTGTCACTCACTTTCAGAATCTGATGTCCCCACCCTCTCATTCAATTTCATAATCGTCTGTCTCTACTCTCTCATTGATTTTCAGAATCTTCTATCTCTGATGTTGCCACTCTCCCATTCAGTTTCAGAATCTGCAGTACCCACACTCTCATTGAGTTTCAGAATCTTCTGTCTCCACTAACTCATTCATTTTCAGAATCTTGTTTCCTCTGTCTCTGCAGTTTCAGAATCTGATGTCCTCATCCTCTCATTCCGTTTCAGAATCTGATGTCCCCACTGTCTCATGAAGTTTCAGAATCCTCTGTCTCCACTCTCTCGTGCAGTTTCACAATCTGTTGTCCACACCCTCTTATTCAGATTCAGAATCTGATGTATCCACTCTCTCATTCAGTTTCAGAATTTGCTGTACCCACCCTCTCATTGATTTTCAGAATCTTCTGTCTCCTCTTTCTCAGCAGTTACAGAATCTAATGTTCCCATCCTCTCATTCCATTCGGAAGCTGATGACACCGAACCTCGTTTTCAGTTTCCGAAGCTGTTTTCACCACTCTCTTATTCAGTTTCAGAATGTTCTGTCTTTACTCACTCATTCCATTACAGAATCATCTGTCTCCACTCTTTCATTCAGTTTCGGAATGTGCTGTCCTGACCCTCTACTTCAGTTTCATTATCTTTTGTGTCCACTCTCTCATTCAATTTCAGAATCTGATATCCACACTGTCCCATTCAGTTTCAGAATCTTCAGTCTCCAATCTCTCGTGCAGTTTCAGAATCTGCCGTCTGCGCATTCACATGCAGTTTCAGAATTTGATGTCCACACCCTCTTAATCAGGTTCCGAATCTGATGCATCCACTCTCTCATTGATTTTCAGAATCTTCTGTTTCCTCTCTCTCTACAGTTTCAGAATCTAATGTCACCATCCTCTCATTCTGTTTCAGAATCTGATGTCCCCACCCTCATGTTCAGTTTCAGAAACTGCTTTTGCCACTCTCTCAATCAGTTTCAGATGTTCTGTCTCTACTCACGCATTCCGTTTCAGAATCTGATGTCTCCACACTCTCATTCAGTTTCGAATTGTGCTGTCCTGAACCTCTCATTCAGTTTCAGAATCTTCTGTCTCTGCTCTGTCATTCACTTTCAGAATCGGTTGTCCCCACCCTCTCACTCAATTTCATTATCTGCTGTCTCCAATCTCTTCTTCATTTTCAAAATCTTCTGTCTCCTGTCTCTCTGCAGTTTCAGAATCTTCTGTCTCCCCTCTCTCATGCATTTACAGAATCTGCAGTCCCTACTCTCTCATTCAGTTTCAGAATCTGCTGTCTCTACCCTCGCGTTCAGTTTGAGAAACTGTTTTCGCCACTCACTCATTCAGTTTCAGAATGTTCTGTCTCCACTCACTCAGTCCATTCCAGAATCTGATGTCGCCATTCACTCATTCAGGTTCTGAATCAGCAGTGCTCACTTCTTCATTCAGTTTCAGAATCTGATGTACCCACCCTCTCATTGAGTTTCAGAATCTTCTGTTCCCACTCTCTCATTCATTTTCAGAATCTTCTGTCTCCTCTCTCGCTGCAGTTTCAGAATCTAATCTCCCCATCTTCTCATTCCGTTTCTGAATCTGATGTCCCCACCCTCGCATTCAGTTTCAGAAACTGTTTTCGCCACTCTCTCATTCAGTTTCAGAATGTTCTGTCTCCACTCACTCATTCAGGTTCAGAATCTGATGTCTCCACTCTCTCATTGAGTTTCAGAATCTTTTGTCTCCTCTCTCTGCAGTTTCAGAATCTGATGTCCCCACCCTCATGTTCAGTTTCAGAAACTGCTTTTGCCACTCTCTCATTCAGTTTCAAAATGTTCTGTCTCCACACACGCATTCCGTTTCAAAATGTGATGTCTCCACTCTCTTATTCAGTCTCAGAAACTACTTATCCGACTCTCTCATTCAGTTTCAGAATCTGATGTTCCCACCCTCCCATTCAGTCTCAGAACCTGATATCTCCAATCTCTCATTCTGTTTCAGAATCTGCTGTCACCACTCTCTCAGGCAGTTTCAAAATCTTCTGCCTTGACTCTGATCCAGTTTCAGAATGTGCTGTACCCACTGTCTCATGCAGTTTCAGAATCTGCTGTCCCTACTCTCTCATTCAGTTTCAGGATCTGATGTCCCCACCCTCTCATTCAATTTCATATTCTGCTGTCTCCAATCTCTCCTTCATTTTCAGAATCTTCTGTCTCCTCACTCTCTGCAGTTTCAGAATCTCCATCTCCACTCTCTCTTGCAGTTATAGATTCTGCAGTTCCTACTCTCTCATGCAGGTACAGAATCTGCTGTCCGTACTCTTTCATTTAGTTTCCGAATCTTCTGTTTCCACTCTCTCATTCAGTTTCAGAATTGTGTGTCTCTACTCTGTCATTCAGTTTCAGAATCTGATGTCCACACTCTCTCATTCAGTTTCAGAATCTGTTGTCTCCACTTTCTCAGTCAGGTTCAGAATCTGACATTTGCGCACTTTCATGCAGTTTCAGAAACTGATGTTCCCACTCTCTCATTCAGTCAGAATCTGGTGTCCCCATTCTCTCTTTCAGTTTTGGAATCTGACAGCCCCACTCTCTCATTCAGTTTCAGAAACTTCTGTCTACGCTCTCTCATTCAGTTTCAGAATCTAGTGTCCCCACGCTTTAGTGCAGTTTCAGAATCTGTCCTCCCCACCCTTGCATTCAGTTTCAGAATCGTCTGTCTCCTCTCCCTTTGCAGTTTCAGAATCGGCTGTGCCCACTCTCTCATTCAGGTTCAGAATCAGCAGTGCTCACTTTTTCAATCAGGTTCAGAATCTGCTGTACCCACTCTCTCGTTCATTTTCAGAATCTTCTGTCTCCTCACTTGCTGCAGTTTCAGAATCTAATCTCCCCATCTTCTCATTCCGTTTCAGAATCTGATGTCCCCACTCTCTCAGTCAGCTTCAAAATGTTCTGTCTCCACTCACTCATTCAGGTTCAGAATCTGATGTCTCCACTCTCTCATTCAGTTTCAAAATCTACTTTCCACCCTCTCTCATTCAGTTTCTGAATCCAATATCCCCACTCCCTTATGCAGTTTCAGAATCTGCTGTCCCCACTCTCTCAATTACTTTCAGATTCTGTTGTCCCCACCCTCTCATTCAATTTCATAATCTGCTGTCTCCAATCCCTCCCTAACTTTCAGAATCTTTTGTCTCCTCTCTCTCTGCAGTTTCAGAATCTTCTGTCTCCCCTCTCTCATGCAGTTACAGAATCTGCAGTCCCTACTCTCTAATTCAGTTTCTGAAACTGCTTTTGCCACTCTCTCATTCATTTTCAGAATGTTCTTTCTGCACCCACTTAGTCCGTTCCAGAATCTGATGTCTCCACTCACTCATCCAGTTTCAGAATCTGGTGTCCAGTCTCTATCATTTCACTTTCTGAATCTGATGTCCCCACTCTATCGTGCAGTTTCAGAATTTTCTGCCCCCACTCTCTCATGCAGGTTCAGAATCTGCTTTACCCACTCTCTCATTCAGTTTCAGTTTCTTCGGTCTCTATTCTCTCATTCAGTTTCAAAATCTACTTTCCACACTCTCACATTCAGTTTCAGAATCTGCTGTCCCCACTCTCATTCACTTTCAGATTCTGTTGTCCACGCACTCTCATTCATTTTCAGAATCTGCTGTCTCCACTCTCTCTGCAGATTCAGAATTTTCTGTCTTCACTCCCTCATGCAGTTACAGATTCTGTAGTCCCTACTCTCTCATTCAATTTCAGAATCTGCTGCCTCCACTCTCTCCTTCAATTTCAGAATCTTCAGTTTCCACCCTCTCATTCAGTTTCAGAATCGTCTGAATCTACTCTCTCAATGAGTTTCAGAATCTGTGTCCCCACTCTGTCATTCGCTTTCAGATTCTGTTGTCTCCACCCTCTCATTCAAATTCATAACTGGCTATCTCCAATCTCTCCTTCATTTTCAGAATCTTCTGTCTCCTCTCTCTCAATCAGTTTCAGACTTAGCTGGCCCCACTCTCTTGTGCGGTTTCAGAAACTGATGTCTCAACTCTCTGATTAAGTTTCAGAATCTTCTGTCTCCACTCTCTCATTCAGTTTCGGAATCGGATCTCTCCACCCTCTCAGTCAGTTTCAGAATCATCTGTCTCCATTCTCTCATTCAGTATCACAATCTGCTGTCCCCACTCTCTCATGCGATTTCAGAATCTGATGTCTCCACTCTCTCATTGAGTCTCAGAATCTGCTGTGTCAACTCTCTCATTCACTTTCAGAATCTGCTGTCCCCATCCTCTAATTCAGTTTTAGAATCATCTGTCTCTAATCTGTCATTCGCTTTCAGATCTGGTGTCCAAACTCTCTCATCCAATTTCAGAATTAGCTGTGCACACTCTCCCATTCAGTTTCAGAATCTGATATCCCCACTCTCACATTCAGTTTCAGAATCTGCTGTCCCCACTCAAACATTCACACTCAGATTCTGTTGTCCCCACCCTCTCATTCAATTTCATAATCTGCTGTCTCCAATCTCTCCTTCATTTTCGGAATCTTCTGTCTACTCTCTCTCGCTGCAGATTCAGAATTTTCTGTCTCCACTCACTCATGCAGTTACAGAAATTGCTGTCTCTACTCTGTCATTCAGTTTCAGAACCTGACATCTCCACTCTCCAATTCAGTTTCAGGATCTGCTGTCCCCACCCTCGCATTCAGTTTCAGAATCTGCTTTCCCCACTCTCTCAGTCAGTTTCAGAATTAGCTGTCCCCACCATCTCGTGCGGTTTCAGAAATTGATGTCTCAACTCTCTGATTAAGTTTCAGAATCTTCTGTCAACAATCTTTCATTCAGTCTCAGAATCGGATGTACCCACCCTCTTATTCAGTTTCAGAACCATCTGTCTTCACTCTCTCATTCAGTATCAGAATCTGCTGTCCCCTCTCTCACATGCGGTTTCAGAATTGGATGTCTCCACTCTCATTGAGTTTCTAAATCTGCTGTGTCCACACTCTCATTCACTTTCAGAAGCTTCTGTCCCCACTCTCCCATTCAGTTTCGGAATCCGATATCCCCACTCCCTCATGCAGTTTCAGAATCTGCTGTCCCCACTCTCTCATTCACTTTCAGATTCTGTTGTCCCCACCATCTCAATCAATTTCATAATCTGCTGTCTCCTCTCTCTCTCTGCAGATTCAGAATTTTCTGTCTCCACTCTCTCATGCAGTTACAAATTCTGCAGTCCCTACTCTCTCAGTCAGTTTCGGAATGTGCTGTCCTGACCCTCTCATTCAGTTTCAGAATCCTCTGTCGCCTCTCTCTCGTGCAGTTTCACAATCTGATGTCCACACTCTCTGATTCAAGTTCAGAATCTGATGTATCTACTCTATCATTCCATTTCAGAATCTGCTGTCCCCACTCTCTCGTACTGTTTCAGAATCTGATGTTGCCACTCTCTCATTCAGTTTCAGAATCGGCTGTGCTCACTATTTCATTCAATTTCAGAATCGGCTGTACCCACTCTCTCATTGAGTTTCCGAATCTTCTGTCTCCACTCTCTCATTCATTTTCAGAATCTTTTGTTTCCTCTCTCTCTGCAGTTTCAGAATCTAATGTCACCATCCTCTCATTCTGTTTCAGAACCTGATGTCCCCACCCTCATGTTCAGTTTCAGAAACTGCTTTTGCCACTCTCTCAATCAGTTTCAGATGTTCTGTCTCTACTCACGCATTCCGTTTCAGAATCTGATGTCTCCACACTCTCATTCAGTTTCGAATTGTGCTGTCCTGAACCTCTCATTCAGTTTCAGAATCTTCTGTCTCTGCTCTGTCATTCACTTTCAGAATCGGTTGTCCCCACCCTCTCACTCAATTTCATTATCTACTGTCTCCAATCTCTTCTTCATTTTCAAAATCTTCTGTCTCCTGTCTCTCTACAGTTTCAGAATCTTCTGTCTCCCCTCTCTCATGCATTTACAGAATCTGCAGTCCCTACTCTCTCATTCAGTTTCAGAATCTGCTGTCTCTTCCCTTGCGTTCAGTTTGAGAAACTGTTTTCGCCACTCACTCAGTCAGTTTCAGAATGTTCTGTCTCCACTCACTCATTCAGGTTCAGAATCTGTTTTCGCCACTCTCTCATTCAGTTTCAGAATGTTCTGTCTCCACTCACTCATTCAGGTTCAGAATCTGATGTCTCCACTCTCTCATTCAGTTTCAGAATCTTCTGTCCCCACTCTCTCATTCATTTTCAGAATCTTCTGTCTCCTCTCTCTCTGCAGTTTCAGAATCTAATCTCCCCATCTTCTCATTCCATTTCAGAATCTGATGTCCCCACCCTCGCATTCAGTTTCTGAAACTGTTTTCGCCACTCTCTCATTCAGTTTCAGAATGTTCTGTCTCCATTCACTCATTCAGGTTCCGAAGTTGCTGTCCCCACACTCTCGTGCATTTTCAGGATGTGATGTCTCCACTCTTTCATCCAGTTTCTGAATTTTCTCTCTCCACTCTCTCATGTAGTTTCAGGATCAATGTCTCAACTCTGCCATTCAGTTTCAGAATCGTCCGTCTCTAATTTGTCATTCAGTTTCAGAATCTGATGTCTCCACTCCCTCATTCAGTTTCAGAATCTGATGTCTCCACTCTCTGATTAAGTTTCACAATCTGCTGTGCCCACTCTCTCATTCGGTTTCAGAATCTGATGTCACCACCCTCTCATTCAGTTTATGAATCTGCTGTGCCCATGTTTTCCATCAGTTTCTGAAACTTCCGTCTCCACTCTCTTATTCAATTTCAGAATCTTCTGTCTCCCTGCTCTCGTGCAGTTTCAGAATCTGATGTCGCCAATCTCTTGTGCAGTTTCAGAATCTTATATCCCACTCTTTCCTTTATTTTCAGAATGATCTGACTACGCTGACATTCAGTTTCAGAATCTGATGCCTGCACTCTCACATTCACTCTCAGAATCTGACATCTGCACTCTCACATTCATTTTCAGCATCTTCTGTCTCCTCTCTCGTGCAGATTCAGAATATCATGTCTCCACCCTCTCATTCAGTTTAAGAATCTACTATCCCCACTCTGTTTGTGCAGTTTCAGAATCTGCTGTCCCGACGTTCTCATTCAATATCAGGACCTGATGTCTCCACGCTCCTATTCAGTTTCAGAATCTGCTATCGCTACTCTATCATGCAGATTCAGAATTTTCTGGTTGTACTCTTTGACTCAGTTTCAGAATCTGATGTCCCCATGCTCTCATACACTTTCAGAATCTGATGTGCCCACCCTCTAATTCAATTTTCATAATCTGCTGTGTCCAATCTCTTTTCATTTTCAGAAAATGTTGTCTCCTCTTTCTCACACAGTTACAGAATCTGCAGTCCCTACTCTTTCATTCAGTTTCAGAACCTTCTGTCTCCACTCTCTCATTTAGTTTCTGAATCATCTGTCTCTATTCTGCCATTCAGTTTCTGAATCTGCTGTCCCCACTTCCTTGTGCGGTTTCAGTATCTGATATCTCCACTCTCCAATTAAGTTTCACAATCTGCTGACCCCACTCTCCCTGGCAGTTTCAGAATCTTCTGCCTTGACTCTTTCATCCAGTTTCAGAATATGCTGTACCCACTGGCGGCACGGTGGCACAGTGGTTAGCACTGCTGCCTCGCAGCGCCAGAGACCCGGGTTCAATTCCCGTCTCAGGCGACTGACTGTGTGGAGTTTGCACGTTCTCCCCGTGTCTGCGTGGGTTTCCTCCGGGTGCTCCGGTTTCCTCCCACAGTCCAAAGATGTGCATGTCAGGTGAATTGGCCATGCTAAATTGCCCGTAGTGTTAGGTAAGGGGTAAATGTAGGGGTATGGGTGGGTTACGCTTCGGCGGGTCGGTGTGGACTTGTTGGGCCGAAGGGCCTGTTTCCACACTGTAAAGTAATCTAATCTAATCACTGTCTCATGCAGTTTCAGAATCTGCTGTGCCTTCCCTCTCATTCAGTCTCAGAATCTGCTGTCCCCACACTCTCAGGCTGTTTCAGAATCTTCTGCCTTGACTCTTTCATCCAGTTTCAAAATGTGCTGTACCCACTGCCTCATACAGTTTCAGAATCTCATGTCGCCCACCATCTCATTCAGTTTCAGAATCTGATGTCTCCACTCTCACATTCAGTTTATGAATCTGCTGTGCCCACTTTTTACATCAGTTTCCAAAACTTCTGTCTCCACACTCTCATTCAATTTCAGAATCTTCCGTCTCCATGCTCTCGTGTAGCTTCAGAATTTGATGTCACCACCCTCTCATTCAGTTTCAGAATCTGATGTCCCCATTCTCTCATTCACTTTCAGATTCTGATGACCCTACCCTCTCATTCAATTTCAGAATCTGCTGTCTCCAATCACTCCTTCATTTTCAGAATCATCTGTCTCCTCTCTCTCTCTCTGCAGTTTCTGAATCTGATATCTCCACTCCCACATTCATTTTAAGAATCTAACATCTGCACTCTCACATTCGTTTTCAGAATCTTCTGTCTTCTCTCTCGTACTGTTACAGAATCTCATGTCTCCATCCTCTCATTCAGTTAAGAATCTACTGTCCCCACTCTGTTTGTGCAGTTTCAGAATCTTCTGTCTCCGCTCTCTCATTCAGTTTCAGAATCTGATGTCCCATCACTCTCATGCTGTTTCAGAATCTGATGTCCCCACTCCCTCATTCAGTTTCAGAATCTGCAGTCCCCACTCTCTCATGCTGTTTCAGAATCTAATGTCCCCTCACTCTCGTGCTGTTTCAGAATCTGATGTCCCCTCTCTGTCATTCAGTTTCAGAATCTTCTGTGTCCTCTTTCTCTGCAGTTTCAGAATCTGCTGTGCCCACTCTCTCATTCCGTTTCAGAATATTTTGTCTCAACTCTCTCATTCAGTTTAAGAATCTTATGTCTCCACCCTCTCATTCAGTTTCAGAATCTGCTGTGCCCACTCTCTCATTCCGTTTCAGAATATTTTGTCTCAACTCTCTCATTCAGTTTAAGAATCTTATGTCTCCACTCTCTCATTCAGTTGCAGAAACTGCTGTGCCCACTCTCTATTCAGTTTCAGAAACTGCTGGGAGTACTCTCTCATTCATTTTCAGAATCTGCTGTCCCCACTCTGTCATTCAGGTTCAGAATCTGCTGTCCCCACTTTCTCATTCATTTTCAGAATCTGCTGTCCCCACTCTGTCATTCAGTTTCAGAATCGTATGTCCCCACTGTCTCATACAGTTTCAGAATATGCTGTACCTACTCTCTCATTCACTTTCAGAAGTTTCTATCTGTACTCTGTCATTCAGTTTCAGAATCTGCAGTGCTTACTCTCTCTTTCATTTTCGGAATCTTCTGTCTCTACTCTCTCATTCACTTTCAGAACCTTCTGCCTCAACTTTCATTCAGGTCAAAAAGCATCTGTCTCTACTCTGACATTCAGTTTCAGAATCTGATGTCCACATTCTCTTGTGCACTTTCAGAAACTTATGTCTCCACTCTCTCCTCCAGTTACAGAATCGGATGTCTCCACTCCCGCATTCATTTTCAGCATCTTCTGTCTCCTCTCTCATGCAGATTCAGAATCTCAAGTCTCCATACTTTCATTCATTTAAAGAATCTGATGTGTTCACTCTCTTCGTGCAGTTTCAGAATGTTCTGTCATCACTCTTTCATGCAGTTTCAGAATCTGAAGTCTCCACTCTCTCATTCAGTTTCAGAATCGGCTGTCCCCACCCTCACATTCATTTTCAGAATCTTTTGTCTCCATTTTCTCATTCATTTTCAAAATCTGATGTCCTCCACTCTCTCATTCAGTTTCAGAATCTGCTGTCCCCACTTTCTCAGTCAGTTTCAGAATATATTGTCCCAACTCATTCATTCAGTTTCAGAATCTGCTATCCCCTCACTCACATGCCGTTTCGGAACCTGATGTCCCCACTCTCTCACCCAGTTTCAGAATATGCTGTCCCGACCCTCTCAATCAGTTTTAGAATCATTTGTCTCCGCTCTCTCATTCAGTTTCAGAATCTGATGTCCCATCACTTTCGTGCAGTTTCTGAATCTGATGTCTCCACTCCCTCTTTCAGTTTCACAATCTGCTGCACCCACTCTCTCATGCTGTTTCGGAATCTAATGTCCCCTCACTCTCGTGCTGTTTCAGAATCTGATGTCCCCACTCCCTCATGCAGTTTCAGAATCTGCTGTCCCCACTCTCTCATGCTGTTTCAGAATCTAATGTCCCCTCACTCTCGTGCTGTTTCAGAATCTGATGTCTCCACTCCCTCTTTCAGTTTTCAGAATCTGCTGCACCCACTCGCTCATTCAGTTTCAGAATCTGATGTCTCCACTCTCACATTCAGTTTATGAATCTGCTGTGCCCACCTTTTACATCAGTTTCCAAAACTTCTGTCTCCACACTCTCATTCAATTTCAGAATCTTCTGTCTCCATGCTCTCGTGAAGCTTCAGAATTTGATGTCACCACCCTCTCATTCAGTTTCAGAATCTGAGGTCCCCACTCTCACATTCATTTTCAGAATCTTCTGTCTCCCCTCTCGTGCAGATTCAGTATGTCATGTCCCCATGCTCTCATTGATTTTAAGAATCTGCTGTCCCCACTCTCTTCTTGTAGTTTCAGAATCTTTTGTCTCCACTCTCTCATTCAATTCCCGTATCTGCTTCCCACACTTTCTCATGCAGTTTCTAAATCTTCTGTCTCCACTCTCTCATTCAGTTTCAGAATCTGCTGTCCCCACTCTCTCATTCAGTTTTGGAATGGGCTGTCACGACCCTCTCATTTAGTTCCATAACCTTCTGATTCCACTCGTGTGCAATTTCAGAATCTGATGTGCTCATCCTCTTATTCACTTGCAGAATCTGATGTTCCCAAGCTCTCATTCAGTTTCAGAATCTGGTGTGCCCACTCTCCCTGGCAGTTTCAGAACCTTCTGCCTTGACTCTTTCATCCAGTTTCAGAATATGCTGTACCCACTGTCTCATGCAGTTTCAGAATCTGCTGTGCCCTCCCTCTCATTCAGTCTCAGAATCTGCTGTCCCCACACTCTCAGGCTGTTTCAGAATCTTCTGCCTTGACTCTTTCATCCAGTTTCAAAATGTGCTGTACCCACTGCCTCATACAGTTTCAGAATCTCATGTCGCCCACCATCTCATTCAGTTTCAGAATCTTCTGTCTCCTCTCTCTCTGCAGTTTCAGAATCTGCTGTGCCCGCTCTCATTCAGGTTCAGAATCTTCTGTCTCCAATCTCTCATTTATTTTTCAGAATCTGATGTCCACACTGTCTCATGCAGTTTCATAATCTGCTGTCACTACTCTATCATTCAGTTTCAGAGTTTTCTGTCTCTACTCTGTCATTCAGTTTCAGAATCTGATGTCCCCATTCTCTCATTCACTTTCAGATTCTGATGACCCTACCCTCTCATTAGAATCTGATGTTCCCAAGCTCTCATTCAGTTTCAGAATCTGGTGTGCCCACTCTCCCACTGAGTTTCAGAATCTTCTGTCTCCACCCTCTCATTTAGTTCCATAACCTTCTGATTCCACTCTTGTGCAATTTCAGAATCTGATGAGCTCATCCTCTTATTCACTTGCAGAATCTGATGTTCCCAAGCTCTCATTCAGTTTCAGAATCTGAATTCCCCACTTGCTCATTCAGTTTCAGAATTTGATGTTCCCACTCTCTCATTCACTTTCAGAATTTGCTGTCCCCACTCCCCCATTCAGTTTCGGAATCATCTGTCTACACTCTCTCATTCGGTTTCAGAATCTGCTGCCCCTCTCTCTTGTGCAGTTTTAGAATCTGATGTCCCTGCACTCTCTCAATTTCAGAATCTGCTGTCTCTACTTTGTCATTCAGTTTCAGAAACTGATGATCCCATGCTCGCATTCAGTTTCAGAATCTTGTCTCTCGACTCTCTCATTCAGTTTCAGA
This sequence comes from Chiloscyllium plagiosum, assembly GCF_004010195.1. NCBI lineage: Eukaryota > Metazoa > Chordata > Chondrichthyes > Orectolobiformes > Hemiscylliidae > Chiloscyllium > Chiloscyllium plagiosum. The sequence continues at coordinate 15,382,159 of NC_057723.1, read as the reverse complement.
ATCTGCTTTGTCCACTCTCTCATTCAGTTTCAGAATCTCTGCAGTTTCAGTATCTACTCTTCCCACTCTCTCATTCAATTTCAGAATCTTCTATCTCCACTCTCTCATTCAGTTTCAGAAACTTTTGTTTCCACACTCTAATGCAGTTTCAGAAACTGCTGTTTCCACCCTCTCATTAAGATTCAGAATTTGATGTCCCCACTCTTTCGTACTGTTTCAGAATCTGATGTCTCCACTCACATGTTCAATTTCAGAATCTGATGTCTCCACTCTCACATTCATTTTCAGAATCTTCGGTCTCCTCTCTCGTGCAGAATCAGAATCTCATGTCTCCAGTTCTCATTCAGTTTTAGAATCTGCTGTCCCCACTCTCTCATGCTGTTCAGAATCTTGTCTCTTGACTCTCACATTCAGTTTCAGAATCTGCTTTGTTCACTCTCTCATTCAGTTTCAGAATCTCTGCAGTTTCAGTATCTACTCTTCCCATTCAATTCAATTTCAGAATCTTCTGTCTCCACTCTCTCATTCAGTTTCAGAAACTTTTGTTTCCACACTCTAATGCAGTTTCAGAAACTGATTTCAGATTCTGAAACTGAATGTGAGCGAGAGAGAGAGATATTCCAAAACCATATAAGAGAGTGGGGACTGCAGATTCTGAAACTGAATGAGAGAGTGGAGACAGAAGATTCAGAAACTGAGTGATGTCCCCTCACTCTTGTGCAGTTTCAAAATCTGATGTCTCCACACCCTCATTCAGTTTCTGAATCTTCTGTCTCCACTCTCTCATGTCATTTCAGAATCTTCTGTCTTGAATCTCATGTTCACTTTCAGAATCCTCTGTCTCCACTCTCTCATGTCATTTCAGAATCTGATGTCCACACCCTCTTATTCAGTTTCAGAATCTGATGTCCTCATTGTCTCGTGCGGTTTCCGAATCTGATGTCCCCACCTTCTCATTCAGTTTCGGAATCTGAATTCCCCACTCTCTCATTCATTTCCAGAATCATCTGTCTCTACTCTGTCATTCCCCACTCTCTCATGCACTTTCAGAATGTGATGTTCCCACTCACATTATTAAGTGTAAAAGTCCTGCTAAGATTTGCTTTCCCAAAATGCAGCACCTCGCATTTATCGGAATTAAACTCCACCTACCACTTCTCAGCCCACTGGCCCATCATGTCAAGATCCTGTTATAATTTGAGGTAACCCTCTTCACTGTCCACTACACCTCCAATTTTGGTGTCATCTGCAAACTTACTAACTGTACCTCTTATGCTCGCATCCAAATCATTTATGTAAATGACAAAAAGTAGAGGATCCAGCACCGATCCTTGTGACACTCCACTGATCACAGGCCTCCACACCACCCTCTGTTCTGTATCCACATGTCTAGTTCTCCCTGTATTCCGTGAGATCTAACCTTGCTAATCAGTCTCCCATGTGGAACCTTGTCAAATGCCTTACTGAAGTCCATGTAGATCATATCTACCACTCTGCCCTCATCAATCCTCTTTGTTACTTCTTCAAAAAACTCAATCAATTTTGTGAGACATGATTTCCCATGCACAAAGCCATGTTGACTTTCCCGAATCAGTCCTTGCCTTTCCAAATACATGTACGTCCTGTCCCTCAGGATTCCCTCCAACAACCTGCCCACCACTGACATCAGGCTCACTGGTCTATAGTTCTCTGGCTTGTCCTTACCACCCTTCTTAAACAGTGGCGACACGTTAGCCAACTTCCAGTCTTCCAGCACCTCACCTGTGACTATTGATGACACAAATATCTCAGCAAGAGCCCAGCAAACACTTCTGTAGCTTCCCACAGAGTTCTAGGGTACACCTGATCAGGTCCTAGGGATTTATCCATTTCAGTTTCAGAAGCTGATGTCATCATTCTCGCATTCAGTTTCAGAATCTTCTGTCTCGACTCTCTAGTGCACTTTCAGAATCTGATGCCCTCACCCTCTCATTCAGTTTCAGAATCTGATGTCGCCACCATCTCATTCAGTTTATGAATCTGCTGCGCCTACTTTTACCAACAGTTTCCGAAACTTCTGTCTCGACTCTCTCAATCACTTTCAAAATATTCTGTCTCCACGCTCTCGTGCAGTTTCATAATCTGATGTCTCCACTCTCTCATTCCTTTTCAAAATGTGATGTCGCCACTCTCTCATTCACTTTCAGAATCTACTTTGCCCACTCTCTCATTCACTTTCAGAATCTACTTTGCCCACTCTCATTCACTTTCAGTGTTTGATGTCCCCATTCTCTCGTTTGGTTTCAGAATCTGATCTCTCCACTCTGATATTCAGTTTCAGAATCTGATGTTCCCCGCTATCTCATTCACTTTCAGAATCTTCTGTCACCACTCTCTTATGCAGTTTCAGAATCTGATGTCCCCAATCTCTCAATCAATTTCAGAATCTGATGTCTCCACTCACACATTCAGTTTCAGAATCTGCTGTGCCCACAACTCTCATTCAGTTTCTGAATCTTCTGTCTCAACTCTCTTTGAGTTTCAGAAACTTCTGTCTCCACGCTCTCACTCAGTTTCAGATTCTGATAGACCCAGTCTCTCATTTATTTTTAGAATCTCCTGTCTCCTGTCTCTCTGCAGTTTCAGAATCTGGTGTGCACAACCTCTCATTCAGTTTCAGAATCTTCTGTCTCCATTCCCTCATTCAGTTTCAGAATCATCTGTCTTTACTCTGTCATTCAGTTTCAGAATCCCCACTCTCTTGTACACTTTCAGAATCTGATGTCACCACTCTCATTCAGTTTCAGAATCTGCTTTGCCTACTCTCTCATTCAGTTTCAGAATCTGCAGTCCCCACTCTTTCATGTGGTTTTGGAATCTGTCATTCTCTCTCTCTCTAATTCAATTTCAGAATCTGCTGTGCCCACACGCTCATTCAGTTTCTGGATCTTCTGTCTCGACTCTCCCATTCAGTTTCAGAATCTACTGTCTCCACACTCTCATTCAGTTTCAGAATTGTCTGTCTCTACACTCTCATTCAGTTTCAAAATCTGATGTCCCCACTCTCCCGTCCAGTTTCAGAATCTGATGTTCGCACTCTCTCATTCACTTTCACAATCTTCTGTCACCACTGTCTTGTGCAGTTTCAGAATCTGATGTCTCCACTCACACATTCAGTTTCAGAAACTGCTGTGCCCACACTCTCATTCAGTTTCTGAATCTTCTGTCTCGACTCTCTCACTCAGTTTCAGAAACATTCTATCTCTACGCTCTCACTCAGTTTCAGAATCTGATGGACCCACTCTCTCATTCAGTTTCAGAATCTCCTGTCTCCTGTCTCTTTGCAGTTTCAGAACCTGGTGTGCCCAACCTCTCATTCAGTTTCAGAATCTTCTGTCACCATTCCCTCATTCAGTTTCAGAATCGTCTGTCTTTACTCTGTCATTCAGTTTCACAACCTGATGTCCCCACTCTCTCATGTAGTTTCAAAATCTGATGTCGCCACTCTCTCATTCTATTTATGAAACTGTTGTCCTCATTGTCTCGTGTGGTTTCAGAATCTGATGTCGCCATTCTGTCATTCAGTTTCAGAATCTGCTTTGCCCACTCTCTCATTCAGGTTCAGTATCATCTGTCTCCTCTGTCTCTGCAGTTTCAGAATCTAATCTTCCCACTCTCTCATTGAGTTTCAGAATCTTCTGTCTCCACTCTCTCATTCACTTTCAGAATTGTTTGTCTCTACTCTGATATTCAGTTTCAGAATCTTCTATCTCCACTCTCTGATTTAGTTTCAGAAACTTTTGTTTACAAGCTCTCATGCAGTTTCAGAAACTGCTGTTCCCATCCTCTCATTAAGATTCAGAATCTGATATCTCCACTCACACATTCAGTTTCAGAATCTGATGTCTCCACTCACACAATCAGTTTCAGAAACTGCTGTGCTGACACTCTTACTCAGTTTCAGAATCTGCTGTGCCCACTCTCTAGTTCAGCTTCAGTATCTGATGTCTCCACTCTCATGACTCACTTTCATTCATTTTAAGAATCTGATGTCCCCACTCTCTTTGGCAGTTTCCAAATCTGATGTCTCGACTCTCTCATTCAGTTTCAGAAAATTCGGTCTCCATGCTCTCATTCAGTTTCTGAATCTGATGTCACCACCCTCTCATTTATTATCAGAATCTGACATCTGCGCTCTCACAATCATTTTCAGAATAATCTGTCTCCTCTCTCATGCAGATTCAGGATCACATGTCTCCACTCTCTCAGTCAGTTTCAGAATCTTCTGTCTCAAATCTCTTGTTCACTTTCAGAATCTTCTGTCTCCACTCTTTCGAGAAGAATCTGATGTCCACATCCTCTTATTCAGTTTCAGAATGTGATGTCCCCATTCTCTCATGCGGTTTCAGAATCTGATGTCTCCACTCTCTCATTCAGTTTCTGAATCTTCTGTCTCGACTCTCTCATGCAGTTTCAGAAACTTCTGTCTCCACGCTCTCACTCAGTTTCAGAATCTGATGTCCCCACCCTCTCATTAAATTTTAGGAATCTGATGTTCCCACTCTATCAATCAGTTTCAGAATCTGCTGCGCCTCCTCTCTCATTCAGTTTCCAAATCTGATGTCCCTACTCCCTCATTCACTTTCAGAAACTTCTGTCTCCATTACCCCATTCACTTGCAGAATCACCTATCTTTACTCTGTCATTCAGTTTCAGAATCTGCTGGCCCCACTCTCTCATTCATTTTAAGTATCTGATGCCCACACTCTTTTTGTGCAGTATCAGAATCTTCTGTCTCCACTCTCCCTTTCATTTTCAAAACCTGATGTCCCACTGTCTCAGTCAGTTTCAGAAAATGCTGCCCGGACTCACTCATTCAGTTTCAGAATCTTCAGGCTCCACCCACTCATTCAGTTTCAGAATGTGCTGTCCCAACCCTCTCATTCAGTTCCAGAATCTTCTGTCTCCACTCCCTCATATCATTTCAGAATCTTCTGTCTTGAATCTCTCTTTCAGTTTCAAAATCTTGTGTCTCCACTCTCTCGTGCAGTTTCAGAATCTGATGTCCACACACTCTTATCCAGTTTCGAAATCTGATGTCCCCTCTCTCTCATTCATTTTCAGGATTTTCTGTCCCCACTCTATCATTCATTTTCAGAATTGCCTGTCATTACTCATGCATTCAGTTTCAGAATCTGATGTCCCCATTGTGTCGTACAGTTTCAGAATGTGGTGTCTCCACTCTTTCATTCAGTTTTCCAATCTTCTGTCTCCAGTCTCTTATTCAGTTTCAGAATGGGCTGTCCACACACTTATGTGCAGTTTAGAATCTTCTGTCCGCACTCTCTCATGTACTTTCAGAATCTTCTATCTCGACTCTCTCATTCAGTTTCACAACCTTCTGTCACCACTCTGTTGTGCAGTTTCAGAATCTGATGTTCCCACCCTCCTGTGCACTGTGCCCACTCTCCATTCACTTTCAGAATATGCTGTGCCCACTCTCCCATTCAGTTTCAGAATCGGCTGTCTCCACGCTGTCATTCAGCTTCAGAATCTTCTGTCTCTACGCTCTCATCTAGTTTCGGAATCTGCTATGCCTTCTCTCTTATTCAGCTTCCGAATCTTCTGTCTTCACTCCGTCGTTCAGTTTCAGAAATGTCTGTCTCCATGCTCTCTTTCATTTCAGAATCTGATGGCCCCACACTCTTAGTCAATTTTAGAATCTCTTGTCTCCTGTCTCTGTGCAGTTTCAGGATCTGGTGTGCCCAATCTCTCATTCAGTTTCAGAATCTTCTGTCTCCACTCACTCATTCAGTTTCAGAATCTGCTGTCTCAACCCTCCCATTCAGTTTCAGAATCTTCTGTCTCCACTCTCATTCATTTTCAGAATCTGCTCTCCCCTCACTTTCATGCAGTTTCAGATTCTGATGTCCCCACTCCCTCATTCAGTTTCAGAATCTTCTGTTTCCAATCTCTCATTCAGTTTCAGATTCTCTCTCTCTCTCATTCAGTTTCAGAATCTGCTGTGCCCACTCTCTCATTCAGTTTAGAATCTGCTGTCCCAGCCCTCTCATTCAGTTTCAGAATCTTCTGTCTCCACTCTCTCATTCAGTTTCAGAATCTTCTGTCTCCACACTCTCATTCAGTTTCAGAATAGACTGTCCCGACCCTCTAATGCTGTTTCAGAATCATCTGCATCCACTCTCTCATTTAGTTTCAGAATCTGATGTCCCCAATCTCTCAATCAGTTTCAGAATCTGATGTCCCCACACTCTCATTCAATTTTAGGAATCTGATGGCCACAGTCTCTCATTCAGTTTCAGAATCTTGTGTCTCTACTCTCTTGTGCAGTTTCAGATTCTCTCTCTCTCTCATTCAGTTTAGAATCTGCTGTCCCGACCCTCTCATTCAGTTTCAGAATCTTCTGTCTCCACTCTCTCATTCAGTTTCAGAATTTAATGTCCCCACTCTGTTGTTCAATTTCAGAATCTGCTGTTCACTCTCTTGTTCAGTTTCAGGATCTGATCTCCCCACTCTCTCATTCAGTTTCGGAATCTGAATTCCCCACTCTCTCATTCATTTCCAGAATCATCTGTCTCTACTCTGTCATTCCCCACTCTCTCGTGCACTTTCAGAATGTGATGTCCCCACTCTCTCATTCAGTTTCAGAATCTGAGGACCCCTCTCTCTCATGCAGTTTCAGAATCTGATGTCACCACCCTCTCATTCAGTTTTAGAATCTGATGTCGCCATTCTCATGTGCAGTTTCAGAATCTTATGTCCCCACTCACTCCTTTTTTTTCAGAATGGTCTGACTTTACGCTGTCATTTAGTTTCAGAATCTGCTGTACCCACTCTCTCATTTGGTTTCAGAATATGCTGTCCCGACCTTCTCATTCAATTTCAGAATCGTCGGTCTCCAATCTCTCCTGTAGTTACAGAATATGATGTGCATACCCTCTCATGCAGTTTGATTAGATTAGATTACATTACATTACAGTGTGGAAACAGGCCCTTCGGCCCAACAAGTCCACACCGACCCGCCGAAGCGCAACCCACCCATACCCCTACATTTACCCCTTACCTAATACTACGGGCAATTTAGCATGGCCAATTCACCTTACCTGCACATCTTTGGACTGTGGGAGGAAACTGGAGCACCCGGAGGAAACCCACGCAGACACGGCGAGAACGTGCAAACTCCACACAGTTGCCTGAGTTTGACAATCTTCTGTCTCCACTTTCTCATTCAGTTTCACAATCTGATGTCCCCACTCTCTCGTTCAGTTTCAAATCTGCTTTCGCCACACTCTCATGCAGTTTCGGAATCTCTCTTTCTCTCTCATTCATTTTCAAAATCTGCTGTCTCCACTCTCTCATTCATTTTCAAAATCTGCTTTCTTCACTCTCTCATGCGATTTCAGATTCTCTCTCTCTCTCTTTCTCTCTCTCTCTCTCTGTCATTCAGTTTCAGAATCTGCTGTGCCCACTTTCTCATTCATTTTCAAAATCTGCTGTCTCCACTCTCTCATGCAATTTCAGATTCTCTCTCTCTCTCTCTGATTCAGTTTCAGAATCTGCTCTGCCCACTGTCTCATTCAGTTTCAGAATCTTCAGTCTCCACTCTCTCATTCATTTTCAAAACATGTTATCACCACTCTCTCATTCATTTTCAAAATCTGCTATCCCCACTCTCTCATCCGGTTTCAGATTCTCTCTCTTTCTCTTTCTTTCTCTCTCTCTTTCTTTCTCTCTCTCTCTCTCTTTCTCTCTCATTCATTTCAGAATCTGCTGTCCCCACTCTCTCATTCAGTTTTCGGAATGTGCTGACCCAACCCTGTCATTCAGTTTCAGAATCATCTGTCTCCACGCTCTCGTTCGGTTTCAGAATTGATGACCCCACTCTCTCACTCAGTTTCAGAATATGCTGACCCAATCCTCTCATTCAGTTTCATAACCTGCTGTGCACACTCACCCATTCAGTTTCCGAATCTTCTCTCTCCACTCCCTCATTCAGTTTCAGAATCTTCTGTCTCCACTCTCTCATGTCATTTCAGAATCCTTTGTCTTGAATCTCTCGTTCAGTTTCAGAAACTTCTATCTCCACACTCTCGTGCAGTTTCAGAATTGTGTGTCTTTACTCCTGCCTTCTGTTTCAGAATCTGATGTCCCCATTCTCTCATTCATTTTCAGAATGGGCTGTCCACACACTCGAGTGCAGGTTAGAATCTTCTGTCTGCACTCTCTCAAGTACTTTCAGAATCTTCTATCTCCACACTCTCATTCAGTTTCACAACCTTCTGTCTCCACTCTTTTGCGCAATTTCAGAATCTGATGTTGTCACCCTCTCATTCAGTTTCAGAATCTGCTGTGCCCACTCTCCCATTCAGTTTCGGAATGTGCTCTCCAGACCCACTCCTTCAATTTCAGAATATTCTGTCTCCACTTCCTCATTCAGTTTCAGAATTGACTGTCTCTACTCTGTCATTCAGTTTCAGAATCTGATGTTCCCACCCTCCCGTGCACTGTTCCCACTCTCCCTTTCACTTTCAGAATATGCTGTGCCCACTCTCCCATTCAGTTTCAGAATCGGCTGTTTCCACGCTGTCATTCAGTTTCAGTATCTGATGTCCCCATTGTCTCGTACAGTTTCAGAATCTTATGTCCTCACTCTCTCACTCAGTTTTGGAATCTGAATTGCCCATTCTCTCATTCAGTTCAGAATCTTCTGTCTCTACTCTATCACTCAGTTTCAGAGTCTGATGTGTCCACTTTCTCGTGCAGTTTCCGAATCTGCTATGCCCACTCTCTCAATTTCAGAATCTGCTGTCTCCACTCTCTCATTCAGTTTCAGAATTTTCTGTCCCCACTCTCTCATTCAGTTTCAGAATCTTCTTTCTCCACTCTCTCACTCAGTTTCAGAATCTTCTGTCTCCACTCTCTTGTGCGGTTTCAGATTCTCTCTCTCTCTCTCTCATTCAGTTTCAGAATCTTCTGTCTCCACTCTCTCATTCAGTTTCAGAATCTTCTGTCTCCACTCTCAATTGTTTCAGAATCTGATGTCTCCACACTCTCATTCAGTTTCAGAATAGACTGTCCCGACCCTCTCATTCAATTTCAGAATCATCTGCATCCACTCTCTAATTCAGTTTCAGAATCTGATGTCCCCATTCTGTCAGCAGTTTCAGAATCTGATGTCCCCAACCTCTCATTCAGTTTCAGAATCTAATGTCCCCACCTTCTTATTCAATTTTAGGAATCTGATGGCCACAGTCTCTCATTCGATTTCAGAATCTTCTGTCTCCAATCTCTCATTCAGTTTCAGAATCTTCTGTCTCCACTCTCTCATTCAGTTTCAGAATTTTCTGTCCCCACTCTCTCATTCAGTTTCAGAATCTTCTGTCTCCACTCTCTCACTCAGTTTCAGAATCTTCTGTCTTCACTCTCTTGTGCGGTTTCAGATTCTCTCTCTCTCTCATTCAGTTTCAGAATCTTTGGTCTCCACTCTTTCATTCAGGTTCATAATCTGCTGTCCCCACTCTCTCATTCAGTTTCAGAATCTTCGGTCTCCACTCTCTCATTCAGGTTCAGAATCTGATGTCCCCACTCTGTTGTTCAATTTCAGAATCTGCCGCCCACTCTCTTGTTCAGTTTCAGAATCTGTGGTCCCCACCCCCTCATTCAGTTTCGGAATGTGCTGTCCAAACCTCTCATTCAGTTCGAGAATCTTCTGTCTCCACTCTCATTCATTTTTACAATCGGATGTCCCCACTCTCTCATTCACTTTCAGAATCATCTGTCTCCATGCTCTCATTCAGTTTCAGAATTGATGACCCCACTCTCTCATTCAGTTTCAGAATCTGCTGTCCCCAGTCTCTGATTCAGTTTCAGAATCTGCTGTCCTCAGTCTCTGGTTCAATTTCAGAATCTGCTGTCCCCAGTCTCTGGTTCAGTTTCAGAATCTGCTGTCCCCAGTCTCTGGTTCAGTTTCAGAATCTGCTGTCCCGATCTTCTCATTCAGTTTCAGAATTGTCAGTCTCCAATCTCTCATTCAGTTTCGGAATGTGCTGTCCCGACCCTCTCATGCAGTTTGAGAATCTTCTGTCTCCACTCTCTCATTCATTTTCAAATCTGCTGTCCCCATTCTCTCAGGCGGTGTCGGAATATGATGTCTCCACTCCCTCATTCAGTTTCAGATTCTGTTGTCCTTACTCTCTTGTTCAGTTTCAGAATCTGCTGTTCCCACATTCTCATTCAGTCTCCAAATCTTCTGTTCCCACTCTCTCCTTTGTTTTCAGAATTGTCTGAATCTATTCTGTCATTAAGTTTCTGAATCTGATGTCCCCACTCTCTCATTCGCTTTCAGAAACTTCTGTCTCCTCTTTCTCTCTCTGCAGTTTCAGAATTTGCTGTGCCCACACTCTCATTCAGTTTCAGAATCTTCTGTCTCCACTCTCTCATCCAGGTTCAGAATTTGATGTCCTCACTCTGTTGTTCAATTTCAGAATCTGCTGTCCACTCTCTTGTTCAGTTTCAGAATCTGTGATCCCCACTCTCTCATTCAGTTTCGGAATGTGCTGTCCCGAACCTCTCATTCAGTTTGAGAATCCTCTGACACTACTATCTCATTCATTTTTATATCTGCTGTCCCCACTCACTTGTGCGGTTTCAGAATATGATGTCCCCACCCTCTCATTCACTTTCAGAATGTGCTGTGGCCACTCTCCAATTCAGTTTCAGGCTCTATTGTCCTTACTTTCTCATTCATTTTCAGAATCTTCTGTCTCCTCTTTCTCTGCAGGTTCAGAATCTGCTGTGCCCACTCTCTCATTCAGTTTCAGAATCTGCTGTCCCGACCTTCTCATTCAATTTCAGAATCGTCGGTCTCCAATCTCTCCTGTAGTTACAGAATATGATGTACACACCCTCTCATGCAGTTTGACAATCTTCTGTCTCCACTTTCTCATTCAGTTTCACAATCTGATGACTCCACTCTCTCGTTCAGTTTCAAATCTGCTTTCCCCACTCTCTTGTACGGTTTCAGAATCTCTCTTTCTCTCTCATTCATTTTCAAAATCTGCTGCCCTCACTCTCATGCAATTTCAGATTCTCTCTCTCTCTTTCTCTCTCTCTCTGTCATTCAGTTTCAAAATCTGCTGTGCCCACTCTCCCATTCAGTTTCAGAATTTGATGTGCCCACTCTCTCATTCATTTTCAAAATCTGCTGTCTCCACTCTCTCATGCAATTTCAGATTCTCTCTCTCTCTCTGATTCAGTTTCAGAATCTGCTCTGCCCATTGTCTCATTCAGTTTCAGAATCTTCAGTCTCCACTCTCTCATTCATTTTCAAAACATGTTGTCTCCACTCTCTCATTCATTTTCAAAATCTGCTATCCCCATTCTCTCATTCGGTTTCAGATTCCCTCTCTCTCTTTCTCTCTCTCTCTCTCTATCATTCAGTTTCATAATCTGCTGTCCCCACTTTCTCATTCAATTTTGTAATGTGCTGTCCCAACCCTCTCATTCAGTTTCAGAATCATCTGTCTCCATGCTCTCATTCAGTTTCAGAATTGATGACCCCACTCTCTCATTCAGTTTCAGAATCTGCTGTCCCCAGTCTCTGGTTCAGTTTCAGAATCTGCTGTCCCCAGTCTCTG
>NC_057723.1:15312671-15370049 GCF_004010195.1 Chiloscyllium plagiosum | reverse complement strand
AGTAAAGAATCTACTCCTAACATCTGTCCTATACCTACCACCCCTTAATTTAAAGCTATGCCCCCTCGTAATAGCTGACTCCATACGTGGAAAAAGGTTCTCATGGTCAACCCTATCTAAACCCCTAATCATCTTGTACACCTCTATCAGTTTCCGAATTTGCTGTCCCCACTCTTTCATTCAGTTTCCGGATCTGCTATCCCACTGTCTCGTGCAGTTTTAAAATCTGATGTCCCCACCCTTTCATTCACTTCCCGAATCTTCACTCTCCACTCTCTGATTCAGTTTCAGACTGTCCCCAACACCCACATGCAAGTTCAGAATCTTATGTTCCCACTCTTTCATTCAGTTCCAGGATCTGATGTCTCCACTATCATTCAGTTTCAGAATCTGATGTCCCCACCCTATCATTCAGTTTCAGAATCTCATGTACTTTCAGAATCTACCATCTCCACTCTCTCACTCAGTTTCATAATCAGTTGCCTCCACTCTGTTGTGCAATATCAGAATCTGATGTCCCCATCCTCTAATTCAGTTTCACAATCTGCTGTGCGCACTCTCCCATTCAGTTTCAGAATCTTCTCTCTCCCTGCCCTCATTCAGTTTCAGAATCATTTGTCTCTATTCTGTCATTCAGTTTCTGAATCTGATGTCCCCACCCTCTCATTCAGTTTCAGAGTCTTCTGTCTCCACTCTCTGATTCATTTCCAGAATCGTCAGTCTCTACCCTGTCATTCAGTTTCAGAATCTGATGTCTCCAATCTCTCATTCAGTTTCAGAATTTGATGTCCCCACTCTTTTGTTCAATTTCAGAATCTGCTGTGGCCACTCTCTCAGTCAGTTTCTGAATCTGCTGTGCCCACACTCTCATTCAGTCTCATAATCTTCTGTCTCGACTCTCATTCATCTTAAGAATCATCTATTTCTACTCTCTCATTCAGTTTCAGAATATGATGGCCCCGCTCTCTCACGCGGTTTCAGAATCCGATGTCTCCACTCTCATTCAGTTGCAGAATCTGATGTCCCCACACTCTCATTCAGTTTCAGAATCTGATGTCTCCACTGTCATTCAGTTTCAGAATCTGATGTCTCCACTGTCATTCAGTTTCAGAATCTTCTGTGTCGACTTTCTCATTCAGTTTCAGAATGGGCTATCCCCACACTCGCATGCAGTTTCAGAATCCGATGTCCCCACTCTCTCATTCAGTTCCAGAATCTTCTGTCTGCACTCACTCATGTACTTTCAGAATCTTCTCTCTCCACTCTCTCATTCAGTTTCACTCACTCACTCCTTCATTTTCAGAATTGTCTGACTCTACTCTGTCTTTCAGTTTTAGAATCTAATATTCCCTCTCTCTCATTCAGTTTTAGAACCTTCTGTCTCCACTCTCTCATTCATTTTCAGATTCTGCTGTCCCCACTCTCTCATACAGTTTTAGAATATGATGTCTCATCTTTTTTATTTAGTTTCAGAATCTGCTGTCCCCACTCTCTCATTCAGTTCCAGAATCTTCTGTCTGCACTCACTCATGTACTTTCAGAATCTTCTATCTCCGCTCTGTCACTTTAGTTTCACAATCATCTGTCTCCACTTTGTCGTGCAATTTCAGAATCTGATGTCCCCATCCTTTTATTCAGTTTCAGAATCTGGTGTTCCCAACCTCTCATTCAGTTTTGGAATCTGCTGCCCATACTCTCTCATTCAGTTTCAGAATCTTGTCTCCACACCCTCATTTGGTTTCATAGTCATCTGTCTCTCCTCTGTCATCCAGTTTCAGAACCTGACATCCCCATTGTCTCGTGCTGTTTTAGAGTCTGGTGTCCCCACTCTCTCTTGCAGTTTCAGACTCTGATGTCTCCACGCTCTCATTCAGTTTCAGAATTTGATGTCCCCACTCGCCCTTTCAGATTCAGAAACTGCTGTGCCCATTCTCTCATTCAGTTTCAGATCTGATGTCCCCACTCTCTTATTCAATTTCAGAATCTTCTGTCTCCTCTTTCTCTGCAGTTTCAGTATCTGCTTTGCCCATTCTATTCTGTTTCAGAATCTTCTGTCTCCACTCGCTGATTCAGTTCCAGAATCGTCTGTCTCTAGTCTGTCATTAGGTTTCAGAAACTGATGTTCCACTCTTGCATTCAGTTTCAGAATATTCTGTCTCAACTCTCTTGTGCAGTTTCAGAATCTGATGTCTCCACCCTCCTATTCAGTTCCAGAATCTTCTGTCTCAACTCTCTAATTCAGTTTCTGGATCTTCTGTCTCCACATTCTCATGCAGTTTCAGAATCTGATGCTGCCATTCTCTTGTTCAGTTTCAGAATCTGACGTCCCCACTCTCTCATGCAGTTTCAGTATCTTATATCCCCACTCATTCCTTCATTTTCAGAATTATCTGACTCTACCTGGTCATTCAGTTTTAGAATCTGATATTCCCACACTCTTATTTAGTTTTGGAATCTTCTGTCTCCACTCTTTCATTCATTTTCAGATTCTGCGGTCCCCACTCTCTCATGCAGTTTCAGAATTTGATGTCTCATCTCTTTTATTCAGTTTCAGAATCTTCTGTGACCACTCTCTCATTCAGTTTCAGAATCTGCTGTGACCACTCTTTCCTTCAGTTTCAGAATCTGCTGTCCCCTCACTCTCGTGCAGTTTCAGAATCTGGTGTCTCCACTCTGTCATTCAGTTTCAGATTCTGAATTCCCCCCCTCTTTAATTCATTTTCAGAATCTTCTGGCTCCACTCCCCCATTCAGTTTCACTATAATCTGTCTTTACTCTGCTATTCAGTTGCAGAATCTGATGTCCCCACTCTTGTCATTCAGTTTCAGAATATGCTGTCCCCACTCTCTCATTTATTTTCAGAATCTTCTGTCTCCTCTCTCTCTGCAGTTTCATAATCTTCTGTCTCAACTCAGATTCAGTTTCAGAATCTGTTGTGCCCACTCTATCATTCAGTTTCAGAATCTGCTTTCTCCACTGTCTCGTGCGGGTGCAGAATCTGATGTCTCCACTTTCTCATTCAGTTTAAGAATCTTCTGTCTGCACTCTTATTCAGTTACAGAATCTGATGTCCCTACCCTGTCGTGCATTTTCAGAATCTGGTATCCCCACTGTCTTGTGCAGTTTCACAATCTGCTGACCCCATTCGCTCATTCAGTTTCAGAATCTGCTGTCTCCACTCTCTCATTCAGTTTCATAATCAGCTGTCCCTCTCATGCTTTGTGCTCCAGCTTCTCTTTCCCATGCTCTCTCCTGTTCATTTTGACGTCGTCCTCCACACTCTGTCCCACTCTTTATGAAGCTGCCGTCCCTCCGTTCCCTCACAGTGTTTCAGAAGCAAGTTATATCCACACAATACAACTCCCAAAAAATGACCATCACCAACAATAGAGAATCTAAACATTGGCCCCTTGATATTCAATGGCATTACCATCAACATTCTGGATACTACGTTTCACCAGAGACTGAACTCATTTAGCCATGTAAATACTGTGGCTGCAAGAACAGGTTAGAGTGAAAGAATTCGGCAGCAGGTAACTCACCTCTTGACTCCCCGCAACCTGCCCACCATCTTCAAGTCACAAATCAGGGCTGTGATGTAATTCTCCCTGTTTGCTTTAATGAGTGCAGGTCCAGCAACATTCAAGAAGCTTGACACCATCCAGGACTAAGAAAACAGCTTGATTGGTATCATAACCTTGGACGCACTCCACCACCAACACTCAGTAATAGCATCTATGAGATGCACTGCAGAAATTCCCCAAAACTCCTTAAACAGAACTTTGCAAACACATGAGTATTGCCATCGCAGAGGACAAGGGCTGAAAAGACATGGGAACACTAGCATCTCCAAATTCTTCTCCATGCCACCCACTATCTTGACTTGGAAATATATCACCTTCAGTTGCTGGGTCAATACATGGAACTCCTTCCTTAATGGCATTGTGGATGTACCTTCACCAAATTGAGTGCAACAGTTTAAGAAGGAAGATCACTAAATCTTCTCAAAAACTAGGGAAAACTAATAATTACTGACCCAGCCAGCAAACCCCACATTCCTGAATGAATAAAAATAACTGCAAGTTATTTTTTGTTGAATCTTGCTGTGAGTGTTTCCTTTGTGAAGTTTTTGAAGGCTCTTTCCTGTTGCTGACTCTCTAAATAAGCAGATGACATAAAGCTGAGGCTGAAAATGCTGTAAAATCTCCAGACCACTGCAGTTGCTCACCATGTTGCATGTGTAACTAAATAAAGTCTGCGCCTCATCGCGTAGTAGGATCCTGCCACCATACTCTTGAAGTATAGAATATACACAACCTACTTTTTCATGTGTGATAGAGAAAGATCCTATGACTGGTCCAACTACAAGAGTCTCTTGAATTGAACAGGAAGTAGTTTATTGCACATTTGCAGCTAGTTACATTGTGATAACTACATACCTGTTAACTACAAATTGCATTGATATGATAGACATTCTCACAGAAACTTTGAGGAGTTCTAGATATTAGGTTTCATCCTTTAGGATCTAAGCTATTCTGCCTCCATGTCTGTATGACATCATCAAAGTGGGTGGTACTTATTGCACTTCTCAGCATTAACTATTTTAGACCCATATACAACAAAACCCTTCAGGTCTAGTAGCATCATTGAAGAGAGAAATAGAGTTAACATTTCAGCTCAATGAGCGTTTACCAGATTTTCTTGTTTGCACTGGTTTTATATGTTGTTGAAAACTTGTTTTTTAAATTGACTAATATACAATAGCATTTTTTGGAGAATGAACTACCTGATTTGGCTAAATTTTAAATATTCTCTTGGGAAGTCAACCGATAAATCTCAAACTCTACACTCGTTTTCATGTATGAGATTGGTTTAAAGAACAAATAAATTGTCACTTTGTGTCTGCTAAGTCTTTTTCTTTAGTTTTATTCATTCAAATCCTTGAGCCTTCAAATAGAACTCAAGATAGTGTAAGTGCCATCAAATTACAATATTGTGAAGCATAATAATATTATAACCTTCCTGCTAAGGAAGGTGATTTGAGCAGAGAAGTATCACTCAATCCTGTTGAAAGTATAATAGCTTACCAATGTTCTCAAATTGGTTATTTATTCCTGTTTCAAAATAGAGCTCCAGTATTTGCTAGATATGATTTTGGATAAGCGCAGCATTGAAACTTCAGATACACCTCGCCAAAATAAATCAAGCAAGCTGCATGTGCCAATCAGGGGCATAACACAGCTCAGCTATCAAGGGCTTTTAAGTGTTGCTACATGCCAAGATGTAGGGAGTGAGCAGAGCATAAGGGATTAAGATGGGATGGATCAAGTTATTTTGGGAAGCCAAAACATTCCTTCACCCTCTGGCTCCAGAAGTATAAAATTGCCTCTCATCTCCACATAGCCCCCCCAGCCCCCATCCCCCTCACCTGCATCTGCACAACTCAATACAGTTTTTCTTTTCGTAATATTGTAGTTATGTGATCCCACCAAGACCCTACATCATTGTAGCAAGACATCACTGCTCCTGTACTCAAATCCTCTTGCTATGAAGGCCAACATATCATTTGCCTCTTCACCACCTGCTGCACCTGAATGCTTACTTTCAGCGACTGATGTACCAAGACAGCCAGGTTTTCTTGCATCTTCCCCTTTCCCAACCTATTATCATTCCGATGACAAGCTGCGTGTCTTTTTTTTAGCAACCAAAGTGGATAAGCTCAAATTTATCCGCATTATAATTCATCTGCCATGCATTTGCCCACTCACTCAATACTCTTTGCACACCCTTCACAGTTCACTCTCCTACCCAGCTTTGTGTGATCTGTAGCTTGGAGATACTTATTACATTTAGTTCCCTCAACAAAATCATTAAGGTGGATTCTGAATAGCTGGGGTCCACTTGCTGATCCCGGCAGTGCCACACAAATGACTAACTTTTGTTTCATATCTGCCAACTAGTATATAAATCGTGCATGACTTTAATTATCATGTAGATTGGGATTGTCGGATTCCATGGATATAGCCATGAAGAATAATTCATTGGGTGTATTCGGAACAGTTGAGTCTGTTCTCCTGGGATAGAAGAAGGCAAAGGGGAGATCTATAAGAAGTTCTCAAAATCATGGGTCCAGATAGATTAGATTGCAAGAGCCTATTCCTGATTAAGAACTACAGGGCACAAGAAGTAACACGTGAAGTGGGGAAGAACTATGACAGTGAATATTTAGGGCATTAAATGAATTGCCTGTAGGTGTGGTGGAGGCAGGTTCAATTGAGGCATTCAAGAGAAAATATTGGATAATTATTTGAATAAGAGTAGTGTGCAAAGGTATAGGAAGAAAGGAGATTGACAGTAGGCAATGAAGTTCATTTGAAGTACTGGTGCAGTGGGCTAAATAGTCTCTTTCTACATTGTAACATTTCTGTAATTTGATTATTATCTCACATTGTACACAGTATTTATTCTGTCTGTTGACAGTATTTAACAGTTAACAGCATTGCAGCTGTTTGAACACTATTTACTCCCCCTGTTACCATTATTTTAGTGCTCCTATATGTTCTTTGTTGTCAATATTCCTAATGTTCACATGCAATATTTACTCCACTAATTATCAATGTTCATGTTGCTTGTACAAATTATTTACTTTGCTTATTAACAGTATTTAAACTGCTTTTACACAGAATTAATTCTACTTGTTATCACTACTGCTTAAAGCAAGTATTTTCATGACTTTTTAAAAAAGTATTACAACTGCTTGTATTCAGTATTTAGACCATTTGTTATCTATATTGCAGCTATCTATGCACAATATTTATTTTGCTTATTATCAATGTTACTGCTGCACTTATGCAATGTTTATTCTGCTTTTTATCAGCATACATAACACTAGACACAGCACTTACTTTGCTTGTAATTGATGTTATAACTATTTGTACAATATATTTAGAAACACTTACTATCACCATGGCTGCTGCATGTAAATAACTTACTCTGTTTGGTATCTGTATTTATGCTGCTTATATACTAGATTTGTGTCACTTATTATCAGTATTGCAACAGTTTGCACACAATATTTATTCTGCTTGTTACCAGTATTGGTTACAGTTTTTAATTCAGCTTGTTCACAATATTTATAACACTTGTTCATAATCCTTCCACTACTTGTACACAATATTTATATCATTTGTTGTCAGGTTTGCTACAAATTTGCAGACAATATATTTTGACTTTTATCAGTATCGTTGTTGCTTGTAGTCACTTCTTATTAGTATTAAAGCTATTTGTGCAAGGTATTCATGCTACTTATGCACTCCACTTCTCTTACACAGCATTTATTCTCTTTTATCAGATAGCTTTTAAAGACTATTCATACTTCTTGTTCTCAGTATTGTTGCACCTTATAAAGAACTGATTCCGCGTGTACATTTTATTTTGTGCATTGTTATTATTTAAGCTGCTTTTACGCAGCCAGTCTTGTACCCAGTATTTGCTAGCTTATCCTCAGCATTCCTGTAGCTTGTACACAGTTTTTGGCTTGTTATGTGTATTCACTTTTGGTTGTGCGCAAGATATATTCTGCTACTACTTCTAATCAGTAATCCCATAAATTGTGCTTAGTATCTACTCCGCTTATAATCAGTCTTCTCCTGCTTGTGCGTGGTATTGTTACTGTGTATCATCCATATATGAGCTGCTTGTACACTGTAGTTTACTGTTATCTGCATTGCCATTGCTTTTACATAATATTTATTCTAGTAATTATCATTATCTAAATTGACTGGATCTAGTAATTATACAATTTGTTATCAGTAATGCTGCTATTTTATAAAATATTAATTCTGTCTTTATGCAATATTTATTCTGCTTTTTATCCATATTCTCACTATGGGATGCAATATTTATACCTCTCATCAGTATACCTCCTGCTTATATGCAGCCTTTATTCTGTTTATCATTATCATTCCCACTGGTTGTAAACAGTATTTATATCCATACTCATGGGTATTGACGCTTGTACACAATTTATTCTTCTTTATTATCAGCTTCTGCTTGTACAGATATTTATACTGGGTTTGTTAAAAGTATTACCTCTGCTTGTACAGATATTTATACTACTTGTTATTAGTATTAACTCTGTTTGTACAGATATTTATACCGCTTGTTAACAGTACTATTTCTGCTTGTACAGACATTCATACTATTTTTAACAGTAATGCTGCTGCTTGTAAACAATTGTTTTCTGATCTAAGCAGTATTTATTCTGCTTTTTATTAGTATTCGCAATGGCGGATATTATGTTTATTCTGCTTGTTATCAGTTTACCTGGTATTTGTAAACAATATTTATACCACTTATTACCAGTATTCCCATGGCTCGTGCACACAACCTATATTGCTTGTTATCTATATGACTGTGATGCTGCTTGTATATAGTATTATATACTGTTACCAGTAGTTAGCCTGCTTGTACATGATACTTATCATCTGCTTTATCATTATTTAAACAGCTTGTACATGGTCTTTATACTGCTTGTTATCAGAATTGCAATCACTTGTGCACAGTGTTTCTGTTTCTTGCATTCAGCACTTCTACATAGTATTTATACCACTTATTACCAGTACTGCATCTTGTATGCAATAATTCTTTGTATATCATCAGTATTGTTGCTTCATGTGCACAGTTTTAATTCTGTTTGTTATCAGTATTCCTTCTGTTTACTGCTGACTTTACACTATATATATATTCAGCTTGTGATCAGTACTTTAGTTTTTTTTCATACACAATGTTTCTACTGATTTTAATCAGTAATCCCAGGAGTTGTACACAACATTTATTCCACTGGCTATCAGTGTTTATTCTGCTTATGCAGTGTTTATACTATGAGTTATCTATGAATGAGATGATGGCACACAATATTTATTTTGCTTGTTATCAGTATTCTCACCTTTTGCACGTTATTCTGTTTGCTATCCTGCTGCTTTTATATGCAACTTATTATTAATATTGCTGTTGCTTGTGTAAAATATATATTCTGCTTGTTATCAGTACACCTGCTGTTTGAACATAATATTTATTCTTATCATTATGTAAGCTGATTGCACACTATTGCTTGTTTTCACCATTCCTGTTGGTGTACAAATACTTTTAATGTATTATTGTTGATGCTTTTATGCAATATTTATACAATTTGCACTCAGCTTTCTAATTACTTTTCCATGGTGTTTGCCTTGCCTATTATCAGTTTTAGGGTTGATTGCACACAGTATCTATGTTGCTTGTTATAAGTATGTCTGCAGCTTGTGCATGGCATTTATACTGCTAATTACTATCATAATAGAATTATACTTGCGATTATAACACAATATATTTATTGGTTGTTACCAATATTCATGTTGGTTATGCAAAACTTTCATACCACTTGTCTATAAATATTCCCACTGCTTGCACACAACCTTTATACCGCTTGTTATTTATATTCCTATTGCTTGTATACAGCAACTATATCGGTTATAATCAGTACTAACCCAGAACTACATGGTTCTTATACCCCCTGTTGTGAGTATTTCCTTAAACTGTACATGGGATTCCCCCCCCCCCCCCATCTTGTTTTCTGCTGTACACAGTATTTGCACAGGCTATCAGTATAGAAGCTGCTTATGCCCAGTATTTACACTGCCTTTCAATTTGTACACAGTATTTGTAACTTCCTGTGTTCAGCATTCCCACTGCTTGCACATTATTTTTAAAAGGTATTATCAATATTCCTGCTGCTTGTATACAATAAGCAGCCTCCTTATATCTGTATTTAATCTGCATTCTTACAATGCTTTTTCCATTAGTGATCAGTATTCCTGTCGCTTGGACACAATATTTTAAATCAGTATTCATGTTGTTTGTATGAGATCTTTACACCGCTTATGTTCAGCATTTGACTCTATGCAATATGTTTTATGCTTGTTTTCAGTATTTCAGTTGCTGTACACAGTCTTACTAACGCCTGCTATCAGTATTTTTGCTACTTGCACTCGTTAGTCCTGCTGCTTGTGCACAGTATTTCCATAGCCTATTCCTTGCATTTCTGGTGTGTGTAAATATTATTTCAGTTGCTTGTGCTTCTATTCGCTGCTATTAATGCCCCTTATTTCTCTGCCTGTGCATTGCTGCTACTGATGTCAAGTTTTTCATTAGGTCTGGATTGTCACACCTTGTACACTATGTTTCTGTTGGTTGAACTCAGTATTTTAGTGCTTGCAAGAAGTATGACTTTAATTTTCTACTTATTGTTCCTGATATTTCTTGACATCAAATTCCCATTACTTGGGCACACTAGTTCATCTTATATCTGCTATTTTGTTAGATTCTTTGTTCCATTTCTGCCAATGACTCTTGAGTGGAACTGAGAAATAAGAAAGGGATGATCACCTTATTGGAATTTTATTATAGACCCCTCTAATGAACAGTGCGAAACTGAGATACAAATTATAAGGAGATCTCAGTTATCTGTAAGAATAGTATGGTAAGGATTTTAACTTTCCAAACATTGACTGGGACTTCCATAGTGTTAAGGGCTTAGATGGAGAGGAATTTGTTAAGTGTGTACAAGAAAATTTTCTGATTCAGTATGTGGATTGCCTACTAGAGAAGGTGCAAACTTGACCTACTCTTGGGAAATAAGGCAGGGCAGGTGACTGAGGTGTCAGTGGGGGAGCACTTTGGGGCTAGCGACCATAATTCTGTTAGATTTAAAATAGTGATGGAAAAGGATAGACCAGATCTAAAAGTTGAAGTTCTAAATTGAAGGAAGGCTAATTTTGACAGTATTCGCAAGATGGGGGCAGATGCTCACAGGTAAAGGGACGGCTGAAAAATGGGAAGCCTTCAGAAATGAGACAACAAGAATCCAGAGAAAGTATATTCCTGATAGGGAGAAAGGAAAGGCCGGTGATTGTAGGGAATTCTGGATGTTTGGAGAGGTTGAGGTTTAGCCTAAGAAAAAGAAGGAACCATATGTCAGGTACTGATAGGAGAGATAGCATGAATCCTTAGAACAGTATAAAGATGTATACTTAAGAGGGAAATCAGGAGGGCAAAAAAAGGACATGTGATAGCTTTGGCAAATAGGGTGAAGGAGAATCCAAAGGATTTTTACAAATACATTAAGGACAAAAAGGTAACTATGAATAGAATAGAGCCCCTCAAAGATCAACAAGGCAGCCTGCGGAGATACTGAATGAGTATTTACTATGGAGAAGGACATGGAAGATATAGAAAGTGGAGAAATAGATGGTGGCATCTTGAAAAATATCATATTACAGAGGAGGAAGTGTTGGATGTCTTGAAATGCAGAAAAGTGGATAAATCCCCAGGACCTGATCAGGTGTACCCTAGAACTCTATGGGAAGCTAGAGAAGTGAATGCTGGGCCCCTTGCTGAGATATTTGTATCATCGATAGTCACAGGTGAGGTGTCAGAAGACCGGAAGTTGGCTAATGTGGTGCCATTGTTTAAGAAAGGTGGTAAGGACAAGCCAGGGAGTCATAGACTGGTGAACCTACATCAGTGAAGGACACATTAGATTAGATTATTAGATTAGATTACATTACAGTGTGGAAACAGGCCCTTCGGCCCAACAAGTCCACACCGACCCGCCGAAGCGCAACCCACCCATACCCCTACATTTACCCCTTACCTAACACTACAGGCAATTTAGTATGGCCAATTCACCTGACCTGCACATCTTTGGACTGTGGGAGGAAACCGGAGCACCCGGAGGAAACCCACGCAGACACGGGGAGAACGTGCAAACTCCACACAGACAGTCGCCAGAGGCGGGAATTGAACCCGGGTCTCTGGCGCTATGAGGCAGCAGTGCTAACCACTGTGCCACCGTGCCGCCCACATTGTTGGACGGAATCCTGAGGGACATGATTTATATGTATTCAGAAAAGCAAGATCTGGTTCAGGACAGCCAGCATGGCTTTGCGCGTGGAAAATCATCTCTCACAAACTTGATTGAGTTTTTTGAAGAGGTAACAAAGAGGATTGATGAGGGCAGAGTGTGGACATGATCTATATGGACTTCAGTAAGGTGATTGACAAGGTTCCCCATGGGTGACTGGTTAACAAGGTTAGATCTCATGGAATACAGGGAGAACTAGCCATTTGGATACAGAACTAACTTGAAGGTAGAAGACAGAGGGTGGTGGTGGAGGGTTGCTTTTCAGACTGGAGGCCTGTGACCAGTGGTATGCCACAAGGATCAGTGCTGGGTCCACTGCCTTTCATCATTTATATAAATTATTTGGATTTGAACATAGGAGGTTTGGTTAGTAAGTTTGCAGATGACACCAAAATTGGAGGTGTACTGGACAGTGAAGAAGGTTACCTCAGAGGACAATGGGATCTAGAGCAGATGGGCCAATGGGCTGAGGAGTGGCAGATAGGGTTTAATTTGGATAAATGTGAGATGCTGCATTTTGGAAAATCATATCAGAGCAAGAATTATGCACTTAATGGGAAGGTCCTAGGGAGTGTTGCTGAACAAACAGACTTTGGAGTGCAGATTCATAGCTCCTTGAAAGTAGATATGCTGGTAAATAGGATAGTGAAGAAGATGTTTGGTATGCTTTCCTTTATTGGTCAGAGTATTGAGTACAGGAGTTTGGAGATCATATTGCGGCTGTACAGGACATTAGTTAGGAATATTGTTTGCAATTCTGGTCTCTTTCCTATCGAAAGGATGTTGTGAAATTTGAAGGGGTTCAGAAAAGATCCACAAGGATGTTGCCAGGGTTGGAGGATTTGAGCAATAGGGAGAGGCTGAACAGGCTGGGGCTGTTTTCCCTGAAGCATCGGAGGTTGAGGGGTGACCTTATAGAGGTTTATAAAATCATGAGTAGCATGGATAAGATAAATAGACAAAGTCTTTTCCCTGGGGTCGGAGAGTCCAGAACTAGAGGGCAAAGGTTTAGGGTGAGAGGGGAAAGATATAAAAGAAACATAAGGGACAACTTTTTCATACAGAGGGGGTACGTGTATGGAATGAGCTGCCAGAGGAAGTGGTGGAGGCTGGTACATATGCAACATTTAAGAGGCATTTGGGTGGGTATATGAATAGGAAGGGTTTGGAGGGATTTGGACCAGGAGCTGGAAGGTGGGACTGGATTGGGTTGGGATAGCTGTTCGGCATGGACGAGTTGGACCAGAGTGTCTGTTTCCCTGCTGTACATTTCCATGACTCCCTCCATTCAATTCTGTTTGGGATTCTCTTTGCCTTTGTCATGCATTTATTGTGCCTGGTATTTCACTGTATCTAATATTCCCATTCCTTTTGTCTCCATTACCCTTTATATTTGCCTGTTATTTGTCCTTATAGTGCCTGGTACTCAATTCCTTGTTCTCACTGCTCCAGTGGTAGTATATCCAGGTCCGACATGCACAGCAGTCATATAGGGCAGGCATTACAGAAGGGATTAGTTCTGATTTAATCAAAGGTGAAGTTATGAATCAAAATTAAGGCCTGAATGAATGTCTTCTGGAAATGAACTGCCTGCATTGCAGCTATTTATAACTGTACATCATAGAGCCGACAACTGACATAAATCAGGCACCAATACAAGGACAGCTCATTGTTCATCCATCAACACATGTAAATGGTTGGAAGACCAGACAAGGACATGGGACAAAAGAGGAGAAAATTGAAAATTACACACATTTTTTAAAGTATGGAATAGAGGGATGGCTCAATGTTCAACTCGTAACACTGGAATTACTGCTTTAAATTTCAATGATGTCAAGGTTAAGCATTTTCCCATAAAGATCAGAGTAAGTGAAATCTCGCAGGTTTTGTAAGGCGTGATAATTAGGGATCAAAATTAAATACCCGGCAGAGACTAAGTGGAGAGAAAGGACTGTGGGTCAGGAGAAAATGGAGTCAATGCCCACAGGTACCATGGTCAGACTCTCGAAAGGAAAAAAGAAGCTTTACGTTGTTTTAATTGTCACTCGGTTCAACAGGAAAATGTTCTGATAAATATTGTGATCCCTCAGCACCATATATCAAGAGAACGATTGAACATTTCTGCATTTGTGTAGCGCCCTTGATAGTATGGTAAGGTAGGAATAGGTAACAACTGACAGATTATCAATTCTCCAAAAAGCAACATAGAATTACTATAGTGAAGATAGAGGCCATTCAGCCCATCATGTCTTCATCAATCTGCTGAAGAGCATCCCACCTAGCCCCACCCTATCTCTGTAACTCTGCATTTTGCCATGGCTAATCCACTTAGCCTACATATCCTGGGACACTACAGGGAAATTTAGCATGGCCAATCCATTTAACTTGCACATCTTTGGACTGTGGGACGAAACCAGAACATCCAGCAGAAACTCACCCAGACTCGGAGAATGTGCAAACTCCATACCACAGTCACCCCAAGCCCGGAATCAAATTCTGGTCTGTGGCATTGTGAGGCACCATGCTAACCACCATGCCACCCATATCATACACTAGTTGAGACTAGCAAAATATAACCAAGGATGTAGACTTTAAAAATGTCTTAGAGGAGAAAGGTCAGATGGGATGATAGAGAGGGAATTTCAGAGTTTAGGGCCTAGGAGTCTGAATGCACGGCCATTAGTAATGAAGTTCCAAAGACTAGAATTAAAAGATGTCTTGGAGGCAATTAAAAAAATAGGGCAGGGCCAAGCCATAGATACATTTGAAAAATGGATGAGAATTATTTTTCTTTTGAAGAAAGAAGTTTTTGCGGGTTCTAATGGATAAATAATGATTGCTATGAACAAGTAGACATGAGTTATAATTGGCTTAGGGCTGGGGAGGCATTCGATGATCTCCTAGCTACATAAATAGACATCGATGAACAGAAAGGGAGAGAAGCAAGCAGCAATGTTCCTGAGACCGAAAAATGAGGCAAAGTGGTTGGAAATGTTCTGGAGGGATAGGGAACAAAAGGTACAGATCCTGTAAAGTGAACACAGATTTAGAATGGAAGGGCAAAATGGGGTTGGAGTGCCAAAAGGCCTGTTCCTGTGAGGATTGTTCTTTATTCTTTTCATCAATAGGATCTCGACTCACAGCAATTCATGGAAATTATTTTCAAAAATGTATTCTTGGTTACATTTCAATGAACAGATAATTTCATTGTTGTGTTGCTTATTTTCAATTCATTTTGTCTGTTTATCTTAACAACACTTGTTAAAGCATTCGTTTGAGGTCTCCTGGGGGAAGCATTCTGGATCGGAGTCAATTTTTATAAAATATTCAGTCAATGTCAGATCAGGCTCATAACCTAAAGTGTATCTAGATCAGAAAAACACACCAATGTCAGTAATGAAACTATTTCGAACTGCACTAAGCCAGTAATTGCACTTGAACTTTCAACTTTCTGCAAATTCTGCTGAAACATCCCATGTGTAAAAAAGGTTAGAGGGCTTTCATGATCTCAATTCTTCTCATTTGTTCCAGGAGGATGAGGTGGTGGAAGGCCGTTTCAGCTTCACTGCTTATGGAATGGGACCTGCTTGCCTGCAAGCGAAGGATGGAGTTGCCATTAAGGGCAATAACAATACAGCAAAGTCGTCTTCACCTCCGGCCAAATCATCTGATGAGACGAGGAAACTTTTCATCCACCGAGCAAAACGAATTGACACAGTATCACGAGTGGCTTTTCCCCTTGTCTTCTTGATTTTTAATATTTTCTACTGGGTGATCTACAAGATCGTGAGGAGTGAGGATATCCACAAAGACTAGGTCTGGAGAGGGAAAAAACGCTCCACTGCCAGGAAGAATATTGGCATCTGGCACAAAGCAATGCAGTAAGGCATGATTATAATGGAAATATGGCAATATATAAAAGAGAATTTCTATATACAGTCAGACTGAAGGGAGGCATCCTTATAAACTGCAATACAGATGCATTACACAGGAGAAGATACAGTCAAAAAATCTTTCATATAATTAAATATATTATATATGAGGTTCATTAGACTCCTCTATGTGATCATTTGATCTGTATAAATCTTGAGAAAAATGGAATGACTATATAATAATAAACATCATGTGCTTGATCTAAAATATCCCATTTAAGGTCACACCAATTTTTTACAAAGATCTTTGAAATCTGTCTTGTTCCCTGTAGCGCTTTCAATCATCATATGATAACATTCTTTAAGTATTCTGTGGCCTATTTTCATCTCATTGCTGTAGTATTTCTCTCAAGTTCCATTTTATACAGTGCAAACTATTCTCTTTCGTGCAGCAGCAGAACAGTACTTGGTCACATCTACGACAACATCAGTCTCATTTCCCAGTTTACCAATAAAGTCCTAACAACAGGAAGAAAATTAAGATGTTTCAAATCTGCTCATTTTAAATTCATAAATATATTTCATTTAGTGAAGGTAAGAAATAACTTGCATTTATGTAGCACCTTTCATGTCCTCAGGATGTTCCATTGCACTGCACAGCCAATGAATTACTTTTGAATTGTAGTTATTCTAGTTATGTAGACAAATGCATGTACAAACAATAGTGGGAAGTGCAATATTATTATATCAAAGGAATATTGAACAAGAAGTTGCAAAGTCTAATTACAATTTGACCCTAAAGTAGGAATGAGTGTCATTATTGGTCAAATATTAGCAATGGTGTGTATATATTGATCTATATTTCAAGAGTAGATTCATTATTATTGAATAATTTTCATCTAGATAACTTGGAGTTTATCTGATATCAAGAGTTAATATTCTTTATATGTCCAACAGTCAAAATTGGTATGTCATAATTGATTTCATTGCAGGATTTGGACAAAATATCCAATCAATGAGAAAGGAAGAATGTATTAATGATGATTCAGAGGTGCTTTCTCATTGATCAGAAAATTGTCTATTTAGATCAATTTTAGTCTTTGGTGATCCCTGACAGAGATTTTGGTAAGATCGTGTAAATTTGGCTACAGGATCTAAAAACACTCAGCCTCCATGATTAAAAAAAAACTATGACCTCAGACTCATCAATCACAAGAAATTCATATTCTGTGCTCTTAAGATTAGAAGTTAGAATAAGAAGTTTTGAGTTTATCCAAATTCATTGCTTTGGACAATGTATTTCAAACAAGGCCAACTATGATGGTTAAGATGAAATTATAAATAGTAGAAAAAAGTCTTTGGTACAAGATATGACTTCTCAAACTTTGGTTGCTCTTCAGTAGATTTACACCTCCAGTGAGACAGAGGTTGGTCAATTTTTTTGCGAGCCATACACTTATGCAATGCATGAGCAATATAATATGTAATACCAGTGCAATAACACCATGAACCAGGAACTTGAAAAACATGAAACTCCTTCAAAATGACTCATCTGGCAAAGCATCACTTTCAATTACATACAAATGGTTATAATCAAATTGAGTCAAAAGTGAATTAGTTTTGAGTTCATGCCAATGATGAGCTGTGCCAAACTGTGTAGAACTAAAAACAAGGGAACTAATGGAAGAAATAATTAAAGATTGGTGTAACCTTAATTAATTGTTTTAATTTATTTTAGCTGGAACTCATCAGCACGAAGTGAAGCAATTTGCATCAGGCAGATTTGTTTCACTTATATACAGTAATAAATCCTGTACTTTACACATATGTAATTTTGCATGAATATGTGATAAACAGAATATGAGATATTTTTTGGCTTGTATAAATGAAATGGTAATCTGCCCATTGCTAATTCTTTAATTTTGAAGAGAATGTATAATTTAGGCAATCACTGTATATAAAGATATATTTATGAACTCTGATCCAATCCAAATTAAACATTTTCAGAACTATTCTGTTGGTGTCTTTGGATTGCGTGTTTAAATTCAGTTGAGTGGTGGTTCTTTGTTTTAATTCAGTGTAAAAAATGTCCAGCAAGGTAAGTGAAAAGATATTTAATCCAGATACTTAAGGAAATGAATGGTATCGCCATTTTAGTTTACCTGCTTATACTACAGCAACACAATTTCAGGTCTAACCTATTTCAGGGAGCGCTATTTATTTTATTTTATTTAAGAATATACGCAGATACTCCAAAATAATGATAATGATAATTTTATTAAGGCTTATTTTGATTATCACAAGCAGCATTCCTCCAGCAAACCAAAAAGTAAGTATTTAATTGAGTATTGAGCTAGATGAATGACATAATTTTGACATTCATGCTAAAAGTCATTTGGAGGAAGCTTGTCTTTTGTCTCCATTATGTTCATAACTGATTAAACATAGTGGAGCACAACAAGTGATTCATAGTGAGCAATTACCTCTTAAAGCAGGTAGCCATCTTGAAAGGTAGAGAAGCAATGCATAAAGAGCAGAGTCTAGCCATGGATACTATGCCTGAGATGTCTCATGTCAGGCATGAAAACCTGCAGTGGACAGTTGGTCAACTCCAATGCACTACCCAGTGATAACAAAAACTGTACTGTCAACTTGAATGGTCATCAGGCAAATACGGACAAGAGCTCCAAAGAGAGAAGCTTTGCTTGCTTTTTCTCACAGCTGACATTACCTTTTCTGTACTTGCGATTTGCAGACTGTAAGATATAGTAAATGGTGTATAATATTGTGTAATGGTGATACATGTGTTTAATGTCTTTTTGATGTGCATTTGCTTCATATAAGTGTCAAATTTCTCTGTGGATGAGCCATAACTCAACGGACAGTTTCTGGAGTTTCACGTTATGTCCCCTTTGCACGATATTTGTATGATAAAACAAAGAACTGTGCATGCTGGAGATCTGAAACAAAAACAGAAATTGTTGGTGAAACTCAATAGGTCTGGCAATGTCTGTGGGGAGAAACCACTGTTAATGTTTCAAATCCAGTGATCCTTCATCAGAATTAGCATTGACATGATTGCCAACCAACTAACATTTGTGCCATGTATATCACTTCTAAAGATCATTTTGAAATTTCCAAATTTCACAATAGCAGTGGAAACATTAATAATGCTCCTAATGTATCTATTGCTCTTTCATTTGGTCTCCTGTGCAGGTTGTGCTTTTATTATCATATACAGAATTGCTGACAGCATATAACATATAGCATAGATATCCTCTATTCTCTCTATTCTCACAACTTAACTTGTTAAGGAGATTGCAATACATTTCTTGGTATTGGACTCCAAAAGTTGTACACAACACCTTCTCATTCAATATGTGAGGAGGCAAATACCTCCATACTATTGTTGGTGTCATCACCAGCTCAAAACGTAGGTATGAACAGTTAAACCTGCAGTAAGGTAGGCCCTTTCTCTGTAACAGTTAATTTATCATCAATCACCAGTGATGTCTCTTCATTAAAATCAACACAAATGGCTTGCGCCTCTTCCTTTGTATATCTCTGCTTCAAATTGATATGTGGACAATTAGTGATCCACTGCAAGATGACCAAATTTCTCTCATTTTATGAGGCAAGCTGGAGATACATTGTGATGAATAAGGACATGTGTCAAAATGGGTGCTGCATTGTCCTTTGTTATGACCAGGTGAGGAAAAGTGGTTTGGTTTCCCTCTTTCTAACTCACTCTCAGTTGGTCACAACAATTCTTTTCTAACACACAGCTCTATTACATGTCAATGAAGGAGTCAATTATAAGGTTTTGTTCAGTGAAAGAAAGAGGAATTTTTTGACACACTAACAAATAATAAAAATGTAACATCAAACATATGCACAATAAGTTTAAAAGACACAGAGTCTAGTACAAATATTAAGTAGAACAGCTATACAGTTTAAAAGTCCATAGACTCCTTGAGGTGTTAAGTTTCTTAATCTAAATTCATAATTGTTTAATTGTTGACTGGTATCCTCAGCAGTGGTGAAGTTTGGGATATCTGAGTTCTGAGTGAATGATTATTTCCTCAATTTGCTTTCTGACTAGGTGTTAACTTCTACATCATGAGGAGCAAACAGGGAAAGATAGGGAAATGCCCAGCTCTTGTTATTACAAATTCATTTTTTTCTCTCCCCTTTTCTACAACAATGTTACATGAAATGAAGTTCAGTGTATTTTCCTGAGTCTGGCTTCATTGTCTTTCAAAGGTAGATAACTTGGAGCAGAGCCTTTCATCTCTTAACATGTATCAAAAGTATCAAAACGAATATGAATTTAAATAAGAGATGCAAATTTGTCAATATCTTTTTCAATGTTTTTTGAAAAAAAAAAGCAGGCAGTTTTAATGTTTTAAATTCCATATCGCCCTTTCGACTTACCTCCACCTGTGTTCAGGTTCACATTTGTCCTTCTTTAAAACCATTTTAAGTTGTGAAAGATCTCAGGTGTAACAATCAGATTATCGAAGTTAAAATTTGCCAAAATCATAACAGATTTTATGCACTGTTGTGTGCTTGTGAATTATTGTTAATGGGTATGAGAATATTTATATAACTTAGTAAATAAATCATTGACCATCTTGAACATAGAACACAGAAGATTATAGCACAGAATAGGCCCTTCTGCCCATGATGTTGTACCAAAGATCAATCCTAATCCAAAATAAAATAACTTAACCTATACACCCCTCAATTCACATCTGTCCATGTGCATATCCAGCAGTTGCTTAAATATCCCTAATGACTCTGTTTCCACCATCACTGTTGGCAATGCATTCCATGCATTCACGACTCTCTGCGTAAAGAACCTATCTCTGACATCTCCTCTCTACCTTCCTCCTAATATCTTAAAATGATGACCCCTCGTGGCGGTCAATCCTGCCCTGGAGAAAAATCTCTGGCAATCAATTCTATCCATGCCTCTCATTACCTTGCACACCTTGATCAGGTCTCCTCTCTTGCTCCTTTTCTCCAGAGAGAAAAGTCCAAGCTTAGTCAATCTCTCTTTGTAAGACAAGCCCTCCAGTCCAGGCAGCATCCTGGTAAACCTTACTTGCACCCTCTCCAAAGCCTTTGCATTTTCCTATAATAGGGCGACCAGAATTGGACACAATATTCCGAGTGTGGTCTCACCAGGGTTTTGTAGAGCTGCAACAAAACCTTGCTGCTCTTAAACTCGATACACCACATGCTTTCTTAACAACCCTATCCACTTGGGTGGCAACTTTGAGGAATCTATGCAATTGAACACCAAGATCCCGCTGGTCCACCACACTACCAAGAATCCTGTCTTTAATCCTATATTCAACATTCAATTTCAACCTTCCAAAATGCATCACTTCACATTTACCCAGGTTGAACTATGTCTGCCATTTCTCAACCCAGCTCTGCATCCTGTCTGTGTTGTGCTGCAGCCTGCAACAGTCCTCGATATCATCAAGAGCACCTCCAATCTTTGTGTCATCAGTAAATTTACTAATCAACTCCTCAACCTCCTCATCCAAGTCATTTATAAAACTACAAAGAACAGAGGCCCAAGAACACAGCCCTGTGGGATACTGCTCACCACTGACCTCCAGGCAGAATACTTTCCATCTACAACCACTCTCTGCCTTTTGTCAGCCAACCAATTCTGAATCCAGAGAGCCAAATCTCCCTGTATGCCATACCTCCTGATTCTATGAATGAGCCAGGTGGTATGGTGCATGTCATGAATTCAGCACTGCTTCAATCTCTGTAAATACCACTTAAAGCGATATTCTAGTTGAAGAAAAGGAATTTGTTTTAATTACTGAATTTTTTCAAGTGAGAGTTGGATATATTTCTTTGCTTTAATGTTAATCCATTGGATGTCAGTATCATGGGCCAGACCAGCAATGACTTGTTATTTCCAATTATTCTTGAAGAAGTAGTGATGATTCATCTTCTTTAAAACAACCGTGTCCTACAAGGCTATTTCAGAGGGGAGTTAAAATACAACCACATTGCTGTAAGTCACATTGGCAGACCAATTAAAGATTATAGTTGTCTTTCCTTACAAGGTATTAGTAAATCAGATGGGGTTTTATCACAATTCTGCAGTCTCACGTGTACTCTTACTGGGGTTGGCTGTATAATTCATTTGTAATGTAGAATAATACCAACAGCATTTAGTCAATTGCAGCAACTGAAGTTCCCATGAAGGTCCTGCCTTCTCAACCTATTCCCTTGCCTGAGGCCTCATGATCTTTGGGTTAAGCTACCACCAGTTGTCCCTCTAAAGAAAGAGCTTTAATTTTATTCTATTTTTAGATTACTTACAGTGTGGAAACAGGCCCTTCGGCCCAACAAGTCCACACCGACCCGCCGAAGCGTAACCCACCCAGACCCATTCCCCTACATTTACCCCTACCCCTAACACTATGGGCAATTTAGCATGGTCAATTCACCTAACCTGCACATTTTTGGACTGTGGGAGGAAACCGGAGCACCCGGAGGAAACCCACGCAGACACAGGGAGAATGTGCAAACTCCACACAGTCAGTCGCCTGAGGCGGGAATTGAACCCGGGTCTCTGGCGCTGTGAGGCAGCAGTGCTAACCGTGCCGCCGTGCTGCCCATAAATTCTAGGTATGATAGATTTCTATAACCAGATTTATTTAATTAGCTGAACTTAAATTTCCGAACTGCAATGATGGCATTTGAAATCATGTCTCTGGATTATTACCCTGGCCTCTGGATGCAATAACATAGCCATTGTTTGACCATGCCCATATTCTGGCCAGGTGGAGATCACCTCTTACAAAATAATAGATACTATATAACATTATAGAGGAGAAAAGTGGTCTTCTTCAATGGTTTTGTGCACTTAAAAGAGGTCTAAGCAGAATTTTCTAATTTTTTTAATGATTGGCCTAGATTTTTTATCGATCACTACCTCTTCCAAGAAGTTATATGGTTTTTAGACAAGATGTCAAGTTTATATATAGTGAAGCATGATGGGTTGTGAGATTCCAAACAAAGGGCCCTTTTCCTGTCTGTGTTAACTATTTGCCCATTATTAATATGTGGCCTGAAATAATTGCACAGAGGCTGGTATCCTGTCACCAACTCACCATTTATTTACATTTATTTACTTTCTCCTCATTTATTTACATGTGTACAGTACACTGGCTCTGACCAGCCTGCTCCAAGCCAGTCCCTAGACTGAGGAGACCTTCTGAATGTCCTGTTTATATCTGTCAGCCAAGGCTCCCTGACTGCCCCAATTGAACAACCCCAATCAAAGATCTCATAGTCAATGGGATCTACCTGACCCTGGTTCCAATCACTACACTACATAGAAACAAAGTCAAGAACAGCTTTCTGAAGATAAATGTGACTAACTCTGGTAGTCCTCTTGAATATGCCAAGCTCTCCTTATAAACAGTGAGTATGATTTCCATTTTTGTTATTTTCATTGCTGATAGCCTAATTTCATTGACTTAGGGTAATGCCATTGGAAATCTCTCACGAGCTAGTTTTCCACTGAGGGCAGGATCCCCACAAACCAAGTGCAAGTTTTGAGCTTGTTCCACTTTAACTGTTTAGGTGCTGGCCATTTACTTAGTATAAGGTGAGACTTCCTTCAATTTGCAGCAAGGAGTTATACCTCATAAAGATGCTAGCCAATTGGAGGCCAGCAGGTAAATCAAGAGGTTTGCCACATCCAAAAATGTCTCCAAAATGGGGTCTTGCTGGAACGAGATTGACAAAGCGAGGGGTGATGGAGTCTCTAATTGGCAATCAGAGTCCAAAAAGAAGGCCACATCCCCTGGGTTACATGTTACAATGTGTAGCCATACACCCCAGATGATATGCCCCTGATGTGCAGCCATTTCCCTGGATTGCACATTACCAGAGTGTAGCTGTGTCCACTGGGTTACAAATTCCTGGCATGACAGGGGTGGCATGGAAGCTCAGTAGTTAACACTGCACCCTCACAGTGTGCCAGGAGCCTGGGTTCAATTCCAGCCTTGAACAACTGTCTGTGTGGAGTTTGCACATTCTCTCTGTGTCTGCCTGGTTTTCTTCTGGGTGGTCTGGTTTCCCCTTACAGTACTAATATGTGAAGGTTAGGAGGATTGGTCATGCTAAATTGCCAGAAGTGTCCAGGGTTATGTAGGTAGCCGTTGGAGATGAGCCTAAGTGGGATGCTCTTTGGAGAGTTGGTGTGGACGTGATGGGCTAAATGGCCTGTTTCCACACTGTAGCAATTCTATATTTGTATCTTTTCAACTCCCTTTCTTTGTTCTTAAGCACTATAATTACAAGTTGTGATACCACCAAAAGAATTTGTTTTCAAATCCGTTCTCAACACCATTGAATAAAATAAAAGAGACAAAATTTACGATCTGAACATGAAGTAAATTTTGTATTAGCTGCCCTACTTACTCACTAGATAGCTCACACATTGATGGATGGGTCAAAGGGCAACATTTTAGTCCTGAAAATTGCTGAGTCTACTTCACATTACCCTAGAAGATATCAAAAGTTACTGCAATGCAGTTGTAACACAAGTGATGTGACAATAATTATATTTTGATCTACATATAAAATAGAGAGATCAGACTAGTAATAGTGGCCTTACTAAGGTGTTCATAGAAAGCATTTGAGATAACTTGTTAGAGTAGCATATTCTGGAACTGACCAGAGAACACACTTGGTATTATGTAATGTGACAGAATTAATTAGCCTCAGAGTAAACATACTTCTAGGTTGCAGCAATCATAATATGATTGAACTTTATATCCAATTTGAAAGGGAGAAGAGTAGATCTAAGACTAATATTTTAAACTTTAGAAGGGGCAGTTACGTGGGCATGAAAGGTGAGCTAATTAAAGTGAACTGAGATATTAGTTTATGAGATAGATCAGTAAAGACATTTCAAGGAATACTCCAGAAGGCTTGAAGTAAATACATTCTTACCACAGAGAAAAGTTCCAAAGGGTGCACCCACTAATCATGCTTCACTAAAGAAGCCGTGGAGTACAGCTAACTTAATGATAAAGTATATCATGCTCAAAGGTGAGTGATAGGAGAGACATCTTGTCAGAATACACAGAACAGGAGAGAACGACTAAAAGATTACATCGGACAAATAAATTAAAGCATGAGAGGAAGCTAGCTGGAATTGCAAAATACACATAGCAAGGTTGCAATATGTATCTAAAAGGGAGCATTGTAAGTGAAGTGAGTGTTGGCCCTCTAGAGAGGGAGCATCAGGAGTTAATAGTAGATAACAAAGAAATGGTGAATATAATGAATAAATATTTTGCTTTTGTCGTCAAAAGACAGGATACAAAAATCGCAATCATATCTGTAAATGAGAAGGAAGAGAGGAATTAAATGAAATAACAATCACTGGGGAAGTAGCACTGAACAAACTATTCGATTGCACAAAAACTCTACTCTAGGAGGGAACTGATCATCTCCTCAATATCTAATTGAACTGGGCTAGACACTTAACAGCAGTGGCTAGAAGAACAGGTTGGAAAGACATCTTTATGCTCAGCCAAAGCTTTCTTACGAGTCTCTCATACTGACCATAAATGCTCCAACAGCTGACTTTAATTATATTTATCTACCACTACTGGGACAATTGCCATTTCACTTGGAAAAATCACAAGATCTTCAATTTCTTCTCTTATCTGCCATAGACACATATTGCAAACATGTAAGATGATGTAAGTTCTACACACCCTGCCCTATTTGTGTGAGATTTTCATCAATTTTACTTTTCACTCGTCTTCAAAGATCCCACTTACAGAGTCACAAAGTGAAACGCCACCCCAGTCTCAGCTTTTTCTTTGATGCACTCTCGGCTGTATGGTTTCTTGCCAGACTATGAGGACCAATAGAATTCTTGTTGCATTTACTTTAAAAGCTGAACCACTAATATTGAGGTCAACACATGTGCTGTCCAAAGGGTATACCTTAGGGATACAGATATTCATGATGGGTGTAAATTCTTCAGCGTTGCAAATCATCCCTTTTGGAGTTTCACTCACTTGTCTTTTCCTTTCCCATATTTATAGGATCTCTCTCTCTGCTCTAATTTCTGCCATTAATTCTGAAAGAGCATCCTTCAATAAAGTACAACAAAGAACTGTGGATGCTAAAAATCTGAAACAAAATCTCACCAGCAATTCCTGCCTTTGTTTCTTCAATTCAGCCTTTAGCTCATACTGTATTATCCCTCCTGACTGATCAGAGGTTCCTTTCTCCCTGCCCTCTTTTGATTTCTATTTCACTTGGTCTTTTACAGAGGCTTTACAATCCCAGAAAATGCCTTGCCTTATGCAATTATAATAACATTTTTCATATTTGGTCTTTACTCCACTGTTCGTGTGTTTGGGTTTTGCTTCCTCATGGATGACTTGGTTTTCTTGCGGCATTCTTCCCTCTCATCCTGTTTGATATTAGGTGCTTTCTTCAGCCTTCTAGTCCTGTATATCACACCACTCTTCCATCTAACCCCTGAATCCTATCTGTGGTCCTGATTGCAAACAGCTTACCCATGCAACCTGCCGCAAATTATTTTCTTTGTACGAGATTATCCAACTCAACGTCATGTCTCCACAATTCCTCTGTGCATAACTATATATAACTTCAATAGGCTCCTGCCTTATATCATTCAGACCTAGGAATGGATTACCACAGTATTCATTATAGCATCCTTGCTGCCATCCATTAGCCTTCATGTCTTTATCCTAACAAAAATCCTTCTATATCTTGAGGGGATGGACCTGAGGAGACAGGCTGTCCACTAACAACTGTCCTAGATGACCATTCTCTCAACCATCCATTTGAAGAACATTGACATAACTCCCAAAGTATTTGGAGGGGTCATCTTTGATGTGCGTTATTTTGAAACCCATGAACTCTCTTGTGTAATGCTTAATAGTGGAGGGTTTTATCCAGCTGCATTTGCAGGCCCATGTTTTATTTGTTGTCATAGGGTACATTGGTGGGGTTACATTTTGGAAGTTCCTTATAATTAAAACGACAAGTTGCTTTTCCCATCAGATTAACCACAAACTGTTGCAACTGAAATTGCTGTTTCAATCTCTGCATTTCTCTCTGCCTCCGCTTGTGGCCTGCACCTTTGTGACTTTGTTCTTGTGTGACCACATAGGCTGCTGTAATCCCTTTACATTTTCACCATGACTCATTTGACTGTCCCTCAGTTGTGTAAACCATGCCCTGAAACTCTGCCTCCTCCTCTTCAAACGTATACATTTAATTGTGATAAATCATTTCCGTAACCGTAGGACAGCATGGTGGTTCAATGGTTAGCACTGCTACCTCACAGGGCCAGAGGCCTAGGTTCGATTCCACCTTCAGGTGACTATCTGCAAGGAGTTTTAACATTCTCCCTGTGTCTGCATGGGTTTCTTTTGGGTGTTCCAGTTTCTTCCCATGTGTTCAGATTAGGTGGACTGGCCATGCTGAATTGCCCATAGTGTCCAGGGATGTTCAGGCTGGGTATATTAATCATGGGAAATGCAGGATTACAGGGATAGGGGGTTGGGTCTGGATGGGATGCAATTTAGAGGGGTGGTGCGGACTCATTGAGCCAAATGGCCTGATTCCACACTGTGGGGATTCTATGATTTCCTAATTTCTAAGTCCTGCTTCAGTCTGTACTTTTTTTCTTCTCAACCCTTCAGTCAAAGAATTCACCATTGCCTCTCTATCACTGAATTTCACATTCAAGACCTTTACCTTATTTCTTGAAGGTTCTTACTTCTGTTTGATCCTATTGTTGGCATTTATCATAAGCTGCCTGCCATAGTGCTTTTTCCCACAGGGGCCATAACATCATTTCCTTCAATGATTAAAATCCATCTTTTTACCAACAAGGCTCTGCTCTCACTCCCCAACTATAAGCACATTCTCCTTCTTAGGCCCCTTCTTTGTGGACATCTTGCCGTTCAGGATTCAACTAGTACCCTAGCTGGCTCATCTCCTCTGTGGGAAGAATTCCTGTAACCCTTGGGTTACATGCCCCTCCTGTGTGGATGTTCAACTCTCCTTGTTGTTTGCAAGTGCAGGAATTGAGGCATTGGATGATTATTTGGATAGAAATAGTGTGCAAGGATATAGGGAAAAGGCAGAAGATTGGCACTAAGTAATAGAATTGGTGCAGGCGCGATAGGCCAAATGACCTCCTTCTGTGCCATAACAATTTTGTAATTCTATGAATTACAAGGTGAGACACCAATGCCAGAACCCAGTTCAAATCTGTTCTCAACTATTGAGTAAAAGTAAAATAGTTAACTTGCCATGTTCAAGTATACTTATCATCACCGGTCCTATCAGCTTTCCATTGGCAAGGTGGGTTCCACTGAGATGGTGACCTGCTTCATCTCTCTGCAGATCAATTGACCTCTTTCTTATTTGTCTTTATTTACTGTTAGCTTAAAGCTGACAGATGTTGTGCCTTTCTTTACTGTAGGATTATTTTCACATCGACAGGATTTCAAGGAGCTACTGTGACCTAATCAGTTGGCCAGTGATCTTGTCCATTGTCAACACAATTCACAGTGATCTAGTTAGTTCGGTATTTTGCCAACTTATGTTTTAGTCGTTATATTTAGATTAAATTGATAATTTAATATAACAGGGCACAGTAATTGCTAAAAAGAGTACAAATATCAATATTTGGTAACGTTAAATGATTTAGTGATGCTTTTGTTTAAGTTCCCTCCATAGTTCACTGAAGCTAGCAAAATTGCCCCTGATTTAAATAATTGATAAACATACATATAACTCTTTTGAAAATACCACTGGCCTCTGACAGCCTGTAAAATTAAGTCCTATGTTTCCCAATTGGGTTGAAGCTAATACTCGAAACTTGGTGAATCCAAAACCACAAGAAGTGTTATGCTTGTTTCACTTTTCCTTAGTGATTGAATGGCTGTTCAATGAATAAACTGCAGAGGCAGCGCACTGTGGGAAGTGGGAACAATAGCAGCAGCCTAGAAGAGGAGCTCAGTTTGCAAGCAGAGTTTTGTCACAAATAGTTGTGGAGTCGATGGAGTGTCATGCAAGTTACTTCTGTAGGAGTGACCAAGGTCAGCCGGCAGGATATTCAGAAAGATGACATGATCAGAATGAGCAGT
This sequence comes from Chiloscyllium plagiosum, assembly GCF_004010195.1. Lineage (NCBI taxonomy): Eukaryota > Metazoa > Chordata > Chondrichthyes > Orectolobiformes > Hemiscylliidae > Chiloscyllium > Chiloscyllium plagiosum. Next base: position 15,341,016 of record NC_057723.1, on the reverse strand, counting down.
GCGTCCCTAATTTCTTTGGAAACATTTGAAATATGTAAGAGATCCAGCAAACTTGAGAATAGTCTTTTTTTAATAATTATTAACTTTCCAATTATAGTTAAAAGTGCAAGCCAAATAACACAAATCTATATATTGTGAGCTAGTCACACATTAGTCATCACATCTTGAATCAAATAGGACATGACAACTTGAATTAGTGTACCTCAAGGGAAGAAAATGACCTTGCTGCTATTTTAAAGGCAGGTTTGTCATGAAAGCATCTACTATTCCATGGAATAGTGAGGATGAATTTAGATATGCATGTAATGGATACTACCAGTTACATTTGTGCTTGAAATGATACAAATACAAATGCTGACTAAATAACCTGGTACAGCAGGTCAAATAGTTATTGTTGGCCTGTATCCCTGAATCAGCAGGTTATACAAATACCCTACCATTCTTTACCTGCAAAGTTTTATAGTTTTTCTTCTTCTTCTCGATTGTCATCTTGCAATAGTAAAATCGTCAATGTCCCTGGAAATGTTCCAGAGAAAAGATATCACATTATTCCTGTTCTATGGAATGATTACCTTCCATGGACTATGGTACCCTCCATAAAGTTAGTGCAATGTACAGGAACTTATTCAGGTGCATCATGATTTGCTAAAACAGATCTACTTTGTAAGCTCATCCTCGACAATACTGTCAAATGTGGCACTGGTGGCAGTATTCTAAGTTTCTCTCATGCTGATTGTAGACCTCTATAAACAGGAAACCCAACACAAGCGTCAATAGAACATAGCACTATCCAAGTGGTTGTTTGAGAGTTGACTTCTCTAGAAGATCTGATAGGAACACAGGACACTTTAGAACTCTAGAATTTAGTTTTGATATGCCACTGAGGACTATGGAAATTGGATGTATACTATGGGTACAAAAGTGTCAGATTATGTTTTACAATCACAAGGTCAACCATAAAGCTACCACAGTGGATGTGCCTGATTGTACTTAATTGTTTACTTGTGTATAGAAATATTTGTTGGTAAATTGAGGTTTTTGGCACACATCAGCCACAGGTTATAGGCTTAATGGTAAACAGAGTAAGATGTATAACAACAGAAAATAAATCTCACTGACTAAAGCATCATGTTGTGTATGCCTTCTCTATTTAAACACAACAAATATTAACACATATTCATTATGAGCCTCTGTTATTAGTGGGTCACTAATTAATCACTCAATGTAATAGGACACTGAAGCTATGTTACTGAAGCTCACAGTGGAGTAATTTCATTCTCCAGTGGACAGAACCAACTCAAAGCATGTCTTTAATTGTCATTAACTATCAAAGGGTGATAAAATGCTGGTACAAATGTCTCCTGAATGGGAAATCTTGCTAAAATTTATCATAATTGATGTGGTGTTCTTTATCATCTCTGCTATTGCTTCATATTAATATCTGCCCTTTATTTTGCTTCACCATAACACACTACTCACCAGATACACCCCTCAAAGGCCAGCATCCCTTGCACCTGTACCAGCTTTGAGAAGCTGCCACATACTCAGTAAAGCATTGGCAACCTGGCATAGCCCCTCACCAGCAATGTAATGGCAGCCATAAATCCATTCTGCCCATGGCACATAACCAACATGGCTGACACTCCTTTCTCTCACCCTAGTCAACTATTTAACCACCATGTCACAAATTACATGTCCTTTAAACACATCCCACTGAAACACCCTGTCTCAGTCCCTGATATGCTTTTCCAATGCCCAGTAGTCACCTGAGTCTTGACATTGTCCAGTAGGGGAACATCCTATACAGGCAAAACATGAGTTTTCATTGACAACCAACAAAAGGGAACACAAAGGAAACCAACACAGGCTGCAGTTCACCCTGACAATATGAACCAAATGTTGTCATCTTGACCTTGACAGTCCATGATGATCTATTGCATCCAGCTGGCATCTACTGGAACTGGGTGTCAATCTTGTTGTGTCTGTCTTGTAAGGTCTGATACAACTAAGCTTGGACTGCCACATAGAGAGTCTCCTCCAATTCAATGTTGTTGTCCTTCTTCTCAGACAATTGTTCTGTTCTCGCGGGTCCCCAGCATCTATCACATTGCATAGTTGCCTGTTCCAAATGTGCAGAGCACAGCATGCCATGATGGTGCAGCACACTTTCTCCAGACTTTACTGGAGGGCATCTATAGACACAGCTGCAGAACTTAGCTTTCAGCAGCTCTACTGTTTGTTCCACCATGGTTCTTGTCACAGCATGGAGACTAACTTAGTGTCACACCAGGTGACTGACCAACACATTGCACCCATAAAGAAATATGTTTCTTTTTGATTCAGTCATGGGACATGGGCTTCGTTGGCTGACCAGCATTTTTTGCCCATCCCTAGTTGCCCTTGAGAACTGGTTGAGAGCTGCATTTTTAACTGTTACAATCGACATGTCATAGAGAGTGAATTTCAGGACTTTGACCCAGCAGCAGTGAATGGCAATATATTTCCAAGTCAGGATGGTGAATGGCTTGGAGGGAAACTTACAAGTGGTGGTGTTCCAACATATCTGCTGCCTTTGTCCTTCTAGATGGAAAAGGTCAATGGTTTCGAAGGTACTGTCTAAGGATCTTTGGCGAAATTCTGCAATGCATCTTGTAGATGGCACATACAGCTGCTACTGAATGTTACTGTTGGAGGGAGTGGATGCTTGTGGATATGGTCACAATCAAGTGGGCTGCTTTGTCCTGGATTGTGACAAGTTCTTTGAGTTTTGTTGGAGATGTATAATTCCAGGCAAGTCGGGAATATTCAAACAGACTCCTGACATGTGCCTTGTAGGTGATGGACAGGCTTTGGGGATTCAGGAGGTGAGTTACTCAGTGCAGTATTCTTAGCCTCTGACCTGCTCTTGTACCACTGTGTTAATGTGGTAAGTCTTTAACATGTCAAGTTAAAGGTTGGACTATAATTATATAGTTGGCAGAAATGAATGTAGCTAACAGTGACCTCCCTTGAAGGGCCTCAATTGGTGATAGGGGAAGAAAACTGTCCCCGAGCTTTCCTACCACAGATCTAAGTGGGATAGTGGAAGGAAGGTGACAGGGTAGCCACCCAAAACTGCCCTCAACTCAATGAAATGATTCAGACCACCAAACTCCCCACAAGTGGACGGCATTAAATTTTAAAGAGTAAGTCTTCATGCCAGTGGCATAGAGTCAAATCAACCACCATATGAAGGAAACATCTTTTTGTATCCATTTACAAGGAGAAAGTGACAGCCTCAAGACCTCAGGGGCACACTGGAAGGGCAAAGTTGCAACAGGTAACACATTGGCTACATGAGGTTGACAATGCAACTTTGATGCTGGTCAGTATTCCGTCCACAATTCCTCTAAGACTATCATGGGACATGGGCAGAACATTTTGATGCATCTGATGGAAAATCTTTTGAGAAAAAGATTGTTGCCAATGCATTCATGGATGGAGATGGAATCTGATTAGATTCCTGTGGCCATCCCAGAGTTCATCCAATAATTTAACAACTCCAACCTGCACTACTACAGTGCCATTAGAATCATGGAATCCCAACAATGTAGAATGAGAGTGTTCAGCCCATTGAGTATAGTAAAAAAAAATGTTTTACAGAACATTGCAGTGGAATATCGAATAAGAGTTCACAAGACCATAAGACCGTAAGACATAGGAGCAGAAATTAGGCCATTCAGCCTAACGAATCTGCTCCACCATTCAGTCATGGCTGATAAATTACTCAACTTCATTCTCCCACTTTCTCCCCATAATCCTTGATCCCCTTGATACTCAAGAACTTTTCTATCTCAGTCTTAAATATACTCAATGACCTGACCCCACAAATTCCATAGATTCACTACTATTTGGCTGAAGAATTTTCTCCTCATCTCCATTCTTAACCTACAAGTTTACCTTGAGAGAATCCTGGATTAGAACTCCCAAATCTCTTTGCACTTCAGACTTCTGAATTTTTTCCCCATTTAGAAAATAGTCCATGCCTCTATTCTTCTCACCAAGGTCCTACACACTTCACACTTCACACTTTCCCACGTTATACTCCATCTGCCACTTCTTTGCCCACTTTCCTAACCTGTCCAAATCCTTCTGCAGCCTCCTTGCCTCTTCAATGTTACCTGTCCCTATACCTATAATTGTATTATCGGCAAACTTAGCCAGAATGCCTTCAGTTCCTTCATCTACATCGTTATTGTATAAAGTGAAAAGTTATGGTCCCAAAACTGAGCCTTATTGAACACCACTTCTCACCAGCTGTCATCCTGAGAGGACACTCTGCTTTCTTCCAGACAGCCAAGCTTCAATCCATACATGTACCTTGCCTCTGACACCATGGACCCTTATCTTACTCAGTAGTTTCCTGTGTGGCACTTTGTCAAAGGCCTTCTTGAAGTCCAGGTAGATAACATTAATTGGCTCTTCTTGGTCTAACCTGTTCATTACTTCTTCAAATAATTCTAGTAGATTTGGCAGGCATGACCTCCCCTTATGAAACCATGCTGACTTTGCCCTATTTTACCACACACTTCCAAGTATTCAGAAGTCTCACCCTTCACAATGGATTTCACGATCTGACCCATGACCGTTAGAGTAATGGATCTGTAATGGTCTGTCTTTTGCATTACTCCCTTTTTAATCAGGGGTGTCACGTTAGTGATTTTCCAGACCTCTGGGACCCTCCCTGATTCAAGCAATTCCTGAGTTCAGTCACAGAGTTGACCACAGTTGCAGTTAGAGAAGCATATTTTGAAGAGGCTTTTGAAAGTGTGTAGAGTTCTGGCAAGGCACAGACCTTAAGAAACTTTAATAACTGATTCACTGTTATTATTGGAAACAAAGAGAGGGGGCATAGACAGATGGTTTGAGACACAAAAAAGCAGGAGGAGGGTACAGATCATGTAACAAAGCAACAAAATATTAGTAAGTGAAAATTTTAAGAAAGTAATAGTTATAGAGTTCTAGGGATGTACAGCACAAAAACAGACCCTTCAGTCCAACCTGTACATGCCGACTAGATATCCCAACCCAATCTAGTCCCACCTGCCAGCACCCGGCCCATATCCCTCCAAACCCTTCCTATTCATATACCTATCCAAATGCCTTTTAAATGTTGCAATTGCACCAGCCTCCACCACACCCTCTGGCAGCTCATTCCATACACGTACCACCCTCTGCGTGAAAACGTTGCCCCTTAGGTCTCTTTTATATCTTTCCCCTCTCACCCTAAACCTATGCCCTCTAGTTCTGAACACCCCGACGCCAGGGAAAAGACTTTGTCTATTTATCCTATCCATGCCCCTCATAATTTTGTAAACCTCTATAAGATAGGGCTTCTCTCTCATTAGAAAGAAATGACAGGGTGGTTTAAGTTGAGGGTTACCACACCTCAGGCAAGGGGTCAGAAAGAGGGTTCTTCGTGGTAATGTCAGCTGGAGCTGAAATTGCACCTGCGCTGTTGGCTTCACTCTGCATTGCAAACCAGCCATCCAGCCCATCAGAACAGGGAAAGTTTATTCAGACCTATCTCTTGTTCACAGATCAATTTACCTTATCAGCAGATGAGTTATTCCCTTATTTCTCTAGAAACACACCTAATAATCTGATGAATCCATGTACAGTGCTCACATTCAGCACTCCTGTGGGGTGCAAAGGTTTCTCTGGAGATCTATTTTTAATCTGTTCATGATATGTGGACATTGCTGACAAAGTCAGTATTTATCTTAAGAAGGTGATGGCGAGCCACCTTTGTGAACTGCTCCAATCAATGTGGTAAAGCCACAGTGCCTTTAGGTAGAGACCTCCAGGATTTTGAAATAGTGATAATGAAGGAAAAGTGAAATAATTTCAAGTCGGGACTGTGTATGACTTGAAGAGAAACTTGGATTTGGTGATATTCCTATGCACCTGCTGTCTTTGTTCTTCTTCGATGGTAGAGGCTGGAGGATTGGGAAATGTTGCTAAAGAGATCTTGTTGAGTTGATACAATGCATCTTGTAGGATTGGTGGAGGGTGTGAATGCTGTAGGTGTAAATGAGGTTACAATCAAGTAAGCTAATTTCTCTTGTATGGTATTGAACTTCTTGAGTATTGTTGGAGTTACACTGAACTAGGCCAGTGAAGAATATTCCATCAAAGACCTGCCATATGCCTTGCAAATGTGAAAATCCTCTGGGGAGTAAACATGCCTACTCTGATCTGCTCTTCTGGTCACCTCATTAATATGGCTATTCCATGTGAGTTTCTGGGGAGTGGAAACGCTTAAATATTCTGGCTGAGGGATTCAGCAGTGGTAGTGCCATTGAATGACAAACTAAGTTACTAGATTCTTAAAATGCTATTTAATAACAAATGCCACATTCACAATATTAGGTACATTGTTTGAATCAGTTTTTTGAATCCTTTCATAAGCTTCAAAATTTCAATAGATCACTTGAAAGACTTTTCTGGATAAAACAAGATCAAATTCTAATCCTTTCTTCATAGCTCAACTTTCTAACTCCTACAGAAACGTGTTCACCTCTGCACCCTAACAACAACATTGACAAAATGAATTTATATAGCAATGTCCCAAGGCGATTTGTTCATAGACATATTATACAGCAAGGTCATTGTCATATTACAAGAAATCAAAACTAGGTCAAAGAAATAGGTTCAACCTAGGCTTTTAAAGGTAAAGAAAGAGGTGCAGATGCAAAAGGTTTTATGGAGGGTAATCTGAAATGTAGGCTCAGTGTATCTTTATGTTGTAATACAGTGAGAGAGGCTAACAAAGAGATCTAGAGGCTGAGTCAGTGCGTATAATGTCGTAGATTAAATATAATGTACGGAAGTCTGAGGTTATTCACTTTTATTTACTTTATTTAAGAGATGGGAAGTTGTAAAATTCAAGTTCAAAGAGATTTAGGTGCAACCATATAAGGAGCAGAAAGTTATTAATAAAAGCAAGGAAAAGTGTTGGAAATACTGAATGGATTAGGCTAGTTTATTGGCAATCAATCCCCTTATTGGGATTAGGCAAGTTTACGATGCAGAGTGACAAAACAGCACAGGTTCAGTTCCTGCACTGACTGAGGTGACCTTTTCAAACTCTCCCCACACCTGAGGGGTGGTAACCCTCAGATTTAATCACCAGCAGTTGTCTCTCTCTAATAAAAAAAAGCAGCTGTATGCGAGAATGGTGACTTTCCATTTACAGTGAATGTTCATCCAAGTAATCCCTGGGTCAAGTGAGATGTGCTATGATGATAGACTGAGTAAGTTTAGTCTATATTCTTTGGGCTTTAAATCAATGTTCCATCTAAGCTTTGCGATGGCCACTTGGAGGGACTGCGCACATTGACTGATGAGCAGGTGCATTCATTTCCAGTCCCAGAAGCTGCTACTGAGCACCCCACAGCTGAGAGGACCCCACAGCAGCAGCAAAAATTAGAGGGAGTGTATGCTAAAATGAAACGTTATCTCATTGGAATATTCAGGATTCTCAAACGGTTGGAAACCTGAAAACCTGTAGCTAGAGAAGCTAAAAAATAGTGTTGTAGATCAAGGAATAATTTAGGACTGAGATAAAGAGAAATTTTTTTCTTTTATTCAGACATGGGAATGTGGGCATCACTGATTCATAGCATTTATTGCCCATCCCTAGTGGCCATTGAGAAGATGGTGGTGAGCTGCCTTCTTGAACTGCTGCAGTCCACCTGCTGTGGGTTGACCCATGATGCTCTTAAGAAGGGAATTCCAAGACTTTGACCCAGCAACGATGAAAGAATGACAATATATTTCCAAGTCAGGATGGTGAGTCGATTGGAGGGAAACTTGTAGATGGTGGTGTTCCCTTGAATAGGCTGTCGTTGTCCTTCTAAGTAGAATTGGTCATGGGTTTGGAAGATGCTGTCTGACGATCTTTGGTGAATTTCTGCAATGCAACTTGTAGATAGCACACACAGTCAATGACGAAGGGAGTGAATGTTTGTGGATATGGTGCAAATCAAGCAAGCTGCTTTGACCTAAATGGTGTCAAGCTTGTTGGAGCTTCATCCAAACAAGCAAAATAGGGTGCTCCATCACACTCCTGACTGGTGCCTTCTAGATGGTGGACAGGCTCTGAGGAGTCAGGTGGTGATTTACTCGCCACGGCATTTCTTACCTCTGACCTGCTCTTGTAGCCATCGTGTTTATGTGGCAAGTCCAGTTGTGTTTCTGGCTTATGGTAACCCCCAGGATCCTTGATTGTGGGGGATGCAGGGATGATAACACCATTAAATGTCAAGGGGCGCTGGTGAGATTGTCTCTTATTGGTAATGGTCATAGCCTGGCATTTGTGTGGTATGAATGTTACTTACCACTTGTCAGCCCAAGCCTGGATGTTGTCTAGATCTTGTTGTAGTTGAACATAGACTCCTTCAGTATCTGAGGAATCATAAATGGTGCTGAACATTGTGCAATCATTGGCGAACATTCCCACTTCTGGCTTTATGATGGAGGGAAATTCATTTATGAAACAACTAAAGATGGTCGGGCTTAGGACACTACCCTGGCAAACACTTGCAGAGATGTCCTGGAGCTGAGATGACTGACATCTAACAACCACAACCATTTTCCCATATGCCAGGTATGACTCCAACTAGTGGGGAGATTGCTCCCTGATACCTGTTAATTCCAGTTTTCTTCGGGCTTTTTGATGCCACACTCAATCAAATATGGCCTTGATGTCAAGGGCAGTCATTCTCACCTCACTTCTGGAATTCAGAATCCATATCCATGTTTGAACCAAGGCTGTAATGAGGTCAGAACCAAATGGCCCTGGTAGAATTCAAACTGGGCATCACTGAGCAGGTTATTGCTGAGAAGATGCTGCTTGATAACACTGTTGATCATATCTTCCATCATTTTACTGACGATCGAGAGTAGAGTGATGGGGCGGTAACTAGTTGGATTGGATTTCCCCTGTTTCTTTACATAAACCTGGGCAATTTTCACATTGTCAGGTAGATTCCAGTGTTGTAACTATACTTGTTGAGGGCATTTGGAAGTTCTGGAACATAAGTCTTCGATACTTCGGGATCAAAGAATTGTGAATCCTTGGAACTTTCTATTAAATACATTTAAGGCTGAGATAGACAAAATTTTAGTCTCTCAGGGAATTAAGTATTACAGAGAATGGTTTGTTACGTGATGTAGAAGACAATGATTAGCTCTGTAATGAATGATAGTCCAGGCTTAATGATGAGGAGAAGGAGAATTAATACTTCACAAATTGAGTGGGAGGATGGTCAAGAGAACTGGAGGTAGATACCAAGGATGAGATTAGAGAGGGAAAAGATAGATGAAAGAGTATAAATATCAAGAGTGTTTGACTGGAGCAGATGGTAGCCTTGGAAAAGCATGATGGGTCAGGAAAAAAGGAAATAAATGGTCCATGCAGTTTAATTGCTGATTTCAAATCTTTGCTATAAATAAATCCATCAGTCCCCCATAATTGTCTTTTGTTAAATGGAGTCCTATAATACAACCAAAATTTCACATAAGGTGAAGTACAAGGTACAATAAGAACTTTTTACAGTATAATGGAACCTGCTTGAAAATTATCAGGATAATAACATCATGCAAACACAATAATTTAAGAGTTAGTTAATAAAAGCAAGCACAGCCCAGGGTCATTCATTAAGTTAGGTCAAGCTAAGCAATGTGGTTATGGCAGTACATGGATAGACAGATTTGAACTCACTAAACAACAAGGCCATCTGTGAAAGATTTCAATGAAATGTAAAGGCTCATACCTGAAAAATAGAGTTACTATGTTGAAATGTAACAGGATTACTTTTTTTATGATGATTGATGAGCTGGCCAACTTCCTTCTGTGCTGTCACTGTTCTATGATTCTATACTAGAATCATAGAATGAGCATTTCCACTCCCATATAATGTGGTTAGTTCTAGTGTGATTCTCACTGAATACTGTAAACAATGCTAGAAGGCTAAAGAAGTGTCCAAAATAGGGTCTTCAGCTGAAACACCAGTTTAGCACTTTGTATAAGAAAACATCTTGGTAACATTGAAGCTAGTATTAGGAATGGCCACCCGGCTTATTAAACGGTACATTGTCACTTTAAATACTTGTTGGCACTCATTAAGAGGCTGCAAGACATTTTGATGGTCGGTGCCCTGACTGACTAACAGCTGTTGAAGTAATAACAACATTGATGGTGATTTCTAAATAGGGATACTCCCACCATTTCTTGTTTCTGGAACTATGAGGAGAATTTCTGAAACACTTTGGGGAAACTCTGAGAACCTTTGTTGGAACTTCACCAACATTTACACCACATTTATTCTGGAATTTCCCTGAGAACGATATGTAAAAGTATTAAGTGCTATTCTGCCTCACTAGATATGTTATAGGAGTCACAAGTATAATGGTTGATCATGGGCGTCTTTTCTAGGTTTCCCAAAGAACAATGGCCAAGGAATGGAAGGTGGACAAAGCACAAGTAGCTGCTGCAGGGCAGGGCCACAGGAGAATGAGGCAGCATCCTTCCTCACTATAAGTAAAGGTCCTTCCCTGGGCCCCCTCCATCAGAATTGCATCTGAGAGCTCATCTGGTCTTATTCACTTGAAAAACGCTGATGTGTGTCAAGCAAAGCATTCCACACCTTTATTGTAAGTGGGTGCGAGCAGCATAAGACCATAAGGTGCAGGAACAGGTTAGGCCATTCAGTCTATTGAGTCTGTTCTGCCATTCAATGCGATCATGACCGATCTGATAATCCTCAAATCCACTTTCTTTCCTTTTCCCATAATCTTTGATTCACTTACTGATTAAAAATCAATCTATCTCAGCCTTGAATATACTTCATGACCCAGTCTCAACAGTCCTCTCTGGCAAAGAATTCCATAGATTTACTACCTCTGAGAGGAGAAATTCCTCTTCATTTCTGTCTAAAATGTGTGACCCCCTTATTGTGAGATAATGCCCTCTGGTCCTAAGTTCTCCACAAGGAAAAACAAACTCTCTACAATGTCAAGTCCCCTAAGATCTTAGCTAAATACAAAACACTGTGGATGCTGGGAATCAGAAACAAACACTGAGCATGCTGGAGAAACTCAGCAGATCTTGCTGCATCTGTAGAGGAATGGAGTTAACATTTCTTGCCAAGTATGACTCTTCTTCAAAACTGAAAGGTGTTGGAAAATAGGATCTTTTTTATACTTTCGATAGAGGCAGAGGAGGAGCAAGAGCACAGATGGTATAGAGATTCTGTTCAAAAGACAGAGGTTGTTAACAGTGGAGAAATAAAACAAAGGTGTAAAAAGGGTGTAAAAAGGCAGTGTAGCACTGCTGCCTCACAGCGCCAGAGACCCGGGTTCAATTCCCACCTCAGACGACTGACTGTGTGGAGTTTGCACATTCTCCCCGTGCCTGCGTGGGTTTCCTCCGGGTGCTCCGATTTCCTCCCACAGTCCAAAAATGTGCAGGTTAGGTGAATTGGCCAGGCTAAATTGCCCGCAGTGTTGGGTGAAGGGGTAAATGTAGGGGTATGGGTCTGGGTAGGTTGCGCATTGGCGGGTCGGTGTGACTTGTTGGTCCGAAGGGCCTGTTTCCACACTGTAAGTAAATAATTCAGCTATGAAAGGCTAAAAAGAACTGACACTCCAACACCTTTCAGTTATGAAGAAAAGTCATACCAGATTCAAAACTTTAACTCTCCACAGAGGCTGCCAGAGATGTTGAGTTTCATCAGCATTCTCTGTGCTTCCTGCGATAATTTTGTTGGTTTTGATAAGGTCACCTCTCATTGTTATAATTTCCAATAAGTACAGATCTGATCTGCTCAACCACTCCTCTTAAGATAGTCCTGGTATCAGCCTGGTGAACCATCACTGGACAGTCTCCAAGGCCAGTACATCTTTCCGTAGATAAGACCCAAAACTGTTCACAATATTCTAGCCGTGGTCAGACTAGCGACTTGTATAGTTTTTAGCAAGAACTCCTTACTGTTAAAATTCTGTTGAAATAAAGGTCAACATTACAATTGCCTTTCCTATTATCTGCTAAATCTGTATGCTAATATTATGTGACTCATAGAGATGAACTCCAAATCCCTCTGTTCCACTGCTTTTTGCAGTCTTTCCTATTTAATTAATAGTCAGCTCCTCTGTTCTTTCTGCCAAATTGCAAAACCTCCATTATAGTCCTTCTGCCTAATTTTCACCCACTCACTTAACCTGTCTGTATTCCCCTGCAGATTCTTTTGTCATCCTCACCACCTATTTTTGTGCCTATACTGCTCATAATACTTTTATCCAGGGTCTAATTATGGTAATTATTAATTATGATCAAAATGATACATCAAATCCAAACTTTAAAATGTGTATGTCTTTTTTGGAACTACACCCTTCAGTGCCTGTTTACATTGTTTGGTCAAAATTACAAAATAATCTCTTTATTTAAAAAAAGTTGGAATAAAAATAAAATGCTTCTGCTTAGCTAATGATCCTTCAATAATTCATTGTAATTTAAAGATCCTTTACAGTAATAGTGCCTTATTAAACATATCTAAGTAAAGACTTATTGTTTTAATGTACTCCTCTTGCTTTCCACAGACTTGAAGGTCAGTCATTTTGTTCCACTGTTTGATGTAAAACACGGTTATCTGAATCACAAGGAGAATAGTAATTCTATGGAATACCTCCTCAAACAACAGAAAACAACATTGCAGATGATTATTTTTAGAGCAATAAAAGGTTGGAAACACAGCTGGAGTTTCTGAAAATGTTGAGAAATTTGGGAATGCAGAGACATATCGAATAAAAGTCACAGTGAAACATAAAGATTCTGCCTCCAGCCTAGCTTCACTATAAGACCCGACTGGCTTTCATTTGAACTGATCCAAAAGTTATAAACAGTGACTGATTTTAAAATACTAGTTAGTCTGTTTCTAGCTCTGTCTCGTAAAGATCAGAGGATTTTCCAAGAAATCATACTGCATCAAAATATGCGCCTCTATACTCTGCTTTGTTTTTAGATTTGCTAATGGCATTATGTCTAACATAAACATGAAGCATCCATAAACACAACACATAATTACACATATAGATTGAAATAAACATAAGCATAATTACACAGGAAACAACAACAAAAAATCTCAGGCCTGGATAAAATTTTATGAAACATCAAAAGATTTTTGAATATGGCTCATTGTCATTGCATTAGAATTATTCATACATTAGAGAAGAATGTCCTCTGCAAATGCAGAAAGGAGCTGCGTGGTGTTTTATTTGCGTCATATCAGACCTTGGTGCTATTATTACATTTTGCCCGATCTGTGACACACTTTCCAAATCCCGTGGTATTAGTCTTGTTACATGAGCCCAACAGACAAAATATAGATCACTTCAGATTCAATTGAATATGCTTAACAAGAAGATCTAACGAATTGAATTCTAAAAATATTGGGTATCCAGGGAGTAAATGATGTTGTGAAACTTGAAAGGGTTCAGAAAAGATTTACAAGGATCTTGCCAGGATTGGATGGTTTGAGCTATAGGGATAGGCTGAATAGGCTGGAGCTATTTTCCCTGGAGCATCACAGGCTGAGAGGTGACTTTTATAGTAGTTTATAACATCATAGGGAGCATGGATGGAGTGAATATTCAAGGTCTTTTTTCCCCTAGGGTAGAAGACTTCAAAGCTAGAGGCCATAGAGTTGAGGTGAGAAGGGAAAGATTTAAAAGGGACCTAAGGGGCAACATTTTCATGCAGAGGGTGGTGTGTGTATGAAACGAACTGCCAGAGGAAGTGATGGAGGCTGGTACAAATACAATCTTTAAAAGACATCTGGATGAGTATATGATTAGAAAAGGTTTGAAGGGATGTGAGCCAAATGCTGACAAATGGGACTAAGTAAATTTAGGATATCTGGTCAGCATGGACGAGTTGGACTGAAGGGTCTGTTTCCGTGTTGTATGTGTCTGTGACTCTAAATCAAGGCATGCTTGGATAGAATATGAATAGAATGAACACCTAAACAAATAGACCCCAAATTAACTAAATGGCAGGAGACAGAGGGTGGTCGTAGAAAGCTGTTTATGTGACTGGAGGCCGGTATTCAATAATGTATCACAGAGATCAGTGCTGGGTCTCTTACTGTTTGTACACTTTATATAAATGATGTAGATGAAGATGTGGGGGTGGATGATAAGTAATTTGCAGATGACACAAAGATTGGTTGGGTGGTTGACAATGAGGAAGATATGGACAGATTGCTCAAATAGGTAGATCAGTGGCAGATAGAATTTAATCCCGATAAATGTGAGGTGATGCACTTTGGAAGAAGTAACAAGACAAAGGAGTATTCAATGAATAGCAGGACACCAGCAAGCTCAGAGGAACAGAGGCATCTTGGGTGCTTTTCCACAGATCTCTGAAGGCAACAGTGTATGTTAGGAAGGCATGCAGACACGTGTCTTCATTAGTCAATGCATAGATTATAGGATTATGGAAGTTATATTGGAGCTGTACAGGACTTTGGTTAGGCTACAGCTAGAGTATTGTGTGCAGTCCTGGTCACCACACCAGAGAAAGGATGTGATTGCACTGGATAGGTTGCAAAGAAAACTCACCAGGATGTTGCATGGGATGGAGCAGTTTAGCTATGAAGAAAGGTTGGGTAAGTTCGGGTTGTTTTCTTTGGAGCAGAGAAGGTTGAGGGGAAACTTGAGATAAGTATATCAGATTATGAGGGGCTGGATAGAAAGCAGCTGTTCCCCTTAGTTAATAGGTCAATAATAAGGTACGCACTTTTAAGGTAGAAAGGCAGGAGGTTTAGAGGAGACTTGAGGAAAAGGATTTTCATTCAGAGAGTGGTAGGGGTCTGGAGGGTAGTTGAAGCGGGTAACCTCACAACCTTTAAAAGGTAGTTGAATGAGAACTTTTAAGTGTCATCATGTTTAAAGTTATGGGCCCAATGCTGTAAAGTGGGACTAGTGTAGATTTAGTGCATATTTGGCTGTACTGACTCAGCCAAAGGGCTTCTCCGTACTGTATGATTCTATGATGACAGCACTAATCAACATCTTTGTCCAGCTGTGCTCGGAGTCAAAGAGTGTGGTGCTGGAAAGGCACAGCCAGTCAGCCACCATCCGAGGAGCTGTGCTGGGAATCTGATGCTTTCTGGTGGGTATCAATGCAAATAATTATTCTTAAATGTATCTAATGCAGTGCTGAGAGAATGGGGCATTATCGAAGATGTTGCCTTTCATTGGAGATGGCTACAGCCCCATCTGTCCTTTTGAGTGAATATAAAACAATCCCATGTACCTCTTGAAGAAGAGCAGGGGACTTACTCTGGAAAGTATTTATCTTTCAGCCATAACCATTAAAATAATGCACTTGGTGATAATTTACTTCCTTTGTGTGAATCTTTGAAGTGTTACAATTGGCTGCATAAAGAAACATAGGAGACAGGAGCAAGAATAGACCATTCGGGCCCTTGAGCCTGCTCTGCTATTCAATATGTTTATGACTGCTCATCAAGCTCAATACCTTAATCCCACCCTCATTCCGTATACTTAAATCACAATTATCCCTACTTTGCAACAATGACTGTATTTCATTGATTATCAAATATATGTGGGATTCCTGAAGTGACAAACAGCACATTCAAAGTTCTTCATTAATTAAATGAGGCATTAAATGGAACCATGACAATGGAAGAAGCTCAACCTGCAGGGCAGTCACTCAGTAGGAATCATTTCTGAGTTCTTCCTTATTTTGACTAACAAACACTGCAAATTATATGTAGTCTTTTTCCAAATACATAAGCAAGGTACTGTGGCTCAGTGGTTAGCACTGCTGTCTCATAGTGCCAGGGACCTGGGTTCAATTCCGCCCTCAGATAACTATCTGTGTGGAATTTGCTCATTCTCATCGTGTCTATGTGGGTTTCTTCTGGGTGCTCTGGTTTACTCTCATGTTCGAAAGATGTGCAGGTTAGGTGGGATTGGCCATGGGAAATACAGGGTTACAATGATAGGGTGGGACGCTTTTTGGAATGTGGTGTGGACCTGATAGGCCAAATGACCTACTTCCACACTGTAGGGATTCTATAGACAGCATTCACTGAAATGTGGAGTTTAGGATGATAATGCTAGAAAACTCACCAAGTCTCGCAGAGAGAATCCCTCCATGAAACTCAATGAAATTGACGGTTAGAAAACATGTCATAAGATTCAGCCCTCTGTGTGTGTGAATCTGTGGCTCATAGCTTTGCAATTAAACCTCAAGGTGTTTAATGCACAAGAATTTGACTATCTGTAATATATGCTACATTGGCTAGCATATAAAAACAAACAGTCAATATCGTGGTTGCAGCAAGTGGGCATCAAAAGCTATTTGTAACAGCTAGCAAATGGAAGTAATTAGACACTAAAGAGTGAAAAAGTGATATCATAAAGTCAGTAGTGAAAAGTCTTTTTCCTAACAGTCATTCATCAATCTGTCTGAGCTCAGAGCTGAAGTTACAACTACAACTAAAATTAAAGGGTGAAAACCAAACCTAACGGCTGAAAACTTATACTAGAGCATACTGAAGACTTTATCTTGCTTTCTGACTCTTTCTTGTAACAAAAATACAAGAGGCTGCTGCTAATCAGATTTAAAGTATGGGTTTTAAATGGTCTTGAAAGGTCAGTTCCGAAACACACCCAACAAAAAGTATTGCTTAAAATCATCGAACAAATTATTTCTGTACCAAAAGGTCCTTCCCTGTGTTCCAGGGATCAACTGATTCTGCTATTTTCTTTTTTTTGGAAAAGACTTAAAAATAAAATAAAACTTGTGCAATAACAACACTCCTTTTGACATGAACTCCGCCTACAGGCTAAAATCTGCAACTGCAAGCCTGAAAAGTTTAAAGGGACAACCCCAGAGCAGAAAGCGATGATATTTGAAATACTCAATACCAGCATGATGAGAAGCTAGTTGTTACTTTTAAAGATAAAGAAACAAATAACAGAAAAGAGAAGCTAACAGCAAGAAACAAAATAATAGAAAAATCGCCATGCTGAAATTCAAATTTTTATCTGACATTTTAAAGAGCATAAAATGCAAAACAGAAAATATAGAAATCACATAGTGAATTGGTACTCCACTGACATTCTGTCAGATCTCCAGTTGATTGTAGCTTTGGGAATGCACATATTTATTCATTATAAGAACTAGAAAATGGAAATTGAACATTAATAGGTTACAAAGGATTAATTTGCAATTGCTAAAGGGAGATTATGGTCTATTTACTAGTTATGGAAAAATTGATTATATTTTAGATAGACAGAGGGATAAGGGTGAATCTTGCTTTATTCATTGAGTAAACGGACCTGAAAATCCCTTCTGCCAATGCCTAGCAACTGTCTCTGGACTGAGAGAATTGCTGTTCTTTCAGTGCCCATGTAGAAGCTGTGACAAGTTTGTGGTAAACTTTGCAAGAATGCAGTACTGTCTCTCTCAGACTATAAAAATCAGAGCTTGGACCCGAAACCAGCACACTCTATATCTCCTGGTAAAGTGTTTGAAAAACAAAACTGGTGACATTTCAAATATCAGAACTTCAAACAGTTTCCCATCTGAATCTAAAATCTAAGCTAAATATTTTCTACTCTTCTCAACTAATATCAACGTGAACTTGTCGATCAGAAACCAAAGAAACTGTGAGAAAGTCACTTCATTCAGCCTTTTAATTTGGATTCTTATTCCAGAGGATTTCTCAGTTTTTACTTCACTCATTATTGCTATCCAGTGTTGGTACGTCTTGTATTTTTAGCCTGTGTGTGTTTAGTATTAAAGGGACTTGATTTAATTTGCTTACTGCCTTAGTTGACAATTAGTTTGCCAAAAAGAAACGTCATTTTTGACGATATTGAAAGATATGGTAAATGTCTCTTTTGTTCAAATTAACGGTCATAATGATAAATACATTGACCATTTTTTGGTGATTGAAAAGGGCACTCACACACATCATAGCCTGGGGAGTAGTGGGATTTGATTTCCAGTGCACAGTTCCTCCAATCAGAATTATAGCAAAAGCAAAAGTTGATCTTTACTTCCTGATCTTTTAGCTTTATTTCTTTATGTTTCAAATTTATACCTAAGATTTTGTACCTAGATATATTTGTACCTAAGATGGTGTCAGAAATGGCAATTTTGTATACTTTTTGTTGTACTCATGTAACCCTGTACTTGAGTACATGTGACAATAACCCTAATTCTAATTCTAATTCAAATTGAGAAAGAAAGATAAATGATTCAAGATGCTCAGTGTTTTGGGAAATGATGTACTAAGAAGAATTACATCTAAAGGTTTTTCTGATGATAACTGCAAAGATGCTGACAACATTTCAAATCATGAAAGACTAACTTAAAATTCAAGTTATTATCAGGATACAGGTAGTTTTTGTACAACCCCGCAATATAGAAAAATTACGTTTTAGAATCAGTGCTTAATGTATTGGCAACTTAGTTATGTTACAGCCAACACATGTTTTAAATGCACTTTAGAAACAGTGTCCCCAATTCGTCAATCATGTTACAGCAAAATTGCGTTAACAAGATGTATATTATAGCAGAACAATCTATGCACAGTTTAAGTTCATGTTATTTTGGCACAGCCTGGTGAAATAATTTATATACACAATTTATAATGTAAAGATACAAACCTGGATTCACCAAAGTTAATTTAGCTAAAAGGTTTATGGAATCCATCCTTGCTCATATTCTGCTTTGGGACCCTGCAACCACAGGGGATCAAT
This sequence comes from Chiloscyllium plagiosum, assembly GCF_004010195.1. NCBI lineage: Eukaryota > Metazoa > Chordata > Chondrichthyes > Orectolobiformes > Hemiscylliidae > Chiloscyllium > Chiloscyllium plagiosum. The sequence continues at coordinate 15,322,173 of NC_057723.1, read as the reverse complement.
GTGGATTTCAACAGTTTCCTCATGTCCCCTCCCCCCACATTATCACAGTCCCAAGCCTCCAACTGGGCACCACCCTCCTGACCTGTCCATCACCTTTCCCACCTATCCATTCCATCCTCCTCTCCAACCTATCACCATCTCCCTCACCTTTATCTACCTATTGCATTCTTAGCTACCTTGCCCCTAGCCACACTACTCCCACCCCCCACCATTTATCTCTAAGGCCCCCGGCCCACAAGCCTCATTCATGATGAAGGGCTTATGTCTGAAATGTCTATTCTCCTGCTCGTCGGATGTTGCCTGACCTGCTGTGCTTTTCCAACACCAAACTCTCGAGTCCAGATCCATCAATTTATTCAGAAAAGGATTTCTGGATGCAAATAATGTACATTATATTGGGACACTAATGGAAGGAGGATTTTCAACACATGAAGAAAATGGGGTGTCCAGCATATTATATCTTCTCCTCATTACCGTCAGTCAAACAAGCTGTCAGAATGTACTATTTGTACAGAAAAGTCCCTGCTAATTAAATATGAATTGACTTGCCCATATTTTCATATAGCTATGTTAAATCTACATGCTACTTCTCTAGGTAGTGGTTTACCTTCACTAACAGTTATTATGTCTGGGAGACAGATCCCAGCTCAAGGTTTTTGAAGTCAAGACTTTCAGTGGGTTCCTGGAAAGATGCATTGTGTCCATCTCGATCATTGGGCATTGTGACGGAAGTCTCACGAAAAAATAGACAACATCTCCAAACTGTATGTAATCAACCACTACCACACAGGACGACGACTTGGATATGAATGGTATTATGCCAGACCATAACCATACATCTACAAAGATGATATGTATCATCACCCATGATGACAGACAGCACTTTGCCAAGTAAATCTACACCATCATCCAAGGTAACTCTATAAGGACTAAATCTGGTTGTCCATTTGTCCACCGAGATGTTATCTGAATGTAAAGAGATGATATATCCATGTATATCCTCACACATGTTAGTGGAAAATGGAATCCCTTCTTTAAAGGGAATCGGGAGGATGTTGTATTATGGCATTGATTCCAGACAAGACAGGCTTGCACCTTTAGGACAGTCAAATGGCATAATGAAATATGACATTCCAGTATAAAGATTCACATCCCAGCTAATTCAATTCGTGACAATAAAGTTAATTCAGGCACTCTTTGTAATTGAGTCAGTGTGATCAGGCAACTATGTGCGCATGATGTACTGTTCATCATCAAATGTAAACAAGTTACTAGGAGAATGCTATAGGGGCCTGAATGACTTGGACTATAGCAAAATATCTGGGAAAATCATCTGAGAGGTCAGCAGCAATGCCTATCTTGAGGTCAGCAGCAACAAGGTGAATTTTATAACTGAGTTTCAGGTGTCAGGCTGAGGTTGGTCTCCATTATATGCTGCACCCTCCAGTAATCTGATCAATTGGATCAGGCAATGAAGAAATGTGCTGGATGCTGAGGAACTCGGATAATTAAACTAGACTTCTAAGGCCGATAACAACATTGAAGAAGAGATAGCTCTCCTTGTGCATGACAGAGTTTAGCTGCTTCGGGCTCTGCAGGCTGGACAGGATTTGATTGACTCCTGGTTCCAGTAGGTAAAAACAATGACTGCAGATGCTGGAAACCAGATCCTGGATTAGTGGTGCTGGAAGAGCACAGCAGTTCAGGCAACATCCGAAGAGCAGTAAAATCGATGTTTTGGACAAAAGCCCTTCATCAGGAATACAGGCAGAGAACCTGAAGGGTGAGTCAGAAGGTAACCTAGTTAGTTCTTGATAGCTTCCAATAACCTTTCTCTTACTTGCATTGTGCTGTGCCATTTCACGTCATCAAGAACATTTCAAAGCGTTTTACCCACTGAATGCTTTGCCAGTTCAGTCATTATTTATAGGCAAATAGATAGTCAGTCTCTGTGTGCACCTTCCCATGAACATTTATTTCTTGAGTGAACATCTTGCAGTTGTACAAGAAGTAGCAATTTTGATTTGAAACAGAGACAATCTGACAAATCTGACTTATCTCTCCACCCTTCAGGCTCTCTGCCTGTATTCCTGATGAAGGGCTTTTGCCCGAAACGTCGATTTTACTGCTCCCCTGATGCTGCCTGAACTGCTGTGCACTTCCAGCACCACTAATCCAGATACTGGTTCCAGTAGATGACAGCTAAATGCAGCTAAATGACTGTAAAATAGTTGTTTGTTATCATGCCAGCATTTCATTTGCTTTGAGTCAATATATCCGTTTTTCAATATATCCACTTACTGCCTCCTCTCTCACTGCTGTGTTGATTTTACAAAGAGTTAAATTTTGTCAGATTGTCTCTGTTTGCTACTTCTCGTACAACTGCAAGATGTTCACTCAATAAATAAATGTTCATGGGAAGGTGCACACAGAGACTATCTATTTGCCTACAAATAATGACTGAACCAGCAAAGCATTCAGTAGGTAAAATGCTTTGAAATGTTCTTGATGACATGAAATGGCAGAGCATAATGCAAGTAAAAGAAAGGTTTTTAGAAGCTATCAAGAACTAACTAGGTTACCTACTGACTCATGATTGTTCTAAAGATTTAAAAATCCAGAACCTCGGGAATCGAAACATTTAGATATCAATGTGACAGCTGGGAATTAGTTCAGTGGAGACTCCTTCAAATCACAGTATAACACCTTGCTGTTATGGCGTGCTAAGTGGCTAACACTGGAACAGCAGACAATCAATAAAATTAGAAGACACCGAGTGGAAAACTGGAGAGAAAGATCAAGATTGGGTACTTGAAATAAAACAGCAAATGGTGGAATGACAGTAGTATCAGGATGAGTTTGAATGTAAGAAAGAGGTGATAAGGAGAGACTTGAATGAATGAGGGAAAAAGAACCAGAACAAAAAGGGAGATTGACAGGGTGATCAAAAATAAAACGGTTTATCGGAGGGAAAATGAATGAGCAATCAATGGAACAACTAATGGAGCAAGAAAGTTAACATCAAATAAACGAGAATTGGATCAAGAAGGGAGCACCTGGAGAATAAAAGAGAGATGTCTGTCAGGAATATTAAATGATAAGAGAGAAAGAATAAATGACAGTGAGGGTGGGTATGCACTGAAGCTTGAAAGAAGTAATCGAAGAACAAGAAAGAAAGAGATAGAGCACTAGAGCATAACTTGGAAAGAGTGATCGGGAAAAAAGAGTCCAGTAGACCGTGAGAAAGAACTAAATGTTCTGTCAGAGTTTTAAAGATTAAAATAATTACTGATACCCACTCTATTCAACTTCTGGTCCTTATAGTAGTAAAGAATTGAGCCTCAAATGATCCGATCTTAATGACAGAGGAGAATGTTGACATGTGGATAAATAGCCACATATAACTGTAGCTCCTCCAAACCAATACAGGTATAGTGTCTCTGAAATTTTCACTGCATTAAATATTTAGCTGTAAAGTTAGTTGATTACAGTTAGACTGCTTGATCATGAAGCTTAGTCTGCTCGAAGTTATATGCCCAATTTTCTCCTTTATTTTTCTACACAAAGGTATCGAGTGTACATTTGAATGCAGATTGCGTGAGAGATCAGTGATAACTCATCCTCAATTTTCACTTGACAGAAACCTACCTCAAGGGCCTGAACACACTGGACCAGGTTGCATGTCAGGACTGTTCATTTGCTTTCTTAGTGCTGACTCTCACCACTGACCTGAATGATTATAGCATCCCTAATATATCTTGTCTTTTCACAATTTGCAGCTTCAGCCAGAGCTTAAAGGCTCACAGTACTGCTTAATTGCCTTGTCAGTTGGTGCAAACGCAATAACAGGCAGTTTGGCCTGGTTGTCAGAAGTTATCAGTCAAAAGGACGGGCGTTTTACTGCATAGCACATTGCTCTGACAACCTCACATCTGCACCATGGAGGCCTGCAGCTTATGTGGCAAACACACTGCATGTGCTGCAAGCAAATGGCCTTTCCTCAAAGTCTAAGGGGAGTAGTCTTTGACAAAGTTCCGGGAGACACTGACAGTCAGGAGGTCCTAGCTCATTCAAGGACAGCTTCAGGTATCAATCCAAGGGTTTGGGTATGGTGAGCCAGATGCTCAGGGGGTTCAGGGTGGTCAGGATCCTCTCGTAGTGGGTGAGGAGCCATGCACTGGGCACACCACCACTCATCTTGCTCTTTCTTCCCTGTTGTGGGCTGTTTCCTTTGCAATGCAAGAAAGGGAGGGATTGAGTGAAGTGACTGTGTCTGGCTCAGCTTTTAGTGCGGCTGCAGATGATGGGAAGGTGGTGACTACCCTGAGTGAATGAGTAGATAGCATAGATACCTTGCAGGGTGAATACTGTGGGGGAGTGTCTTGCATGGGTAAGACCAAGTGTGGGAAGATGCTGCTTGCAACATTCCCCTAAGCTGCATGGTTTCTGGGAAAAGCTTTCTTTCTCTATGTTGTGACCTGTAGAGTAGTAGGACTGGATTTACAGTGCACTCCCCCAGCCTCAGGTACACTGTGTGCATCAAATTTCCAACTTGGGCTCCATTAATATATCACATCAATGGTATGACACTATGACTTTTTGCTATAAATTCTGTGTCCTATGATTCTGCTCCACTAGCTACCTGACGAAGGAGCAATGCTCCAACAGCTTGTATTTCCAAATAAACCTGTTGGACTATAACCTTGTGCCGTGTGATAAAGGACAATAAGACAGATTAAAGAAAGAAACAATGAGTCCCCGGGTGTGGGGGCGGTGTGGCTGGTGGAATAATGAACAGCTGCTGCCCAAAAGCAAAAACAAAGAAAATAAGATGAAGACCAACAGATGGTAAGAAAGGGAAACAAAATGAGAGTCTGAGGCTGAGATTGCAGACTTATATTATTGAGTCAAGATTAGAGCGGTGCTGGAAAAGCACAGCAGGTTATACAGCATCCGAGGTTCAGGAAAATCGACATTTCGGGCAATTGAACTGAATGTTGAGCTCAAAAGGCTGTAAATGTGCCTCCTCCTTGTGCTTCTGTTCAGCTTCATTGGAACACTTCCTCAAGGCAATGACAAGGATGTGAGGATAAGAGCAAGATGCACCATTAAGGTGGCAAGCTTTTGGATATTCAGAGTCATGCTTGCAAACTGAATGGAGCGAATCGTAAAGCAGTTATCAATTCTGTGATTGGTCCACCCAATATGGATCCTGCTGCTTCTTGAGTGAAAAATACAATATACTACTGTGAAAGAATTATATGTAAACCACTGCTATCACTATCTTTCGTCGCTCTCCTATCAAAATGCTATTGAGACGGAGCTTTCACTCTTCCATGCATTTGCCTATGGTGTTGTACAACCCAAGAACACCAGAGGGCGACTTGAAAATGTAACTGACAGAAGTGCAGTACAACTCCACATGAATCATTGCAGTTCAATAGACTGGGCCAAACCTAATAACAATTGTGTGTATAATTGTGCTCCTGGCAATTTCCTTTGATGTGTATAGGAGTGTAACACTTCTATGGCATATAGCATGAATTCTAATTAAGAAAAAGGATTGATTAATTGATGCAACTTGTCGGTTGTGTTCTTTAAATAATCAATGATATAACAGTCCATCGGATCGTTATTTATTTCAAATTGTAATCTGTACCTCCACATTAGGCAATCATTGCTAAATATCCATTTTCACTTGAAAGAAACAGAGCTCAGAACAAGATATAAGGCATACTTTCACCAGACTTGTTATTTCTTTCCAGTTACTATAATTTATTGAGACTGTATAACGATTTAGTTCAATTCAGCCATCCGAATGCCAACAGCGTTGGTTCAATTTCCACACCAGCTGATGTTACAATGGAGGACACATCTTTTCAAACTTGCCCTTCACCTGAGGCTTGGTTAGTCTCAGGCTAAACTCACCCCTAGTTGTCATTCTCTCTAATGGGTCCTATGATTCTCTGGGTTTATGACATTTTACCGTGACTGAGTTCAATCTACAGCAGGATACACTGAAACTTTGGAAAGGTTTCAATGTCAGAATGGGACATTGGTCTTGTTTTTATTCAGTCTTAGGAGTTGGCTAGCCAGCAATTATTGCACGTCCCCAGTTGCCCTTGAGGTGATGGTGGTGAGCTGCTACCTTGAACTGCTGTAGTCTACATGCTGTAGATTGACCCACCATGCCTTTCTGGAAGGAATTTAACAACTTTGATGCAGAGAAGAAATGGCTATCTATTTCCAAGTCAGGGTGTGAGTGGCTTGGAGGGGAACTTGCAGGTGGTAGTGTTCCTATGTATCTGCTGCCTTTGTCCTTCTCGGTGGAAGTGGTTGTGGGTTTGAAAGGTGCTGTCTCAGGATCTTTGGTGAATTTCTACAGTACATCTTATAGATAGCACGCACTGTTGGTAGTGAGCAACAGTGGTGGAGCAAGTGGATATTTGTGGATGTGGGTGTCAATCAATCTTGGATGGTGTCAAGCTTCTTGAGTATTGTTAGAGCTGCACTCATCCAGGCAAGTGAGGAGCATTCCATCACACTCCTGACTTGTGCCGTGTAAAAAGTGAACACGTTTTAGGGTGTCAGGAGATGAGTTACCTGCTACAGTATTCCTGGTTTCTAATCTGCTGTTATAGATACTGTGTTTGTGTGGTTAATCCAGCTAAGTTTCAGGTCAATAATAACCCTAAGGAATTAATAGTGGGTGATTCAGTGATGGTAACACTATTGAATGTCAAGGGGTGCTGGTTAGATTGCCTCTCATTGGAGATGGTCATTGCCTGGCAATTGTATGGCTTGAATGTTACTTGCCAGCCCAAGCCTGGATATTAGGCGAAAGTGAGGACTGCAGATGCTGGAGATCAGAGTCAAGCTTAGAGTGGTGCTGGAAAAGCACAGCAGGTCAGGCAGCATCCGAGGAACAGGAAAAATCAACATTTCGAGCAAAAGCCCTTTCTCAGGAATGATGAAAGACTTTTGCCCAAAACGTCAATTTTTCCTGCTCTTCAGATGCTGCCTGACCTGCTGTGCTTTTCCAGCACCACCCAAGTCTGGATATTGCCCAGATATTGCTGCATTGGAACATAGACTACTTCAGAGGAGTCATGAATGGTGCTGAACATTGTGCACTTCTCACCTTATGATGGAGGGAAGATCATTCATGAAGCAACTGAACATGGTTAGGGCTAGGATACTATGCTCAGAAACCCCCGCAGAGACATCCTGCAGAGATGACTCCAACAACCATAACCATCTTCCTATGTGCCAGGTATGACTCCAACCAGTAGAGAGTCTGGTTCCCATCGATTCCTGTTTTACCAGGGCTTCTGTTGAATGTGTCCTTGACGTCAAGGGTTATCATTCTCACTTCACCTCTGCAATTCAAGGCTTTTGTCTGTGTTTGAAGCAAGGCTGTACTGAGGTCAGGAACTGAGTGGCCTTGGTGGAACCCAAACTGGGCATCACTGAGCAGGTTATTGCTGAGCAGGTGCTGCTTGATAGCACTGTTGATGCCACTTCCATCACTTTACTGATGATTGAGAGTAGGCTGACAGGGTTTTATTTGGGTGGGTTAGGTCTCTCCAGTTTTTTGTGGATAGGAAACCTGGGTAATTTTCCACATTGTTGCGTAGATATCAGTGATGCAGTTGTACTGGAAGAGCTCAGCTAGGGGAGCAGAACGTTCTGGAGCACAAGTCTTCAGGACTCTTGAAGAATGTCATCAGGGTCCATTGCCTATGCAGTATCCAGTGCCTCCAACCATTTCTTGATATCACTTAGAATGAATTGAATTGGCTGAACAATGGTATCTGTAACGATAGAGCCCACTGAAGGAGGCAAAGATGGATCATTCAATGTGCATTTTTGACTGAAGATTATTGTGAATTCTTCAGGCTTATTTTTTGCACTGATGAGTTACACTCCCCCATCATTGAGGATGGGGATATTTGTGGTGGCTTCTTCTCCAATGAGCTGTTTAATTGACTACCACCTTTCATAACTGGATGTGGCAGAACTGCAGAGCTTAGATCTGTTCTGTTTGGATCACTTTGCTCTGTCCATACTTGCTGTTTATGCCATTTGACGTGCAAGTAGTCCTGTATGGTAACTTCACCAGGTTGACAATTCATTTTTATGTATGCCTGGTGCTGCCCTTGGCATGCCTTTCTGCACTCTTCATTGAAACAAGATTGATCCCTTGGCTTGATGGTAATGGTTGAGTGGGGGATATGCAGGGCCATGAGGTTGCAGATTGTGCTGGAATACAACTCTGAGCTGTTGATGGCACACAGTTTCGAGATCTTTTCAAAGTCTGTCCCATTAAGCACAATGATAGTGTCATACAACACAATGGCAACTATTCCCAACATGAAGGCAGGACTTTATCTCCACAAGAACTGTGTGGTGGTCACTCTTACTGATACTGTTGTGGGCAGAGGCCTCTGCAGCTGGCAGATTGGTAAGGATGAGATCAAGTTTGCTTTTCCCTCTTATTGGTTTCTCACCACTGATTGCAGATCCAATCTAGCAGATATGTCCTTTAGGACCTGACTAGCTTGATCTGTAATACTGCTGTCGAGCCACTCTTAGTGGTGGACATTGAAATCCCTCCGAGTGCATTTTCTGCCTTGCCACATTAAGTGTTTCCTTGCCCATGATTAACCTGAAGCCGTGAGACTTCATGGAGTCCAGGGTCAATGTTTACCACTGTGGCCTCATTTCTGCTGGATCAATCCTGCTGGTGGGACAGGACATATCCAGGGATTGTGATGGCAATGTCTGGGACATTGTCTGTAAGGTATGATCCTGTGAGTATGACAATATCAGGCTGTGACTTGACTAGTCTGTGAGACAGCTCTGCCAATTTTGGTACTAGCCCCCAGATGGAAGGGCTTTGCAGGATCGAAAGGGCTGTTCCTGTTGTTGTCTTTTCCGGTGCCTAGGAATGCCAGGTGGTTTGTCCAGTTTCATTTCTTTGTTGAGACTTCATAGCAATTGGTACAACAGATCTGTGTTCACTGGGGAAGACACAAGCAATCTCCCTGAGGTAACAGTGGCTGAAGGACCTGAACTTAAGGGAAGTTATATTTGCCAGGGATTGGTGTTGGAGAGACTATTAGGTCTGAAGGTTGATAAGTCGCTGGGGCCTGATGGTCTACATCCCACGGTACTGAAGGAGGTGGCTCGAGAAATCGTGGATGCGTTGGTGATTATTTTCCAGAGTTCAATAGATTCGGGATCAGTTCCTGCAGATTGGAGGGTGGCTAATGTTGTACCACCTTTTAAGAAAGGTGGGAGAGAGAAAGTAGGAAATTATAGACCAGTTAGTCTGACCTCAGTGGTGGGAAAGATGCTGGAGTCTATTATAAAGGATGAAATTACGACACATCTGGATAGTAGTAACAGGATAGGTCAGAGTCAGCATGGATTTATGAAGGGGAAATCATGCTTGACTAATCTTCTGGAATTTTTTGAGGATGTAACTCTGAAAATGGAC
>NC_057723.1:15271779-15312271 GCF_004010195.1 Chiloscyllium plagiosum | reverse complement strand
CAGGGATCAGTGCTGGGACCGTAGCTTTTTACAATATATATTAATGATATAGAAGGTGGTATTAGTAATAACTTTAGCAAATTTGCTGATGATACTAAGGTGGGTGGCAGGGTGGAATGTGATGAGGATGTTAGGAGATTACAGGGTGACCTGGACAAGTTAAGTGAGTGGGCAGATGCAAGGCAGGTGCAGTTTAATGTGGATAAATGTATGGTTATCCACTTTGGTAGCAAGAACAGGAAGGCAGACTACTACCTCAATGGAATCATTTAGGTAAAGGGGCAGTACAGAGAGATCTGGGTGTTCTTGTACACCAGTCAATGAAGGTAAGCATGCAGGTACAGCAGGTAGTGAAGAAGGCTAATAGCATGCTGGCCTTCATAACAAGAAGGATTGAGTATAGAAGCAAAGAGGTTCTTCTGCAGCTATACAGGGCCCTGGTGAGACCACACCTGGAGTACTGTGTGCAGTTCTGGTCTCCAAATTTGAGGAAAGACATTCTGGCTATTGAGGGAGTGCAGCGTAGGTTCACGAGGCCAATTCCTGAAATGGCGGGATTACCTTGCACTGAAAGACTGAAGCGACTGGGCTTGTATACCCTTGGGGATCTGATTGAGACATATAAGATTATTAAAGGATTGGACACTCTGGAGGCAGGAAACATGTTTCCGATGATGGGTGAGTGCCAAACCAGAGGACACAGCTTAAAAATACGGGGTAGACCATTTAGGACAGAGATGAGGAGAAACTTCTTCATCCAGAGAGTGGTGGCTGAGTGGAGGCCCAGTCTCTGGATTCATTTAAGAAAGAGTTGGATAGAGCTCTCAAGGATAGTGGAATCAAGGGTTATGGAGATAAGGCAGGAACAGGATACTGATTAAGGATGATCAGCCATGATCATATTGAATGGTGGTGCAGGCTCGAAGGGCAGAATGGCCTACTCCTGCACCTATTGTCTACTGTCTATTGTCTATTGAATGGCTTGCTAGGCCATTTCAGAGGGTAGCTGACAGTCAACTACATTGCTGTGGGTCTAGAATCACATGTGGGCCAGAGCAGTTTGAAGATGGCAAATTTCCTTCCTTAAAGGACCTTAGTGAGACAGGTAAGTTTTTCTGGCAATCGTTTCATGGTTATCAGTGGGTTCTTAATTCCAGATTTTCTTTTTAAATTCAAATTTCACCATCTACCATGGCAGGATTTGAACTTGGTCCAGAGGACGCTAGCTGAATTTCATAAATTAATAGTTTAGATCAGAGTGGTGCTGGAAAAGCACAGCAGGTCAGGCAGCATCTGAGGAGCAGGAAAATCTATGTTTCGGGCAAAAGCCCTTCATCAGGAATAGATTAATAGTCTAGTGATAATACCACCAGCCCATTGTCTCCCCAAAGTCTAGAGGAATATAACCTGTAGAGGTTCAACTGAGACAGAACTCCAATTAAAGCCTAATAAACTCCAGGCAAGGTATTGTGAAAATACAATGAGCAGGAGAAAGAATTGCTGAAGAAGCTGAACAATTAAAGGCTGAGACTAGAAAATTATTAAAGCTTCACTTTGAAAAGTACAAAGAGAGTTGAGAACTCCAATGCAAATAAGTAACAAAAGGTACAATGTGAAAGAGCAAATCCATACTTTAAAAGTCACAAGAAAAGGTTTTAAGGACCAGAATAAGGACCTGATGAGTAATTTGAAAATGTTTCAAGAGCAATTGGGAACCATGGAGAAAAAAATTCCCAAAATGTATGGAACGCTGAAGTGATCAACATGTGAAGTGGATCTGTTGATAACTCTGAAACAAAGCCAGTTGAATTGATTGGAGCAGTTGTTAAATTGAATACAAAATACCAATAACCTGAAAAGTAATTGAACAGTAAGAAAGTAAACAAATACGTACTTGAAATTGCAAAAGCTGTAGAAATTAGGCTCCACTTTTGAAAAATCAGTGGGGCGAAAATGAATGTGTTCAGAACGTTGTGATGCATCTCTTCATTAAACTTAAAAATGGTTTAAATAATAGAAGTAAAATTCATTTGGTGCTGCTTTATTCATCTAAAACAACAAAAATAATTCTGGAGGAAGTGATCATTACAGATAATTTGGAAGCTAATACAATCAGAAATACATGCAAACTCAAAGAACATATTGAAAGTATGTTTCTATCAACAAATCATTATAAAAGATTAATGGAACAGCACAGCTTAAAGAAATGAACTACTTTTTACATTATGATACCGTTGTAAAGTTTAATTCCTCATCTCCAATTAGCTGGGTAATGATTTCAATTGGAAGAATTCCTACTGTTGATTTCCCAGGACAATGTAACCACTTGCCTCCCATACACAAAGGAGACCTTCCTCTCCTTGTAACTTCTCAAACTCAGATCTGGACAGATGGTCCAATGAGGTCTCCTGCAGCAGGAGCTATGGTGTGCACTATGTTTTCATTCTACAAGGCTGACCCACTGGTCTAGAATTCTGCTCCAATTTAGCACACATTTCCTTTACTGGTACTGTCTTTACTGAAGACTCTGTAGGTGTTCCTTTGCTATTGTCCTACTCTCTGTCCAACTCTCTTTCTCTCTATCCCGCCTCACTAGGTTACTTCTGTGTCATCCACTATAAATCAAGTGGTCCCTTAGCATGGCATAATCAGTAAGGAATTTATGATAAAATAAAAAGAAACTTGAAAACAAAATATTATACCTAATAACAACTGTGCACGCAGTCCTCGAAGTGTCCACCCACTCATGCATCATCACATGCATACCCTTGTGTAATAGGATTGCTTCAAAGTCATTTTTTATCAGACCACTCGAGGGCAAATATAACTGTTACAAAATATTTTACACCTGGAAAGGAAAAATAAACACCAACCAGTGCTTCATGTCTTGATTAAATTAAAATTAAAGAACTGCAGATGTTGAAAATCTGAAACAAAACCAACAAGTGCTGGAATAATTTAGCAGGTCTGCCAACATCTGTAGAGAGAAAAACAGAGTTAATATTTTGAGTTCATTGGTCACAAGTTCAAGGTTCACTGGACTGGAAATGTTAACTCTGTCTTTCTCTCTACTGATGTTGGCAGACTTGCTGAGTTTCTCCGACACTTGTTCTATTTCTTGATCGTTATTGGTAGATTAGTGTTGGAAAATTCACATGTAAATATCAATTGGGAAAGGATTGGACTTAACTATGAGGCCACCTGTAGCTGAATTACCTGATAATATTGTCAGTGCAGGTCCACCTGTGAATATTAAGCACGCAGAAATGTATATCAGTGTGAGGCACTTGTTTTAGCTAAAGGGAGATGTGAAAGAAATGGTGGTTAGTGAAATACCTATAAGAGGGATTACAGGGAAGGAAACGTCTGGAAAATGTGGGAGGAAAAATAGTCTTTTAATGGAGCAGTCGATCAAGAGATGATGCTAGTTTTGATTAATCCATCCCTCTGGTTGACGTAGGACTATTACCAAAGAAAATTGCCACTGTAATAGGTCTCTAGTAGGTCAAATAAAGGCAGTTTAAAAAGTTAAAAATTACACAACACCAGGTTATAATCCAACAGGTTTATTTGGAACAACTAGCTTTCGGAGCACTGCTCCTTCATCTGGTAACTGTGGAACAGGCTCATAAGACACAGAATTTATAGTATAAGATTACAGTGTCATCCAGCTGAAATGATATATTGAGCAAGCCTAGGTTGCTGTTATATTTTTTATCTCTTAAAATGGATTGCAGATTTCAGTTCACTAATGTGTAAATCCCAGAACTTGTTTAAATCACATTCTCAAGATAACTTAAGGTTTCATAAGTTAACCTTAAATTATCTTGAGAGAAGTTCTGGGATTTAAATATTAATGAACCGAAATCTGCAACCCATTCTAAAAGATGAAAGACTTAACAGCAATCTAGGTTTGTTCAATATATCATTTTAGTTGGACGACACTGTAATCTTTTACTATAAATTCTGTGTCCTATGATCCTGTTCCACAGCTACCTGATAAAGGAGCAGCACTCCAAAAACTAATATTTGCAAATAAACTTATTGGACTCTAACTTGGTGTTGTGTGATTTTTAACTTTGTCCACCCCAGTCCAACACCGGCTCCTCCATATCAGTTCAAAAAGTGAGCCCTAAACATAAACCTCTCTCCACAGTAAATATACAACTCAGTAACATTTTATAAGTCTATGATACGTCGACTTCTTTCACAAGAATAAAACTCAGAGGAGCTTGATTACAAAATGTAGAACTGCCTCTGGGAGCTCCCTTCAAAAGAATGACTAATAGCCCAACTTCAAAGTAGACTGCTACACTACCAAAGTCTATAAAAAGATACTTCCTAACTTAACCCCATGCTGACAGTGATTTGGTAAAGCATTAAGTCTTCTCACAACTGACAATCCTTCCTCTCAAACTAGAAAAGTGCTTTCTCTATATCACTTCAAAAAGCGACGATAGCTGCATATATGAGGCATTTCTGACAAAGAAGAAGTTGGTGTTCTCCCAAATAGGGAGAGATTCTCTGATAATACCTTTGTGTCCTTTCCCTTTGTAACAAATTAGCTTTGAGGCTGATTTTAGGTTCTCTTTTGTTTTAGACTGAGTTCCGCACAAGCTGATAAGTGCAATGGGACAACTTGTCCTTGTCAGTTAGTGAAACAGAGATATTGATAACTCCGAGGTCTAACTTTTGTAGAAATAAAGCTATTTTTGACTTTTTAATGACATCTCAGGCTGACACTAAAATATTTAGGTTACAAGACTTACTTTCAGTAGGTCTGGAAATAGATTTGAGTTATAGCTGTCGTGATTGTAATGAGGTCAGTCAAGTGGACCTCATAGAACAAAAGTTCCCTGACTGAGGCTGATCCAATCAAGCAGCCCTGGCTGACAGATATAAACAGGAGTGTCCGAGGTTCTGTTCACTCTGAGTACTGGCTTTGAGGGACCTGAGGCGGTGTCAAGGACTATGAGTGCATAAATAAAGGGTGACTTGGTGACAGGATACCAACCTCTGTGGTGATGAGAGAAAAAATACAGTCATGAAGAAATTCACTCACAATAGTCAACTTTGTCTTGAGTTAACCATTTCTTACATCATGCTGTTATTTGGGAAGTTTGACTTGTTCAATCCCGCCTTCAAAACTGGGCCCAGTGCGTGGAAAAAATGTGTTAATTTTTCAGGGCAAACAACATTGAGGCAGATGAAAAGCAATGAGTAATTCTCCTGACAGCTTGTGAGTCCACAGTTTTTTGTTTGGTTATGGGGAGCCTAATGTTTCCTGAGGCATCAGATACTAAAGCCTTTCAAGAGTTGACAGGTTTAGTTAAGGAATATTACGACCCCAAGCATCCTCTAATTCTGAGATGTTATTTGTTTTACTCGGCAGTTTAATAACCAGGGGAATCTGTATCAGGATGTTTGACTAGACTAAGATGACTGGCAGAAGCATGTGACTTTGGTTTAACCCTTAATGAGATGCTGAGTGACCATTTGATATGTGGGTTAATGAAGTAATCATGCAAAAGCGCCTATTAGCTGAAGCCCAACAAGACTTCAAACAGCTGCTATAACTACCTTTGACATTAGAAAATGCAGTGAGAGGAGCATATGAGTTACAGGGTATGCCAATGGAAGTGGACACCCTCGTCAGGCCGACTGAGTTTACAGGACAATTGCATAGCCTCACCCAGGACATATCCCGAATAGAGGGGCTCAAGTTCAGTCCACAGCAAAACCCCAAAACAAAGCTAAGCTTCAGCCAAACAGTTAACATTTTCTTCATGATCCAGGCTGGCAAGCCATTGTAGTTGCTGCCAGTGAGCAGACTCAAGACAGCAAAAGAGTCCCACTAGGCCTGGATTGAGTAAGAGAACTCATAGACCGGTATCCAAGAGAGTGCATGCCCAGGAAAGCCCACTTACATCAGACTTGGAAGAGTTACATTAGTTCTGATTTGGATGTTGCTAAGCAATCAAAATAAATGGACAGCACCGGTTGTACTGATTGTGAAGCCTGATGGATCAATCCACCTTTGTGGGGTTTTTAACCACTTTTTGGAGCTGGATAAATACCTAAACTCTCGTGTAGAGGACTAACGTACAAGGCCGACGGGCAGGTCTGCCCTTCACGAAGCTGGACATGAGTCATGCATACCTGCATTTGCGGTTAGTTGAGAATTCCCAAACGTATGCTATAATGAATAACTGTAAGGGTTTGTACCAATGTATGAGACTGTAACATCAGTCTGTGCCATTTTTCAGTGCACAATGGAGAACATTTTACATGGTCTACCATAGGTTGCCATCTATCTGGATGACGTGCTAATAGTAAGGAACTTCAATAAAAAGCACGTAGAAAACTTGGACATAGTCCTCAGATGTTTCTTCAAGGCAGCTGTATGCCTTAGAACAGAAGAATGCATGTTCCTGGCAGCCCAATGACTTACTGGAGCCATAGAGTCGACAAGACTGGGTTACACTTGTTGGAAGATAAAGTGAGGTTGATGAAAGGTGTCCTGGCTCCCACATCTGTACCAGAGCTTAGGTCTTTCCTTGAGTAAATAATTATGGAAAGCTCATAGGTAACCTGGCTTCCATCCTGGCATCTTTTCATGTGCTATTGAAAAGGGTCAGCCTTGGAAATGGTCTTGGGGTCAAGAAGTAGCCTTAAGGGAGGTGAAGAAGCAACTATCATTGTCTAAAGTGTTGGCATACTATGATCTGAACTGAGATCTGGTGCTGACATGCAATGCCTCCCCATATGGTATCAAGGTATCAAGATGAAAGGACCTGCATAGTTGATTTCTAACCGGGTCCAGGGTTTACCCAGTCATTCCCTCCAACATAGGGGAACTGCTGGTAGTAACTTTTGACCTTTTTGGCACTCTGGGCACTGCCCCACCAACACGGCTATGTCTGCATTCAATCCTGGCCACCAGACATAACTCTCACCAACATCTTCGTTTTGGATGATTCTGGTGGAGGTCAGCCAATATCTGGTGGCGACCTTTACTTGGGACAATCACTCCTGCTCCCCATAATAAAACGGCATCTCTGTGATGATCTGGTCTCGCTGGGTCCAGAAAGGTTTCAATTCTGGTTGTGATGACCCTTTTGTTCCCTCATCACCACAGCTGGTTTAGATCAGTCAGGACCGGATCTTTATGCGTCCATAGTCATCATAAACTTCCAATAGAGAAGAACGCCCAATAGCGTATGCTTCCCGGACTTTGGCTGATGCAGACTGCAAATATGGCCAAATAGGGAAGGAGGTATTGGTGGTCATATTTGGTGTAAGAAAGTTCCACCAATACCTTCAAAGATATAAATTTGTATTAGGAACAGACCACAAACTCCTGCCAGCATTATGCAAAGAAGACAAGGCTGTGCAGCCCATAGCTTCAGGCTGAATTCAGCAGTGGGCTCTCATTCTAAGTGTGTACAATTACAAGTTGGAGCACTATCCAGGAGGCCTTGAGCTAGCAGATACTCCATTGGTGGTGCTGCCGCTGAGAGAGTCTGTTCTAGACTTAAACTTTCTGAATGTCCTTCTGGTTACTGCTAATAATAACTGACTATGGACGCATAAAGATCCGGTCCTGACTGATCTAAACCAGCTGTGGTGGTGAGGGAAGCAAAAGGGTCATCACAACCAGAATTGAAACCTTTCTGGACCCAGCGAGACTAGATCATCATAGAGATGCCGTTTTATTATGGGGAGCAGGAGTGATTGTCCCAAGTAAAGGTCGCCACCAGATACTGGCTGACCTCCACCAGAATCATCCAAAACGAAGATGTTGGTGAGAGTTATGTCTGGTGGCCAGGATTGAATGCAGACATAGCCGTGTTGGTGGGGCAGTGCCCAGAGTGCCAAAAGTTACTACCAGCAGTTCCCCTATGTTGGAGGGAATGACTGGGTAAACCCTGGACCCGGTTAGAAATCAACTATGCAGGTCCTTTCATGGCCTCAACGTTCAGTCATTAGGGACCCCATTTAAAGTGGTTGGACATGCATAGAGATCATTTGTCAAACAAACAGACAACAATAGAAAAGCTGCATGTATTTTTTGCAATACATAGACTCCTGGAAGTGTTTGTCAAAGACAATGGGCCATTATTTACCAGCAGGGAATTCAGGTATTTCCTAAAGTCAAATGGCATTCAGCATATAAAGACAGCTTCACACCATCCACCATCCAATAATTTGGCAGAAAGAACTTTGAAGACAGGCTTAAAGAAACAGCCTCCATCTTCACTCAATACCAAACCGTCCTGGTTCCGACTTGATTAGCAGAACATTCCTCTTGCAACTACAGAATTGCTACAGCAAAGTTGCTAAGGGAGACTCCACACCAGAGTACACCTGATCTTCCTGTTCCTGGGGTCGGTGGGGGTGGGGAGTGAATTGGCATCAGGAATATCAATGCCGGACACAAGACTCCATTCAGCGAGAGAGAAGGTTGACTTCAGGGAACCACAGAAATGGCCCGGCATGAGCAAGAGGCATGATCAACATGAGCTCAGGTCCCATGATGTGCAAAGTTTGATAAGTGAGGTTGTCCTGATCAAGCAAATAGACCACATGAAAGCTGCAAACTGGGCAGGAACAAAACATACTCAGCTCCTCAAAACAGCCAGAATGGCTATTGGAACTTATGTGTTCACCCCCTCCATGCAGTGTTGAAGAAACCTCAGAGTCTGAGGTGAATACGGCAGATATTGCAGCCTCGATGTGTTTAGAACCTGAAGAAGGGAATGAATTTCTTGCAAGATGCTCTGGAGGGAAGACGCAGGCTACACTCTGGTTCATGACACCCACATCCGAGGTTGAGTTGGAGGAACTGGACCCTGCACAAAAATGCGCCAGGAGAGGCTACAAGAAAAAGAACAGGCCTACATCCCAGGACTTAGTGCTAAAAGGATGTAGTGATTGCAACAAGGTCAGCCAAGTGGACCTCATAGAATGAGTTTGCTGATCGGACCAAATTAACAGCTCCAATCAGGGAGCTCTGGCTGACAGCTATAAACAAGAGTGTCACCCTCCCCCTCACTGTTTTTGATCACACAGCATTGCCCTTTGATGTGAAGGGCAGTGCTTGTCACTGGCCACCCGGGTGTTTTCCTATCTTCCTGGTGGTGGAAATTGAATAAAGATTGGTGCACTTTGTGTCTTTCACTGTGTCTCACACCTGCACACACACACCATGGGTGCTGGGGATAAAATAAGCACTACCGCACTTAGGTGGTAGTGTGGGGTTAAAAAAGAAAAAAAAAAAGAGAAAAGAAAAAAAAATAAACAAGAGTGTCACCCTCCCCCTCACTGTTTTTGATCATACAGCATTGCCCTTTGATGTGAAGGGCAGTGTTTGTCACAGGCCACTTGGGTGTTTTCCTATCTTCCTGGTGGTGGAATTTAAATAAAGATTTGTGCACTTTGTGTCTTTCACTGTGTCTCACACCTGCACACACACAAACCATGGGTGCTGGGGATAAAATAAGCACTACCGCACTTAGGTGGTAGTGTGGGGGTTAATATATATTAAAAAAAAAGAGAAAAAAAAAATAAACAAGAGTGTCTGCCCTTTGATGTGAAGGGCAGTGTTTGTCACTGGCCACCCGGGTGTTTTCCTATCTTCCTGGTGGTGGAAATTGAATAAAGATTCGTGCACTGTGTCTCTCACTGTGTCTCACACGAAAAAAAGAAAAAAAAAACAGGTGTGCCGGAGAGGTGGGCGCCACAGAGAGTGGAGTGCATCATTTCTCCCTCCAACTCTATTTTGATTTAGTCCTACCCTACCCTTCACTGTTTTGATCACACAGCGCTGCCCTTTGATGTGAAGGGCAGTGTTTGTCACTGGCCACTCGGGTGTAAAAAAAAGAGAAAAAAAGAAAAAATAAATAAATAAACAAGAGTGTCAGAGATTCTGTTATCTCGGAGATGTGGCTCCGAGGAAGCCAGACCAATGTAAGTACTATGCATATGTCAATAAATGGTGATTTGATGATAGGATACTGGGCTCTATGGAGTTATTTCAAGAGGCAACTTTCAAGTTTCTTGTTAATAATGATTTTATAATAGCTAAAGAGATGCCTTTGTCTTGGGTAAAAGATGCAATCTCCACTGTGAGATACGTCAAGAGGGCTACATGAAAGCATTCTGACCACACACCCGAAAGCTATATCAGATATTCTTTGCTGTTGCTTTCAGTGTTTTGAGATTTATTTTGTTTGGCTATATAAAATTGCCAGATAAACAGAGAATGTTAGAAACTTACTGGAATTTTGTGAATGATTAGAATATGGATTGGGACAAATCTTTCACTGAAGTGTGTTGTGAATTTCATATTTTAAACCTGCAATTCAAATGGAAAATTTAAAAAAGGCTAAATTGCCATTGTAGAGAAGACTGTGCACGTAGGGTACCTGAAACTAAAACCTGACTGGAAATTCACGAACTGTCAGGTTTCTCTGATATTTTCTGAGCTGACCTGGTATCTTGTAGTATTTGCCATCTCTACCAATGTGGGGCACAGGGTAAGATGCTTGACATAGTTCACTTCACCAAATCCTCCTTGATCCTTGCTTTGTCTCGGGCCTGGCTGATAATTAGTGGATGGATACATCATTGCAGAGTACCAACAGGGAGAGGCACTGTTCTGAGATAACAAGTAAATGTATTGCATGATAGAAGTAAGTACAATCACATTTAGTCAGGCTTATTTACTCAGACCTGGTGGAACTGATACAGTTACATCTGTTTCCTCTGAAAACTGGAGTAGAACTCACGAGACTGTATGTGACATCAGCAGAATGGGTAGAGCCAATACAAATTGAACAAAATCTCTTCAGAACCATGACCTTATAAAATATCTCCCCCCCCCCCCCGCAAGCTTTCTTCCCCATATTGAATCCCATTACAGAATCATATATTTACTGTGCTACATTTACCCATCAAACATCTCCCACTGGTCTCTTAACTTCAGACATAGCAGTAGTCTGGACATTTCACACCTTCCTCAGAATGCATAGTCTTTCGAATTAGAAGGCAGCTAGATAGGGCTCTTATCTGAGGATTGTCAATCCTGGTTCAGATCTATAGATCATTTCTCTGGTGGGGATTTCTTTTATCCCTCAGATTATCCTTCATAGAGGATATTATTCTTTGTGGATTCATTGTTATCTGGAGCACCCTAATCTCCTGAATTTCCTTCATAGAGGAAATATTCTCAGTTACCTCAGGTCGTTTTATAATGCATCATTGGGAGGACCTTTAATCTCACAAATCTCCAACCTGGAAAGGGCAACTGCACTGTTGAAACAATCACTTTCTTCTCCATCATATTCTATATTTCTGTACCAGCCAATATCCTTGATTGGAACTGGCACTCAATAAGTTTCTAGATGCTTATAAAAGGTAGTTCCTTCTTCTTGACCTTGTCCTTGATTTGAGAGTATTCGACTGGTTCTGACTCATACAGAAATATAGAAAATAGGAGCAGGAGTAGGCCATTCAGCCCTTTCAACTTGTTCTACCATTCAAAATGAACATGGTTGATCATCCAACTCAGTAGCCCCTCACTGATTTCTTCCCACACTCTTCGACCACTTTATCTCTTAGAATTATATCTAACACAATCTTGAAGACGTTTAATGTTTTGGCTTCAACTGCTTATAATGCTTACTCCTCTGAGTTGTTGATCAGGCTGTACCTCTTCAATCACCAAATAGAGTTGCTTGATTAGTGAAACAAACTTTTTCAGACTTAGTCCTGCTACTAGAAAATTGTTTCTCACTCTATTCTCTTCAAAGCATTGATTGTTTTAGAAGATAGAGGATTGAATATTTCCACTATGACATCTGTGACTTTCTCTATGTTGAGAACATGAAACAGCTTTGTTATTCTAAACATAACTTATCTTATTCGATTCCTCCTTCTGGTTAGGTTATGCCTGGGAAGCCAGATAAGACATAGGAATTTGGCCAGTTATGGCTGATAGCTTTCTCAACCTCATTGTAGAGTTTATAGATTCATGCAGCATGGAAACAGACCTTTCAATCCAACTCATCAAGCAGGTCTCCTAAACTGAACTAGTCCCATTTGCCTTCATTTGACCCATATCCCTCTGAATCCTCCTTATTCGTGTACCAGAGTCCACCACTTCCTCTGGCAGCACATTCCACATATGCACCACCCTCTGCGTGAAAACATTGCTCCTCAGGTCCCCTTTAAATCTGTCCTTTTTCACCTTAAACCTATGCCCTCTAGTTTTGGATTCCCCTACCCTTGGAAAAAGGCCTTGGCTCTTCACCTCACCTCTGCCTCTCATGATTTTCGCCCCGTAACACTTGATCCCCTGACTAATCAAGAATCTTTCTTTGTTCTTAAATCCACTCCGTGAATTAGCCTCCACAGGCCTCTGCGACAATGAGTTCCACAGATTCACCACCCTCTAGCTAAAGGAATTTCTCATCTGTCCTAAACAGCTGTCACTTCACTCTGAGACTGTGCCCTCGAAACCTAGTCTGTCCTTTTGGAGGAGACAACTTCTCCATGTTCACTCTAACCAGGATTATGAGTATTCTGTAAGTTTCCATCATATCATCCTTCATCCTTCTAAACTACCCAAAGACCCAGAGTCCTCAACCACTGTCCATATGACAAGCCTTTCAACCCCAGGATCATTCCTGTAAACTTCCTCTGGACCCCCTCAAAGGCCAGCACATCCTGCCTTAGATACAAGATCCAAAACTGTTCACAATATTCAAATGTAGTCTGACTAGAGCTTTGTACAGCCTTAGCAGTACATGAAGTCAGAAGTCATAGAGATGTACAGCACGGAAACAGACCTTTTGATCCAACTCATCCATGCCGACCAGATATCCCAACCTAATCTAGTCCCATTTGCCAGCACTTGGCCCATATCCCTCCAAATGCATCCTATACCCATCCAGATGCCTTTTAACTGTTGTAATTGTACCAGCCTCCATTACTTTGGAAGCTCATTCCATGTACGCACTATCTTCTGTGTGAAAACGTTGCCCTTAGGTCCCTTTTATATCTTTACCCTCTCACCCTAAACCTATGCCCTCTAGTTCTGGACTCCTCCATCCCAGGGAAAAGATTTGGTCTATTTATCCTACCTATGACCCTTATGATTTTATAAACTTCTATGAGGTCACCCCTCAGCCTTCAATACTCCATGGAAAACAGCCCTAGCCTATTCAGCCTCTCCCTATGGCTCATATCCTCCAAGCCTGGCAACATTCATGTTAATATTTTCTGAACCCTTTCAAGTTGCACAGCATCTTTCCGATAGGAAGGAGACCAGAATTGCACACAATATTCCAAATGCGGCCTTACCAATATCCTGTACAGCCATAACATATCCTCCCAACCCCCGTACTCAATACTTTGACCAATAAAAAAAAAACAAACGCCTCTTTCACTATCCTACCTGTGACTCAACGTTCAAGGAGCTATGAACCTGTACTCCAAGGTCTCTTTGTTCAGCAACACTCCCTAGGATCTTACCATTAAGTGTATTAAATCCTGCTAAGATTTGCTTAATTACACTCCACTGCCACCCTTTGGAATCTTCTTCACCCCTTTTGGCAAAGCTATCTCATGTCCCCTTTTTGGCCTCCTGATTTCCCTCTTAAGAATACTCCTGCTGCCTTCATACTCAAAGGATTCACTCGATCTCTCCTGTCTATACCTGACATACGGTTTATTCTTTTTCTTAACCAAACCCACAACTTCTCTAGTCATCCAGCACTCCCTATACTTACCAGTCTTTCTTTCACTCTAACAGGAATATACTTTCTCTGGACTCTCATTATCTCATTTCGCATTTTCCAGCCACCCCTTAACCTTCGAGCATCTGCCCCCAGTCAGCTTTTGAAAATTCTTGCCTAGTACAGTCAAAATTAACCTTCCTCCAATTTTGAACTTCAACTGTTAGATCTGGTCTATCCTTTTCCATCACTATTTTAAAATTAATAGAATTATGGTCGCTGGCCCCAAAGTGCTCCCCCACTGACACCTCAGTCACCTGCCCTACCTTATTTCCCAAGAGTAGATCAAGGTTTGCACCTTCTCAAGTACATACTGACTCAAACGTTTCTCGTACACTCTTAACAAATTCCACTCTATCTAAACCCTTAACACTATGGCAGTCCAAGTCTATGTTTTAAAAGTTAAATCCCCTATCATAATCACCCTATTATTCTTACACATAACTGAAATCTCCTTACAAATTTGCTTCTCGCTGACTATTAGAGGATCTATAATACAATCCCAATAAGGTGATCATCCCTTTCTTTTTTCTCAGTTCTACCCAAATAAACCCCCTGGATGTATTTCCACAAATATCTTCCCTAACTGAAATGCTATCCCTTAACAAAAGCACCACTCCCCCTCTTCTTTTGCATCCCTTTCTGTCCTTCTATAGCGTTTGTATCCTGGAATATTAAGCTGCCAGTCCTGTCCATCACTGAGCCACATTTCTATAATTGCTATGATATCCCATTGTAAGGTTCTTTTCCAGAGGTTTTGCACACAGGATGCAGTTCACACGCACAGTCTGCAAACAGTTAAAGTTTATTAACGCTTGTACAAGCTCGGTGACCCTCTTCGCAGGCAAGTGAAGTCGGGTCAAAGTGAGGCCCTGAACAAAGAAAATGCATCCCCTTTAAACAGGTCAGCTTGGCCATGCTCACAGATATTCTGGCCACTCCCCCACAGTCACATGCCACTCAAGACAAACCCCGATTGCTCAGTCACATTCTACCCCTGGTAAAATGGCAGGATGAGATCATCCTCAGAGATAAGGCAAATGCTAATTCCCTAATCCTGAGGAATCATTATGCAGATGATTTCCTGACTCAGTGATTCCTCAAGACAATGCAGGTACAACATGCTTCTGGCCAGAAAGCATTTCTGGATGGAAGAGACTGAATCATACTTTAACTTGACAATAGCAGGGATGTAATAGCAAATTACTGTCTTAATGGAAATGTAAATTGCAATGGATGGTCATCCATATTCTTTCATGATTGTCTTCCACACCCAAAGACAGTGCAGTTTAACCCTTTAATATTATATTAACTTACAGAGAGATATTCCCATTTAATCTTTTAATATTACACCAGTCTCAGTTCCTAACCATGCCCTGAGTTCATCTGCCTTCACTGTTAGGCTTTTTGTATTGAAATAAATGTAGTTTAATTTATCAGTCCTTTCTTGATCTCTACTTTGTCCCTGACTGTTTGACTCGCTTCTTTTCTCAACTGTACCAGTCTCAGATTGATCTCTTCCCTCACTATCTCCCTGGGTCCACCCCCTCCCCCCTCCTTACTCATTTAAATCCTCCCGAGCAGCTCTAGCAAATCTCCCTGCCAGTATATTAGTCCACTTCAAATTCAGATGCAATCCATCTTTCTTGTACAGGTCATTTCTACCCCATAAGAGATTTCAATGATCCAAAAATATGAATCCTTCTCC
Source organism: Chiloscyllium plagiosum (assembly GCF_004010195.1). Lineage (NCBI taxonomy): Eukaryota > Metazoa > Chordata > Chondrichthyes > Orectolobiformes > Hemiscylliidae > Chiloscyllium > Chiloscyllium plagiosum. The sequence goes on along the minus strand of NC_057723.1, from coordinate 15,296,764 downwards.
CATAAACCAGCTCCTCAGCCACACATTCATCTGCTCTATCCTCCTATCCCTACCCTCACTAGCTTGTAGCACCACGAGTAATCCAGATATTACTACCCTTGAGGACCTCCTTTTTAATATTCCTGCCTAACTTTCTATATTCTCCCTTCAGAATCTCATCCTTTTCCCTTCCTATGTGGTTGGTACCAATGTGTACAATGACCTCTTGCTGTTCCCTCTCCCCTTTGAGAACATTCTGCACCCTCTCTGAGACATCCTTGATCCTGGCACCAGGGAGGCAACACACCATTCTGATTTTTCCCTGCTGGCCGTAGAAAGGTCTGTCTGTGTCTCTGACTAGAGAGTCCCCTAATACAATCAATCACTTGGAACCCGATGTACCCCTCATTACATTAGAGCCAGTCTCAATATCAGAAACTTGGCTGTTCGTGCTACATTCCCCTGAAAGTCCATCACTCCCTACATTTTCCAAAACAGCACACTTGTTTGAAATGAAGATAGCCACAGAAAATTCCTGCACTACCTGCCTACCTTTCTTGGAGTTAACCCATTTACTTGACTGTATCTGCAGCTTTACTCCCTTCCTATAATTGCCATCCATCACACCCCCTAGCTCCTTGTCGCCTCTAACTGTCACTCCAACTGATCCATTCGATCTGATAGGATTCGTAATCAATGCCATTTATTGCAGTCAGTAGCCCGGAAACACACTCAAAACTGACACATTCGACAAGAGCAGCATATAAAGGCAACTTTTCTCCTTCTAATCTACAGACCCAGAAAATAACACCATCTTATTGCTCAACAAAACACTGCTCCAGGCTAACTTAATATTTTTAAAAGTTAATCAAGAGACAGAACCCAATAAAAAACATATAATCAAGAGCGAGCCCAATCTATTCCCTATTGCAGATTTACAACAAGGCTATTCTTAAAACGTGTAAATCACACTGTAAATTTTTGCTATAAATTCTGTGTTACGATCAAGCCCTCCACTATCACCTAATGAAGGAGCATCGCTCCGAAAGCTAGTGTGCTTCGAATTAAACCTGTTGGACTATAACCTTTTGTGTGATTTTTAACTTTGTACACCCCAGCCCAACACCGGCATCTCCAAATCATTCTTAAAACTATTCATTTATCTGTTTTTGTACTGTGACCTCTCCGAAACAGGCTCCTCCAAGATCAGTTGTGAATTTCGCTGTTTGTTAAGTTTTCCTAGAAACACTCCGATGTCCAGTGATACATGAATTCAAACAGCAAAGGTAGAAACTGCGCATATTCACTGCTATGTCAGTTAGCATTGTAGGTTTCTTTCTCACTCCCTTGCAGACAATGTGCTCACTGCCTTTGTCTGTCTTTCTCTCTTTTAAAAGTGCCATTGTTTTGACTTTTTCTTTCTCCAAAGTTCCAAAACAACTACAACAGCTGATAAAACTGTAACTGTTGCTCCTGGAATTCAAGGAAATCACCTCCAACACTTAAAATACTTAAAAAAAAAAAGAGCAGCTGTTACAGCTACAATTTTTTCACGCCCTCCATCTTGGTCAGAGTCATAGAGATGTACAGCATTGAAAGAGACCCTTTTTGGCCCAACCCAACCTTGCAGGCCAGATATCCCAACCCAGTCTAGTCCCACCTGCCAGCACCCGGCCCATATCCCTCCAAACCCCTCCTAGCCATATACCCATCCAAATGCCTTTTAAATGTTGCAATTGTACCAGCCTCCACCACATCCTCTGGCAGCTCCTTCCATACCACCCTCTGTGTGAAAAAGTTGCCCCTTAAGTCTCTTTTATATCTTTTGCATCTCATCCTAAACCTATGCCCTCTAGTTCTGGACTCCCTGACCCCAGGGAAAAGACTTTGTCTATTTATCCTATCCATGACCCTCATAATTTTGTAAATCTCTAAGGTCACTCCTCAGCCTTCGATGCTCCAGGGAAAACAGCCCCAGCCTGTTCAACCTCTCCCTCTTGCTCAAATCCTCCAACCCTGGCAATATCCTTGTAAATCTTTTCTGAACCCTGTCAAGTTTCTCAACATCTTTCCAATAGGAAGGAGACCAGAATTGCATGCAATATTCCAACAGTGGCCTAACCAATATCCTGTACAGCCACAACATGACCACCCAACTCTTGTACTCAATACTCTAACTGAAAGGAAAGCATACCAAACGTCTTCTTCACTATCGTATCTACCTACGATTGCACTTTCAAGGAGCTGAGACACCTTGGAGTACAGGTTCACTATTCAGCAACAATCTCTAGGACCTTACCATTACGTCAATAAGTGCTGCAAAGATTTACTTTACCAAAATGCAGCACCTTGCATTTATCTGAATTAAACTCCACCTGCCACGTCTAAGCCCATTGGCCCATCTGATCAAGATCCTGTTGTAATCGGAGGTAACCTTCTTCACTGTCCACTACATCTCCAATTTTGGTGTCATCTGCAAACTTACTAACTATACCTCTTATGCTCACATCCAAATCATTTACATAAATGACAAAAAGTAGAGCACCCAGCACCGATCCCAGTGGCACTCCAGTGGTCACAGGCCTCCAGTCTGAAAAACAACCCTCCACTACCACCTCTGTCTTCTATCTTTGAGCCAGTTCTGTATCCAAATGGCTAGTTCTCCCTGCATTCAGTGAGATCTAACCTTGCTAATCAGTCTCCAATGGGGAAGCTTATCGAATGCCTTACTGAAGTCCAGATAGATCACATCTACCGCTCTGCCCTCATCAATCCTCTTTGTTACTTCTTCAAAAAACTCAAATCAAGTTTGTAAGACATGATTCCCCACGCACAAAGCCATATTGACTATCCCTAACCAGTCTTTGCCTTTCCAAATACATGTACATCCTATCCCTCAGGATTTCCTCCAATAACTTGCCCACCACCGACGTCAGGCTCACTGGTCTATAGTTTCCTGACTTGTCTGCTCTTTTACGTTAGCCCTTTTAAAATGAATGCTAACATTGCATTTGCCTTCCTAACCACCAACTGAACCTTCATGTTAACTTTAAGAGAATCCTAAACTAGAAACTGTTGAAGGGCTTTTGCCCGACATGTTGATTTTCCTGCTCCTTGGATCTACCTGACCTGCTGTGCTTTTCCAGCACCACACTTGACTCGAAAAACAACTGAGATCAGGCTAACCAGTCTGTAGTTTCCCATCTTTAACCTCCGTCCCTCCTTAAACAGGGGTATTACATTAGCTCTAATTAGTTCTAGCAGAAATTAGCTCTAGCTTGAATTAGAACTAGAATCTGTATCACAGCAATGTATTTTTTCTGGAAATCTTTTAAACTATTTCTTTTGCATTGAAATCTTCAATAAATCTTAAAATGTCTTTGCTCACGTACAGACTATTATGTAAGTTGAATCTACCAATCTTTTTAAACTTCGTAACATCGTCTCTCTGCATTGCTGACTTGTTTTTTTTCCCCACCTTTAAGATTTTGCAATCTTTTCCAACGATTAAAAAGGTGGCTTCTGACTTATTCTAGGATTTTTCTGCCTTCTATAGCTAAGATGGTGTTTTCCAACTTCTAATGAGATAAAAGATTTTTCTGTCCTTCATAGTCAGAAATACCATGCATTTCTTTTCCTACACCTGTTAAATAAAGCGCTCTGGTTGGAGCCTTTATAAATCTTCCTACCATAATCAGAAATGACAAAGGTAAAGTCTTCCCCACTAGCATCAAGGGTACCTGTTCAACAAATTAATTAATTAATAGCCTGACATAGTCAGACCATGCAGTTCATGTCAAAGGTGCATCCATCACTATCCCTTACTTCATACTGCCTCACAAATAGGACTGACCTGGCCGAGGTGGTAGAAACACAATGGAATATAATCAAAATGAAACGATCCTTGAAGTCATCAACAATGAATGTGAACCCCCTGTTGTCAACTATGAACAAGGAAGTATTCTGCTGATTACCACATAGGGCCCTCCCATCAGCTGACAATTAAATTCAACTCCATGAACAACATGCAACCACATCAGGTTCACTAATGTCCTTTAGGGAAGGAAATCTGCCATTCTTATCTGGTCTGGCTAAAATGCGACTCCAGGCCTTCTGCAATGTAGCTGACTTTTAACTGCCCTCTGAAATGGCTATTGCAAGTCATGCAGATCTAGGGCAATTAGGGATGGACCAAAAAATAGCTGGCCCAGCCAGTAACACCCACATCCCAAAATTTAAAAAAAAACAAGCTAGAAAAAGCACTGAGGGCTGTAAAGGAACAGAACGTGCTCTGAATGGAGTTCCTAAAGTCCACCAACAGAAATAGCTTAATAAGTACCACTGACAGCCCTAAAAGGTCAGATATCAGAAATATTTATTGGACAATGTTTTTAAAAAAAAAACAATGACCAAATTATTTAAATTAATTGAAACATAGAAGGCATCTTGACAGGGTAGATATGGAGAAGAATATTTCATCATTTGGGAGGTCATAGAACTACAGTTCATGAACCTCTTTCTCTTAGAAGGTCACAAATCTTCGGAATTCTCTTCCTGAAAAGATAGAGGAAGCAACATCCTTCAATATTTTTAAGGCAGAGCAAGGTAGATTCTGCAGATGAAAGGCTGAGAGGGTAAACGGAAATGAAAATTTTGAATTACAAATCAGATAAGCCATGATCTTACGGAGTAGTGGAGCAGACTCAAAAGGGACCGAATGGCTGACTCCAGCCCCTAATTTGTATGTTTGTCAGTTCACCATACACAATGTCAAAAAGACAAAATTTATTAATCTTCCCTTGACATTCAAAAGAATTATCCTCAGTGAATACCTAATTATGAACAATCTGCACATGAACACTTACCGAAAAGTTAGAGTGTCAGGGTCATACACCATAGAAACAGACCCTTCAGTCCAACCAGTCAATGCCCGCCAGAATCTCAAACAAACCCCTCCAAACGTTTCTTATTCATGGATTTTGCTGTGTGTTTTTAAGTGCTGTAACTGTACCCATATCTACCACTCCTAGAAGTTCATTCCACACTGAGCACTGTAAAAATTGCTCATGTCTTGAAAATCTCTCTCCTCTAACCTTAAAAATATGCCCACTAGTCTTGAAATCTCCCAAGGAAAAAGATACCTACCATTCACCTTACTTATACATTAGTTATCTAGGTTTTATAGAAAAAAATATGCACAAGAGGATGCCAGAATCTGGGAATTTTGTGGCAAATAAGTCACCTCATGCTTCCAAAGTCAACCCAATGTCCACAAAGCACTGGCCAGGACTTTAACAGAATACTCTAAACTTTCTTGGATGAGCAGAGCTCCAGTAATACTCGCAAATCTCTATGCAATGAGACAAAGCAATTCACTTGATTTGACATCCATTCACAACTTCACTCTCACCTCACTGACACTGTTCAGTACTATCAACAGGATACATTGCATCAACTTGCCACAACTTACCAAGCCTTTCAACAGCACCTTCCAAATTAGTGACCTCTACTCTCCAGAGACACAAGGACAGCAAACAGATGGTGCCCCTTAAAGTTAGACAGTACCCCACTTTAGAACTATATTGCTATTCCTTCATTATTGCTCTGTTAAAAGTCCTGGAACTCCTTCCCTAATAGTACTGAAGGCATAGCTACATCAAATAGTCTGCATAGTTCGGTAAAACAGTTCACAATTACCCTCAAGGGTAATGAAAAATGGGGCAATAAATGTTAGCTTTGGCAATGATGCCACATCTGATGATTTAATTAAAAAACAGCTGCAAATGGCTTAGTATTACAAATATTAATGTGTTTATAACAGAGTCTGATATGATTTTAGAGGAAGAGTTACCTTACTTCTTGCCTCTACAATGCAATTGCATCCTAATGAGCTAACTCCTTGGCAGTAATCCAAGGTTAAAACCATTTTAAAATAACTGATTAACTAACATTCCTTTGGGTTTGCACTTTTCGACTGACTCTCCAGCATCTGCCACCCTCATTTTCTGCTACTTTTGTTGTAATGTTTAGAATGGGCTCAAGATTTTAATATTTTAGATAGTGACCAGGTATTGCCTTCAGTCCATATTACAAACTTTATTTCTAAGCCACTAACTTCAACAATCTACATGGCAACTGTCTGAGCTTCAGTTAGATCTCTGTACATATCTAATCTTGATGTTTTGGGCAATCCCAATTTTAATCGCTGCACCACGAGCAGCTTTGCTTACAGCTGCCTGGTCAATAATCTCTGGATCCCCACAACAGTAGTCTGCCTCTCTGCCCTACTCTATTGTTCCATAAAGCCCTTACATGTTTGAACAAGGAGCAGCAGTGTGCCATTCAGCCCCTCGAGTTTGCTCTGCAATATGATCCTGGATGATCATATTGCAACCTTAAAGCCATATATCTGCCCATCTCTGATAACTTGTCAACCCCTTGTTTACAAAGGATCTTGAAAATATACTTACACACTGCTTACACTGCCTTTATGAAAGGGTGCCTGAAATATTCAAACACAAAATAGATTTCTACTCTTTGCCTTCTGTTAGTTAGCCAATCCTCTATCCGTCCTGGTTCTATGCCTCTAAAACCATTGGCCTATCTTATTCACAAGCCTCCTGTGCGGCACCTTGTCAAAGGCCTTTTTTGGAAATCCAAATAGATCATGTCCACTGCTTCTTCTTTGTCTAACTTGCTCATTAGCTCCTCATTAGCTAACAGGTTTTTCAGAAAAAAACATCTGGCTCATGAATACCCATTGGGGAAAACTGCAATCTTTACCTGTCTAGTCTACATGAGACTCCAGACCCACAGCAATGTGGATGACTCTTCACTGCCTTCCAGGAAAATTGGGATTAGCAATAAATGCTGACCTAGCCAGTGATGCCCATATCCCATGAATGAACAAAAAACATTATTGAATTTATAAGCCACATTCAGTCCCATTTAAAAGCTGGTTTGCAATAAGGAACTTGCAGGTTATAGTTATATTACCCATAGTCTAGAAGTGAGTCAATATATCTTCAACCTTGCGTAATTTTTATATCTCAGCAGTAACTTTGAAAGATGTGGTTATGATAAGATGGCAATGCAAATACAATACTCCATTGTCTCAGTGAACAATCACTGAATCCCTACGTGGGAAGCAGGCCATTTGGCCCATCGGTCTACACTAACCCTCCGAATAGCATCCTACCCAGACCCACACTCTACCTCATCCCTGTAACCCTGCATTCCCCTTGACTAATCCATCTAACTTACAATGTTTTGAACAATATGGTGATTCATTGATAAAGATAGGACCAACTTAAATTAAAATAGTAAAGAAATGTCACTACAGTTTTTCTTCCCATTGAAGCATGCAATGTCATTGGACTGATGTGAAGCAGCTTTGCGCCTCCAAGTTGCAGTGGTGGTCATAACTCCAGGAACAAGCACTACTCAGATAAACAAGGAAGTCAATGCTAATTAGTAAAGAACTCTTTGAAAAGGCTACCTTGCACCCATTTGCTTAATGTTAGTAGACATTAATCTAAAATATACAAAAGATTGCATAAATCCAAAGCTGACAGATGATGTTTTTAACAACACTGATCCTATTTATCAAAGTAGAGGTTCAATCCATTTATTTTTTTAAAAAGGCACAAAGCAATGCAGGTGCAGAATGCTTAAGAATGTTCAATTCAGGCTTTTTATGCTTCAGTAATGGCACAATATTGGTAGCACAAAATTTTGGAAAGGTCTGTACCATCTATTGTACCAAGCACAATAAACCATGCTATTTGACTTCCAAACATTGTACTGGATACTTTGCAAATTTGATGGAAGAAATAGCATTTATAAAATAAAACTTCTACTACTTTATTCATAAAACTAACATCCTAGTGCAGTTGAGATCACATCATAGAGAAGACCGAAAACAATGATCATGTAATTGCCTCAAAAACAAAAACTTCTGTCGCAAAGATGATAGCTAGTGGAGACTTTATAACAGGATTGTCTTTATAACTGAAACTTCTAGTATGAAAGATTGATTACAAATCAAAAGGCAGCCATTTGACCCATTAAACCCATGTTGCTTCTCTCAGCATTTAGGTGATTTTAATTCCTTGCCCTATTCCATGCAATTTTTTTAAAACATTAAACTATTTTTCTAATCAAGCTGTTCCGGGATGTTGTTATGCACCTCCAGAGCAGGTGAGATTTGAACCCAGGCCTCTTGGTCCTGGGGTAGAGAACCTCTGCACCACAGAAGGCCCCCCCCTAACTATTGCCTGCAAAGTCCCGCAATTGTGTTCAGGTATTTTAAAAAGCCATAACTGAATCAATCTCCACCCTTTCAAGCAGTGCATTTCAGCTTGTAACCACTTACTGCACTCAATATTGTTTTCACACGTTTGCTTTCTTCAGCAATTAATAATCTCAGTATTTATTACCCATCTCTAATTTCCCTTGTGAGCCACAGTATTAAGTACTTTCAAACAAGAGATATGAAGAAAGTTGAGAATAGTACAGGTAGATAGATTTGAGGTAGTGGAACCATTATGACCTTAAATAACAGAGCAGGCTTGTTAGCAAAGATTAGGAACTGGAGTAACTGATATGCTTACTTTTTTCATATTTGTTCATGGACATTGCTGGTGTATCAGCATTTATTGCCCATCAGAAGATAGTGGGAAGCTACTTAACTTTGCAGTCTATATTATACAGCTTCTTGTTAGGAAGGGAGTTCAAGACATTTGATCCAGGAATACTGAAATGCATCTTGTAAATCATACCACTTTACTAATCACCTTAACTCAATGTCTAGTTTTCAGTTCTGCAACAAATAGCTACAAGGGTCACTTTCAATCATGATTTTGAACAGCCTCACTAAAGATCCTCAATCTTCTCAAACAATAATCCTTGCTTCTCCAATATATCAGTGTAACCGAAAATGCCTCATTCCTTGGCCTTTCCCATAAACTTCATCATTCCTAAATGGAGCTCAGTTTTGGTTGAACATACTAGTCGGCGTTGAACCAGTGTTGAATGAAAAAAAAATTGCAGCACTACTCTTCCTTTAGAGAATGAATTCCAAATACTTAACCCTGTTGAAAAAAAATTCAAGTATTTCTTATCTGTCTCACACAAGTGACCCTCTACTTTTGAAGTATTATCTAATTGTAGATTCACCCAGAAGGGGAACATTTTCACATCCACCCTGCCAAGGCACCCCTGGATCTTGTATGGATTTGTCAACAAATTAGCCATATAAACAAATCAGCAATGCAATAGTTTGGTGCTTATATAATTTTAGGTTAATATTAAAGTTAATAATCCAAATGATGAAGTACTTTCAATTACGTTTTCAAAGTATGATTTACTAGGCTTCTCAAAATGGTTTGTTTGTAAATAGAACAAACATTTTGAAATGACACCGCATATAGATTAGCAACCGCTGCTTTTCCTCCAGTGTAAACCTACTAAATTATTAGTAATAAGAATTGTTACTCCTAAAGGGTAACAAACCTGTTCCTAGCTGGATCCTTACAAGATAATGTAATCGTATATGTTACATTTCACTGTATCCTTGGCGCTGTCAATACTACAGTTACAAAGGATTCTTCTGGATGAATGCAGTGGTGGTGATGGAAGGGAGAGAATGGTGTTTTTCTTCAATATAACTGTTGCCATCACCATAGCTGAATTGCTATAATTATTTCAGTTGTGTGCCCACATGTGTTTGCAGCTTACTGAGGCAGCTCAATTTGTTGATTATAGGCAATGAGCCAGTCACATCTGGTTATCCTGCACGGTTGAAATTCAATCCACACCTGTCACTGCTCCAACTTTAGATGTAAATTTTACTTTCCTCACGTTCAGGCATCTTTTGGCAGGATGTAGATCATTCCACCCAGCTGCAGATTTCCTCTTGGGCTATCAAATATGGCAAAATTATCAGCAGCTTCCAAAATGACAAAGCATGACCCTATCCATATTTTCTAAATTAATCATTCATGCACTTTCCAATCTTGGTTCGTTCAGCTTATCCTGGTAGCCTATGGAGCAGATTTCAGATGATCAACCATCTTCTCTCCAGCCTTCTTAAACATTCACGTATTGAGTTCTTTTCATATCCCTGAGCCAGTACTCCATACTTCTGGCAAAGATCCCAATATTGCTTCGCATAATTATAAACTTGCATTGCCAGCAATCAAGCAGCTGTATTTATACTTTAACAGTTGAATGAACGTAGTGCACTTGGTGACAGGTGAGCCCAGATCAATATTTTTTTTTATTCAGCAGTCTGATTCCTTGTTTCGATCAACATTTAATCAAAACGCAAATAATAACAAAAATCATAAATGGTATAATATATTTGTATATATTCCATCATTGCAGAAAATCTCATTGCAAGGGATCTATATCTAGCAAGCACAGTGGTTACCTCACAATCGTGTTGGGATAGTTGCTTAACTGCCAGGAAACATCACCTTTTCCTTGTGTTGCCAAATCAGTAACAACTGAAAGCAATGCTCAATAGCAATTAGCAAACAATCAGAATCATTACAGTGCAGAAAGTGGCCACTCAGATAGAGTCTGCACGAACCCTCCAAAGAGCATCCCAACTCAGATCCAGCTCCATGATCCCACATTTACCATAGCTAACTCACCTAGCCTGCACATTCCTGGACACCATGGGGCAAATTTACCATGTCTAATCTACCACTGGAGGACATGATGGAAACCATGCAAAGGGAGATTCTGAAAACTCTGCACAAAGGCTGGAATTGATCCTGGGTCCCTGGCGCTGGGAAGCAGGAGTGCTAAGCACTGAGCCACTGTCTTAAGACGGACAGTCAAAAATTGAAGACTCACTACCAATATTATCCAGTTTTCCTTTCTCACATTTGTAACTCAAAAAGACCCTTTCAAACCTCCATTTTCAGGCTTAAATACAGTGCACCGAACACTAATATCTTACTGACATTAGTTTTCTTAAATGAAAAAAGCTCAAATCTCTAATTTGCTACTAATATTTTTAAAATCTTCATTAGTGTTGATAATTCACATTTTGATCAACTGCCATTAACTACCTGCATACCATTACAAGGAGGGTGTTGGAAAAACTATTAAATTCAATTTATAAATGATGGCAAAATTTGAATTCAACTTGAAATGGGAATTGTAAATGCCCTATGTGAAAGTGAGTTACATATAGAATAATTACACTAAAACAGTACATAATTTGGTACTGAAGTGATTATTCTGGACCTCAAAATAATCGACTCCCCTCCCGTCCTAACTATACTCCCAGCGAAAATTGTGTTTTCATCTGAAGAAATTAACCATCTAACCTATAAGATCAAAAATAAACTCAAAGATATTAGGACATTAAATGATGCTTCACTTTAAAAGTATTTGTTTTTCAACAAACATGGACAGGTGAAGGTATGTGTGTATGTGAGACACATGAAGGTAAGTGACATTAGATGGAGACGGTAAACATGATTTAATGTTTGCCTGGTTTTTAACCTAAAAAAATATAACTTGTTTTCTACAGCATGGGCAAATTCATTTGCTCTGAAGTCAAAAAGTCATGAACATTAAGCTCAACCAATGTCTAAAGCACCAAGCAGGACTAGCTGTGCTTTTCAGAGTCATAGAGATGTACAGCATGGAAACAGACCCTTTGGTCCAACCCGTCCAGACATCCCAACTCAATCTAGTCCCACCTGCCAGTACCCGGCCCATATCCCTCCAAACCCTTCCTATTCATATACCCATCCAGGGTTGGAGGATTTGAGCTATAGGGAGGGGCTGAACAGGCTGGGGTTGTTTTCCTGGACCGGAGGTTGAGGGGTGACCTTATAGAGATTTACAAAATCATGAGGGGCATGGATAGGATAAATAGACAAAGTCTTTTCCCTGATGTCAGGGAGTCCAGAACTAGAGGGCACAGGTTTCGGGTCATTTGATAATTGGTAACGCTTTAGAACTGAAGATCAATTTTTCTCCAACTTTTCTACCCTTTGCAATCAAAAGCATCTCCTATTATTGTCCCTTTTTTTTGTTACAGGTTAACTCAAAAAGGATTAGGTAGGAGACTACATTCTATAGTTTTTCCTGGCTCACATTTTAAATTTCCCACTAGTATTACTGAGTCATCAGTAGACTCAAATCTAAATTTTATTTGTAGTTATACAGGCATCTACATTCACCCAACACAGAATGTTCTACCACTGGAGATCATCTGGTGATCTTCTATGCCTGCGGTGGCTCTAAAACAGTTGCCATCCATTACAATTCCTCTGCTCTTATCTGGTTATCTTTAAAAGTATTGTCAAATATCTATTTATCTCCCTTATAAAATCTATCATGGATTTTACTATTTGTCACTTATTTCTGGTTGAGCATTCCATGTCCGAACAACCCTCAACACAAATAAACCCTCATTGCTCACTTATACTGATCTTAAACTCGGCATTTCATAACACTAAATCAATGAGAAAACACCTCCTTCCCCACAAATCACATCAAAAAAATCCTCAAATTTTAAATTCCAAAGTATTCCCTTCCAGTTTGACTTATTTGCACCATACCCCAATCAAATGTAAAGTTTAAAATAAAAGTCAGTCAGAGATATTTGAGTAATCCTTCTTATTGTCTCTATTACAAAACACCACTTTAGGGTAAGGAAATAACTTGTCAAATTAGTTTCTGTTCTACTTTATTCTTCTATGTTTCCTAATTGACGCAGCCAGAAATGAGAATCACTACCACAAAAGTTTTCTAACATGTGATCCTGGCATTATGACAAATGGTATGTTAAAAATAAAATACAATGTTACTTTTACATAAGCAAATTCAGTTTGCAGTTTGTAGAGCATGAATTGATCTGCTAAGTATAACTAATGCTCAATGAACTTTTCATATTCGAGAAGCAAACTCAGCTGAAACTCCAGTTGAAAACACAGTATAAAATCCACTTTGTTCAAAGTGAACAAACACTGCTTCGCAAACAAATGAAACAAAAACATACAACGCACGTGTGGAGTAAGCTCCTACAAATAAAAAACAATGGAAGAACTACCATGATCCATGCATGTCAATTATCAGCCATTGTTTTTTGTTACAGAACAATTATGAAAATCTGCCAGGTCAACACATCCAAGAGCTAGATGCTGCTACATAACGTGTTTCTCACGTTGATCACCTGGGCTTGTTTTCCAGTGATTTTTTAAAATATTAAAAAACATTCATAAACTAGGTTTATTTTGTACCAGCTGTGTTTTAAATGCAAACCATTTAAGCTTGAGGTTATAAGAGTCTCTAGACTGCATGTAACATGTACCTGAACTGAATTATGAACCAATGTAGCCCAGTTGAAGATTTCTTAAAACTTAAGCTTTTAGTATTTTCAGTACAATTTTACTCAGACAACCAAATACACACCCCAAATGGCCTTCATCCCTGAACAAACACCACAAAGTCGTGCATATTGAATAAAGCAATCTACATTTATTTGTACAACTTTGCCAAGATTGGAATGAGAGATAAATAGAAGGCACAACCATACGCTTTACAATACAAACTAAACCAGAAAAGTTTTCTGCATTTACAGTTTAAAAAAAATTCACAATTCCAGAGGAAACGTGTCTTGATGTCAAGTATGCCAGAGTTGAATGTTTTTAAAAAGTCCCACAGTAAAAGATTCTTCCAATGATAAAAACAAAAACGTTAAAAGAAAAAAGTTGAAGACTTACATCTATTGTATTAGTCCACTCCTGATCTTAACAGCACAGCAGTTCTGCACAGGAACTGATAACTTGCTCCAGTTTACAGCATTGCAGCTTATTATCAACCATTTAGTGATCACACAGGTTCCGTTCCAAATACAGATAGCACTGTGTTCCCTTTACCAAATAGGAGAACACTATGCCAAGTAGATAGAGTGCTTTAAAAATTGCTGAGTGCTACATTACAAGTTTTTCCGAAGATGGATGTCTGTGCAAAACAAAAAGCAACCTGGTTTCCAATTTAAAAAATATGCACCAAATTTCAAGGGCCAACACGTTCCTGGAGCAGCTGGGAGGCAGCAGGTACTAAAATCCAGTTCATAGCTGTTAGTCACCCCGATCCACTGGAGTCAGAATCTGTCTTCAAATCAAGATTCTGGTTTTAAAATCCGTTTTGCTTAAACAAATAAACATTTCAGACAGGATGTTTCGTGGGACGACGACTACTACACAAGTCGAGAACAAAAGAAAAGGCCATTTTCTGTACTGAAAAAATGATAATCTGTACAGGTCGAAATCACATTCCAAAAACAAAGCTGAATCACAAGAGCATGAGAGAGAACATCTGTACCATCAGCTCACACCAACAGCTAGTGAGGGTACTTTCAGTGGCGTGGTCCTGAGAACCGAGGCTCTCCTTGTCCACCTCCTCTTCCAGCTCCTGGTCCGGGTTTCTGCGTTAGTCCTCCTCTGGACAGACCGCCCCGGCCTTCCCGATCACGCATCATTCCACCACCAAGCCCACCACGGGGTCCACCAGGTCCTCTTGGTCTATTTTCTCGGCGGTCATCACCCCTACGTTCACCTTCACGAATAGGCCGGGTTTTCTTCTCCTCCACGTTTAGTCGGAGCTCTCCTCGGAACTTAATGGGCTGTAGAGGAGGAGAGGACAAAAAAGTAGTTTGAGAAAAATGCTTCAATTAATTTTGTACATATGTAGCTCTGAATTTACACTAACAAAATATGTACACATTCTTATATAACTGCGAAATACTGAATCTTCAACCAGATTCAATGCAGCAGTAAAGACATAGGTTTCAGAATAACAATGTATTTTCTAATCAATTTCTTGCAAATAAAAACCAGATTTGCTGGGTTTTAATAATCAAAATTATATTCCCTTGTTGAAATCAAAGTCTTAACTTATCAAAACAGGATATATTACCTTCAACTTTTTCATATTTCATGATGAATGATAATTAAGAAATTTAAAAACAAACATTGTACTGGTAGGGTACTGAAGGAGGAAAAACTCAAGCCACATTAATCACAAAATATGAAACATTCAACAAAATGGACAAACAGCTTACCTTCCTGGAATACAAAAAAAACTGTTCTTTATTACATATTACCTTGCTGCTCAAGATTTTCTGAACTGGCTCTGGATCATCAAAAACCACAAATCCAAAATTGGGCAGCTTTCCACCACTACTCTTGGTGTTAATACGGAGTTCCACCACGTTGCCATACCCTGCAAAAGAAGAGTTGACAGAGTGATGCCCAAAACAGTTTGTACTTTATTATGCATGTCAAAATTCAATACGTTCATTTCCCCAAATAGGTGACGACCTACACTCCCGTGGGTGGTGCAGATTAACTATAATAAACTGAGTTACACACCTAGTTTCTACAAGCAACTGTTTACAGCCTCGAATAAATAGATTTCAGCATTAAACTCCATTTAATTCTGTATATTCTATCAAGATGATTTATTTCATGGTAAACAATCTAAACGCAGCAAGTAATACATTAAAGATGGTAGGATCACTCAAAACAAGTTTATATTGCAAAAATGTTGTTATTTTGTTCCTTTCGATAGATAAGTTTTTTTGAAATTCTAATAAATGTAAAGTTAAAACAACAGTGAAGCTATCCCCTTCAGAAATTTATTTTCCAAGGCTTAAAAACAGAAAATAATAGTAGGCTATTCAACTCATCGAGCCTTCTCCACCATGCAATACAATCATGGTTGATCGTCTAACTAACGCCATACTCCTGCTCTCTTCCCACAACCATTGACACCTTTAATGTCTATTCCTTTCTTAATTATATTCAGTGACTTGGCCTCCACAACCTGGAGGTGTAGAATTCCAGTTTCACCATCCTGTGAATGAAGACATTTTTTCTCAGCTCTATCCAAAACCATATAGCCATTGCCCCAGACAACTCCTTGCATTCAGTCTATCCAGCCCTGTCAGAATTTGATTCGTCTCAATGAGACTGCATCTCATTTCTCTAAATGTCAGTGAATACAGGCCTAGTTGATCCACCTTATTAACATATGACAAACATACTATCCCAGCCATATCTCAATCAAATATTTTATACCACTACCCAAGAACTAGAGTCTGATCCTGTTTTTTTCTCCTAAGCTTCCTTAAGCTAAGCACTGGTAGCTACACTTAGAGAATCAGCAGCAATGAACAATCTTATACCTGAAGCAGTCATATACACACCAACACTTCTCAAACTATAGCATAATGGACAAGGATTTTCTGTCAATTTTAAAATGTATGCTCTCTATTTTGTAAACTTGCAATAAGGAGGCTGGTATAATTGCAATATTTAAGAGTCATTTGGATGGGTATATGAATAGGAAGGGTTTTGGGGGGGGGGGAAGAAAGAGATATGGGCCAGGTGCTGGCACGTGGGACTATTTTGGGTTGGGACATCTGGTCAGCATGGATGGGTTGGACCGAAGGGTCTGTTTCCATGCTGTACATCTCTATGACTCGAAGTACAGAAGAGTGCAAGCACATATTCCTGAAGAGGCCAGTAATGCTCAGACAGTAATTGAAGGAATAATAAAACTGAAGCAAATAAAAGCAAAATATTATGAATGCTGGAATTTAAACAAAAACAGAGCTGGAGAAACTCAGCAGGTCTGGCACATTTCAGGAAAGAAAAACAGCTAATGTTTCAAATCTGATTTGACTCCCTTCGGAAAACAAAAAAAATAAGAGCTCTCTATAAAGTGGTTTCGTTGGTGGCTTTACAGTAATGCACAATTTACCAAATAGTTAATACATAACACAAGAGTCATTGGACTAGAGTATATTGTTTTAAACCAATGGACTAGAAAGTTCCAGATACCACCTTCAGCAGATGTGGTTTCAACTAATCTCAACAAGTACAACAACTGCAGTGATAACTGCCCTGCATATTCATATCCTAAAAGATCCATTAAGGCCAGAATCAGCCTCAATACAATGCCCTAACATGTAGCAGGGTAGTAATGACACTTAAAGAACAGCCAACTATGTACAGAATTATGGTGAGTGGCACAATATACCTTCAGCAATTGTGTACCTAAAGGAAGCTCAAAACAAGGAAAAATGAATTCACACATTATTAAAAAGAATGCAATCTTATCCTAACGCTCAGAATACAACATTGTGTAAATTACAAAAGAAAACTGCTAAAATGTATTGAGATTTTAAGGAGCAGCAGCGCTTCTGAACAAGTTGCAGTAAACTAGAGAAAAAAAATTCAACAAACCTGTGAAAAATTCTTTCAGCTCTGTTTCATCAATATCATGAGGCAGGTTCCCGACAAATAACTGATGACTGTCTGGGTATCGGATTGCGCGTCGTGTCTCTGTATCCCCTGGTTCATTTTCACTCCGACCTGAAACAAAGAAACCTACTTTCAAAAAGGGCTAGCATATTCCCGAAACTAATTTCAAAAGCATTTTAAATCAAAAATTAACGATTAGGATGTTCTTAAAAGGTCCTGCAAATACCATATATTTAATGAAGATTGCAAACCTGTACAAACTAGCCACACTTTTTTATCATCTAAAGTCAGTTAACAAAGTCAATTCACCAAATTAAGGTTTGAAATGACAAAATGCACTACCTCCCAACATATAACTGCATTGCTGTTGAATCAAATCCAATATTTAATTGAACGGTGATTTATTTCAGATTATTCAAGCCCTTGTTTTTCACACCAATATAAAACACCCCCCAATGACTCCCCAAAATTATCTTCAGAGAAAACTCAATGTCATCTCATTGATCAACTCTGCCAACTCCCATAGCTCAGCTTCTTCTTTATTCCTTCACCTAATCCACACGGGTTAAAAAGTGTACACATCATTTTTCTGTAATAAATGACTCAAATTTTATTTTTTTAAAAAGTGCCTCAAGATAATCATTTTGGAGCAATTCAGGCTGAAGTCATAAACCTAGGGAATTCTGAATCTCAACTTATACAACAGTCCTGAGGGATATATTGTAGGCCCAAACAAGGAGGAGGGATTTCTAATAGGAAACAGCTACAGTAAGCTACACAGTAAGCTATACAGTTTAGCCATGGATCCTTCTACTTGTTCCTAAACTCTCCAGATTAAAGTCAGTCAGTCAATATTGTGCAGTATGTGAAATAGAAACCCAAAAGCTCTTTAAAGTTTGATTTATTTTTGTAATCAATTCTCAAAAAGTGTAGGACTGTACTTTCCAAACCTTTTCCCACACGTGATCTCAGTTTAATGCTTCAGACTTCTCTTCACCGCAAAATCACAATTATGGAGGAGGTGAGCGCTATGGGAGCTGCTGAGTAGTAGATGCAATGGGCTCACAGTGTCAAAGGCTAGGGAAGAGAGGATCAATTTTTTTTTGAGCTGGAGGCTTGAGTGGGAATGTGGACAAACTAGGTGCTACATATTGAGATATTTGATACAAAGGCAGGGTTTCTCAAACATGAAGCTAATGCTTTCCTTTTTGCAGCAGCAACCCATGAATATATAAAAACCGTGAATATATATTAAGCCTTTGAAGAAGCCTCACAAAAATCAGTCTATGCTTATAAATAACCACTGCTGCTCCAAATGTCCCAACCCAAAAATTTCATTAGGGGCGAAGGAGGAACTCAGTAGGGTCTGTTTGGACAGCAAGTTTAAAGTAACATTATTTCAATTTACCTGTTGACTTTTATATAGATGAGATGGTTGTCACTGTGCATCTTGTAGCATGTAGGTGGTTAACATTTAGGCTAGCAGATTAGGCACCAAGGAAGCACATTGCTTTGCACAGGGTAGTGTCCAACTTTACTATTGCAATTGCACCTATCCAAGAAAATAGACTAAATTCCATTTTGATGGTGTTAAATGTGAAGGACCCATCACCAACAACCAGAATCTAATCTGCTGTAGTTGGCATAGTTGAAATTCTGGTCAACGGTAAACCACAGATTGTTAGGTGACTCAAGAAATGCTAATCCCATTGAATGTCAAGTCGGTGTTCAGTTATTATGGGAGAGGTCTGCTGACATCAGAAAACTAGGTAGATTGAGTCTACAGACCCTGTATTAAAGTTTACAGCCTGAGAAGGGATCTCATTCAAGTGCACAAAGCTTTTGACAGGGCTGGACAGACTGGATACAGGGATGATTTTTGCCCTGGTCAGGGGAACTAGAACAAGAGAACACAATCACAGCATAGGCCATAAGCAGTAGGCCATTTTGGACTCAGAGGGGAAATTTCTTCAGTGAATGGCAAACCTGTGGCATTCTCTACCACAGAGGCTGTGGAGGCCAAGTAAGTAAATCTATTTTAAGAGAGAGATTTTTAGAAGCTGAAAAAGGTGTAAAGGGGAATGGAGAGCAGAGATTACAGTGTTGAGAGAGAAGATCAGCCATGATCTAACCATCACATTCAATGACATTACCTTCATTGAATCCCCCTATATCTTGGGGATTATCACTGACAAGAAACTGAACCAAACTAGCCATATAAACACTAGCTACAAGACCAGGTCAGAGGCAATGAATCCTACAGTAACTCATTCCAGATTCCACAAAGCCTCCTCACAATTTAAGTCAGGAATGTGATGGAATACTTCCCTTTTCTTGGATGAGTGCAGCTCCAACACGCACATTCACATTCCCTCCTATCAACTCTCTCACAGTAACGTGCACCATTTGCAAGATACATCATAAAAATTCACCAAAGCTCCTTTAACAGTATTTCTAAACTCACATCCACTCCCATGTAGAAATCTTAGAATCCCATTAAAGGATATGAAATTATAGATATCTCTGAACACTATCAGCAATTTAGCATGGCCAATTCACCTCACCTGCACATCTTTGGATAGTGGGAGGAAACCGGAGCACTTGTAGGAAACCCACACAGATACAGGAAGAATGCGCAAGGCTGGAATTGAACCGGAATCCCTGGTATTGTGAGGCAGCAATGCTAACCACTGAGCCACCATGCCGCTCCAGAAGGGTAGAGGATACAAGGAAACATCACCACATGAAAGTTGCCCTCCAAATCACTCACTAGTTTGGCTTGGAAATATATCCTTTAGTGTTAGTTGCTCAAATCTTAGAACTCCTATCCTGGAACTGTCACACTGGTCAAAACACTGCTTTGTTGTTAAGGTCAATCAGTTTCACTTGATTTTTGGTGTGCATTTTTTTTTTTAAATCTTATGACTGGTCAACAGCTTTACTAGGCTCAGCAACCAAGTCATTGCGGCAATACACAAACTGAGCATTAGTAATCATGTTATGAACAAGGACACACCAAGTCCTCCTGACAGCACTGTTGATGACTCCTTCCATCACTCTGTTGTCGAATGGGAGTAAGGCAATTGGTCATTCATTTGTCTCACTCTATTTCAGAAATATCAAAGCAATCCAGCACATTAACAGTACATGCCAGGGTCATGGGTGCCCTGGATCAGTTTAGCAAAAGGTTCGACAGCAGAAATCTTCAGTACTATGCAGAGGACACTCGATTATCCGAATATCAATTATTGGAATATCCGAAGGAGATCTCAAAGTCCCAATAGAAAGATTATATCGAAGACACGTTTCCAACACTGATCGTGTCTTTTGTTTACAGTGATTAAAAGTGAACTCGGCTGACTGAAATGCTACCGAGGACAATCCTGGACTGATGGAAAACCAGACACCATCTCCAAATAACTGACCTCCCGCCCTCCCTCTCCCACCCACCCCCAAAGACTTTCCCTGGAGTTCTACACAGGTTAGAAACATCAGTAAAACCTTGGCCATGACAGTACACTCAGACATATCTTGTTATCAACTGTGTAATTTTAATAGGCTGAAAACTGGCACAACTAGTGATCGAGAGCCCTCAAAGGATTACCCTCTTCAGGCATTTAGCCAAAGACTGATGAAAAAGTTCAGCCTAAATTGTTTACACTCACACAATGAACTTCACCACCATTAAGTATTATGGTGTCATGGAGCTACGTCCTTCCATTAATTTCCTTAACAATTTACAGTCAACCATTGAGATGACGTGCTGATTACGTAATCACTTACCCGGCTATAGCCTGGTGCTTTTCCTTACCATCTTTTAAGTAGTTAAGTGTCGATTCAGAGTTGACACTTCATCCTGTCAAACACCTAGTACTACTCCCAACATGTTCCTCTACATATCTCACTGAAGCAGAAGTCGCTATCTGACTGGATGGTGATAATCTAGGAATACTCAAGTCATGACATGGCTGGGTGAAACGTGAATGCTCATGCTATTACAGATAAAAACTGCAGTCCATATGCCTTCAGGCCAAGATCAAATGTTTACAGCTTTCTCAGGGGTAAGTTAACATGAAACCACTCACAGCTAAATCATTAAGATAGCACTAGTCACTCAAAATGCACAGTACAGGTCATCTTTCCAGATGTCAACCTACTTCAGTTGTTGGTATTTTGAGATTGGTTAAAACGGTCACCTCCTCAAAAACTTTGTTTCCATTACCAATCACTAAAACAATATCATATGCCTCAAGTTACAAAAAAAAAGTTAATATTTTAAAGTCAGGATAAAAGGAGCCAGGGTACCAAAACCAACCATTCTGATTCTCCAGTTTAATGTAATAAAATAAATTTCAGCATAAACACTATCTGGCTTTTAAGACTGCTGTAATAAAAAGGTCAGTGCTTCAATTTCATCTTAAGAGCAAAATTTAATATGAAATGAAATTTAGCTTTACAGATTATAAATTAATCATATTGTTTAAAATAGATCAACTATTGTTCAGTCTTAACCAAAAACTGATACTGTGGTAGTGTACAATTATACTGCTATTGAAAGCCCATGCCATCTTTTAACAACACCCATGCCTCAAGTTGTTGAATCAGTTCTTCATCATTCCACCTACAAGGAGTTCAAGCAGATATGCTCTTATGTTTATTTTCTGACTACCTGTCATACAACTAGGTACACATTTGTCAGCTTGAGTTGGAACCTTCAAATACAGTCATGTTTTCGCATTACGTGGCAGATATCCAACTACTGCTAAAAGCGGTATTGCTATCATAACTTCTGGCATAACAACACTTTACCTGGTCTGGGGCCCCGAGGTGGCACACCTTGCCGTTCCCTAATGCGCTGATCACGAGGCCTTGGTGGTGGAATCTGAATTTCTGGTTTTGTCTCTGGTCGGGGCTATAAATAAGCAAAAAGAACTCTGCTCAGATTGAACTTCAAGAACAATCCTAGCAGTAAAATTTACAAAGATGCTGTAAGTGTTAAGCTTACACATTGAGGATTCAGTATTCGAAACTAATGGGATACGACATTAGCAACAGAGTGTGAAACAAAGAACATACAACACAGGAATAGGCCTTATGACCCACCAAGACTGCAAGATCACATGATGGCTTTCTGAACGAAAACCTTCCTGCCTCTACACAGTTGGGTATACCTCTCCTCCCTGTCTATTCAAACGTCACTTTACCTCAATCATTACTATTGTATCTGCCTCCACAACAACCACTGGCAGCGGATTCCAGACATCTATTATACTGTGTTTTAAAAAAACTCATCTCCTTTAAACTTACGCCTTTTTACCTTAAACTTGTGTAATTTAGTAATTGATATTTCTACCTTGGGAACAAGACTCTGACTATCCATGTCTTTCACTTTTGTAAACTTCCATTCAATCACCCCATATCTTTGGGCAATGGGCTGAGTGGCAGATGTTTAATTCAGATAAATACGAGGTGCTGTATTTTGGGAAAGCAAACCTTAGCAGGACTTATACACTGAATGATATGGTCCGAGGTAGTGTTGCTGAACAGAGACCTTGGAGTGCAGGTAGATAGGACAGTGAAGGCGGCATTTGGTATGCCATCCTTTATTGGTCAGAGTATTGAGTACAGGAGTTGGGAGGTCATGTTGCAGCTGTACAGGACATTGGTTAGGTCACTGTTGGAATATCGCGTGCAATTCTGGTCTTCTTCCTATCAGAAAAATGTTGTGAAACTTGAAAGGGTTCTGAAAAGATTTACAAGAATGTTGCCAGGGTTGCAGGATCTGAGCTACTGGGAGAGGCTGAACAGGCTGGGGCTGTTTTCCCTGAAGTGTCAGAGGCTGAGGGGTGACCTTATAGAGGTTTACAAAATTATGAGGGGCATAGATAGGGTAAATAGACAAAGTCTTTTCCATGGGGCCGGGGAGTCCAGAACCAGAGGCCATAGGTTTAGGGTGAGAGGGGAAAGATATAAAAAGAGACCTAAGGGGCAACTTTTTCACACAGACGGTGGTACGTTTATGGAATGAGCTGCCAGAGGATGTGGTGGAGGCTGGTACAATTGCAACATTTAAGAGGCATTTGGATGGGTTTATGAAGAGGAAGGGTTTGGAGGGTTTTGGACCGGGTGCTGGCAGGTGAGACTAGATTGGGTTGGGATATCTGGTTGGACCGAAGGGTCTGTTTTCATGCTATACATCTCTATGACTAAAATGAAAACAAACCAAGTTTAGTCAATCTCTCCTCACAGTTAAGTACTTCATTGCGTCATTAATTTGTACCGCATGGATATTCAGAGTTTTAAGCAGTGCAGAAAAAGGCCCTTTGGTCTATCATGTCCACACTAATCATCAAGTATCTATCTATCTATTCTAATTCATTTTTTCTCAATTCCCTATCATGGGATATGGGCATTAGAGATGATGCAGGCATGATGGATTTAATAGCCTCTATCTGCACCATAATAATTGTGATGCCAACACTTAGAACATAGAAGAATACAGCGCAGTACAGGCCCTTCGGCCCTCGATGTTGCGCCGATCCAAGCCCACCTAACCTACACTAGCCCACTATCCTCCATATGCCTATCCAATTCCCACTTAAATGCCCATAATGAGGGAGAGTCCACCACTGCTACTGGCAGGGCATTCCACGAACTCACGACTCGCTGAGTTTATATTTTGCACACTATAGTATTTCAAGTGCTCATGTTATACTAAAATGGCTTGGTGGTTCCTATCTCTAAATGGTGAAAAGGCACTAGGGAGACAGGAGGCAACCTACTCAAAGAATTCAAAGAATCTGCTCTGCTCTTATAGCCATACTATTCAAATGTACTGTCTTTTCAAGTTCAGTTTCAATGGTAACCTTTGCAGGACGTTGATACTGGGATGGGCATCCATTTAAAACGCTAAAGGCCGATAGTGTGATTCTATTGTTAGAAATGGTTAATTTCTTGACACCTGGATAACATAGATCAGAGTTATAGGGAAGTAGTAACTCCAAAGATGGCAGATAGATGGGTGACAGTGAGGGGGACTGGGAGGAAGCAGCCAGTGCAGGGACCCCCTGCGGCCGTTCCCCTCAAGAACAAGTATACCGTTTTGGATACTTGTGGGGGGGGGGGACTTACCAGGGGTAAGTAACGGGGCGCCCAGGCCTCTGGCACGGAGCCTGTCCCCATTACTCAAAGGGAAGGGTGGAGAAGAGCAGAGCAATACTAATTGGGGACTCAATAGTTCGGGGCACAGATAGGCGGTGTTGTGGGAACGAGAGAGACTCACGTCTGGTATGTTGCCTCCCAGGTGCAAGGGTACGTGACATCTCTGATCGTGTTTTCCGGGTCCTTAAGGGGGAGGGGGAGCAGCCCGAAGTCGAGGTCCATATTGGCACCAACGACATAGGTAGGAGGAGTGCCGAGGATGTTAGACAGGCTTTCAGGGAGCTAGGGTGGAAGCACAGAGTTAGAACGAACAGAGTTGTTGTCTCTGGTTTGTTACCCGTGCCACGTGATAGAAAGTCAAGGAATAGGGAGAGAGAACAGTTAAATGCGTGGCTACAGGGATGGTGCAGGAGGGAGGGATTCCGGTTTTTGGATAACTGGGGTTCTTTCTGGGGACGGTGGGACCTCTATAAACAGAATGGTCTACACCTGAACCTGAGGGGCACCAGTACCCTTGGCGGGAGGTTTGCTAGTGCTCTTTGGGG
>NC_057723.1:15224692-15268878 GCF_004010195.1 Chiloscyllium plagiosum | reverse complement strand
GGGGTTGATATAGGACTGAAGTTAGGGGTAGGTTCTTCACTCAGCGAGTCGTAAGTTCATGGAATGCCCTGCCAGTAGCAGTGGTGGACTCTCCCTCTTTATGGGCATTTAAGCGGGCATTGGATAGGTATATGGAGGATAGTGGGTTAGTATAGGTTAGGTGGGCTTGGATCGGCGCAACATCGAGGGCCAAAGGGCCTGTACTGCGCTGTATTCTTCTATAATAATTCTATAATAATAATAACACTAATGCTACTCCTCATGTCCGGGTATTGTCCAGGTCTTGCTGTAGATGGGCATGGGCTATATCAGTACCTGAGGAGTCACAAATGTTGTGCAATGTTCAGCAATCAACGAACATCACAACTTCTAATCTTATGATGGACAGAGAGCTACTGATGAAGCAGCCGTAGATGGTTATGCCTATGGCACTACCGAGGATCCCCTGCAATACCCCTAATAACTACAACCATCTCTTTTTGCACTAGGTATGATCCAATCAATAGGAGTCTCATCAACTTAGTTTTGCTCAGGCTCCTCGATGCCATATGCAGTCAAATGTTGCCTTGTCAATAAAAGCAGTTACTCTTACAACACCCTGAGTTCAATATTTTGTCCATGTTTGGAGCAAAGCTGTAGTGAGGTCAGGAGCAGAGAATCTTTAAAGAACCCAAACTGAGCACCAGTGAGCAGTTTACTCCTTTGCACATTGCCACCTGATATCTCTATCAATGTTCCCTTCCATTACTTTGATGATGATCAAGAGTAGACTAATAGGGTAGCAACTGGCCAAGTTCATTCACCCTGCTTTTTGTACACAGGATATAACTGGGCAAATGTCCATGTTGTTGGGTATATGCCAGTACTTTAGCAGTACTGGGACGGCCTGACTTGGGGTACAGCTAGTTCTGGAACACAGATCTTAACATTATTTTATGCTGTCTAGGCCTACAGCCTTTGGAGTATCTAGTACGTCCAATCATTTCTTAATGTCATGTAATGTCATGTTCAAGACAGGCACCTCTGATACTCAGAGCCTCAGGAGAGGCAGCAACAGATCAACAACATTGACAAAGCAGCTTCAGGAGGTTAACATTTCATTTTTTAGGTATGCATGCTGCTGCTTCTGGCATACCATCCTGCAATCTTCAATACACCAGGGGCAATCTCCTAGCCCCATGCTAAAAGTAGAATGGACAATGTGCCAGGCCAAAAGTTACAGAATGTGGTTTAATGAAATTCTGCTGATATAGGCTATATCAGGTCATTGCTACCCAACTTTGGTTTGCTCAATCTGTTTGAAGTCTGTCTCATTTTGCAGTGTCAGAAAACAAGACGAAGGGCAGCCTAAACACCAACTACAGTACAACCTCAATTATCCACACATCAATTATCCAAATTCCAGATTACCTGAAGAGGTCAATCACTTAAATGTCATTATGGTGTGCATTGCCAGATGACCAAGAAACGTTCGATCACCGGCACTCAAATTACCGTTGGTTTACAATAGATCAGTTATCGGTTAAACTGCATTATGGTTTGCATTTTTGGATAACTGAAGTGTTCAGATAACCAGTACTCAAATTACTGGTTGTTCAGGTAATCGATCTGATTGTAATCAATTATCTGAACAAAATTCTCCCCCCGCCCCCGTACAAAGTTTAGATAATTGAGGTTCTACTGTATATTCTTTAGGGTTCAGCCAGCTTGGTCAGTAGTGGCCCAGCTCAGCCATTCTTGGTTTCCCACTGAGAATCCATTTAGCGGCCCTGCCACTGCTTCCTCCAAGTGGTGCTCTACATGAGAAGTACTGATTCATTCATCAGGAGTAGATGGCAAAACAGCTGGATGTACACAATCAACTCCAGCGATTGTGCATTTAGCAAGGACCTTGATCACTATTCAGCAAGCACACATTTATTTATGGTCGGATTAGGCTGAGAGATGATGATCAGTTGCTGTTTGGTAAACTACAAAACAGCAATTGATATCCAGTGAGCTGCACATTGGCAAGCAGTTATCAGGAAAAGTAGTGGAGAAGGAAACTGGAATGAATGCGTTTTAAGAAATATTGGCACTGAGGTCCCATTAATACTTAATGGATTACCTGCGGTGTTGGCGCTTTGACAACATGAGGTGGAATTCCAGTGGTAGGGACAATGCCACTCGGGGGTAGGTTCTTGCTTGTTACTGAAGCCCAAGAGAACGCCTGAAGAGAAATCAATTAAGATGGTCAGAAACAAAGAACAGGTGAGCACGGTTTACAATAATGCACACATAAATAACACACTGTACTCAGCATACTCATATTGTAACAGCCAAAAAACCAACTACCAACACTCTGTACTACTTATAGCTCCATGCGAATAGGTTTTCAATAGGTTATAATTAGACTCAATGTATTCACAATAAGTTCATGAATAAAGGATAGTGACAACCCACGAAAAGACCACTGGTTCACTGAGGTTCAATGAATAGAGTTGACGGAATGCCAAAAGCAGCACCAGGCACATGTAAAAAGGTGTCAACTTAGTTATACTACAACACAGTACAACTGACATGATAAACAGCAGAAACAGGTCACAGAGCTGTGCAATCTCACAACTGCCAGATCTAAGCACCCACATCCAGTCATGGGATGGGGCTCCTGGGGTTTGTGGTGACCCCTAACCATACATCAAAGAAGTTTCAGCAATGACAGCCAGACTACTAAGTCCCCTCGGAATCAGAGTAGCACACAAACCCACTCTAACAAACAAAAACTAACAAACCTAAAAGACCCAGTACAACCCATGGACAAAACCATCGTCATCTACAAAATTCCATGCAAGGACTGCCACAAACACTACGTAGGACAAACAGGAACAAAGTTAGCCACCAGGATACATGAACACCAGCTAGCAACAAAAAGACACGATCCTCTCTCTCTCGTAGCCCTACACATGGATGAAAAAAATCACCATTTTGACTGGGACAACCCATCTATCCTGGGACAGGCTAAGCAAAGACATGCCAGAGAATTCTTAGAGGCCTGGCACTCCAACCACAACGCCATAAACAAACACATTAGATCTAGATACCATCTATCAACCCCTCAGAAAACGAACAGGAAATGACATCACCACAAACCCCAGGAACCCCATCCAGGACAAACATATAAATAGAAAACAGGAGACAACAGCTTCGCTTCACTTGGAGGTTGCCACTGATGATGTTACCTAGCCAGGTAATGAAACGTCTGGATATCAAACCTACAGCTCAGCGAGCAAACCTACACCCTAA
The DNA here is from genome assembly GCF_004010195.1 of Chiloscyllium plagiosum. NCBI lineage: Eukaryota > Metazoa > Chordata > Chondrichthyes > Orectolobiformes > Hemiscylliidae > Chiloscyllium > Chiloscyllium plagiosum. The sequence continues at coordinate 15,265,596 of NC_057723.1, read as the reverse complement.
ACCTCAACCTGAGCTACAAACCTTCACTTACCTTAACCTCTTAGAGGTTCCCAGCAAAACAGATTCTGGTCTTCAACCAATTTAGTTTATTCCAAAATGTTATAGGGAAGAGTGCTAAAAATAAACCCCACAGTACCAGAGACTTCACAAATGTGCGACTACTCAATTAAATCACCATGAGCTATTTGCCTGATAGATGACTATTTACAACAAAGTAATTTGCAACAATTTTACTTGTGCTCCAAAACATGTCATGCCTAACAAAACTGCTCCATCAATATGGAAAACTGTTCTGCTTTGTCCTATATTCACAAGACATGACAGATACAACTTGGCTAATCACTGCTCGTCAGACTATTTTCAGTCAAAGTGATAAAAGAGGTCAACTACAGTTCTACCAAATGACACTCAGCAATGACCTGCTCACTAGTACTGTTTGGATTGTACTTCAGCTTCTAACCTCATTTCAGTTTGGTCTTAACACAAACAGAAGGATCAAGTAGAGTGACTTCACTTGACAGCAAAGTACACCAGCTGAACTGGAGGCAATGGAAAGCAGGGGAAAACTCTACAGCTTAGAGTCATAATAAAAAAAAGACTGTGATCTTTGAAGGTCAATCATCTCAATATCAGGTCAAAACTTTAGGAGCTAAACTAGGTAATGTCCACAGTTTTCAGCTGCTTCATCAAAAACTCTCTCTTCACAAAGTCAGAGGTCGAGATGTTTTGCTGACGAATGCACAATTTTAAAGCACCACCCATGACTCCACAGGTAATGAAGCAGCCTTGGCTATTTGCTGTAAGACCCAGGCAGCATCGAGTTTGGGTTGAATGGTGGCATGTGGCAGGCAGTTATCAATTCCAAGAGAATCTCGTCATCACCCTTTGACAGTTAATGGCATTAATAATACAGAATCCCCCAATGTCAACATTCTGCGTAGGTTGCCAGTGACCAGAAAGTGAACTAGTTAAGCCATATAAATCATATGCCTACAACAGGAGATCAGAAACTGGGAATCCTACAGCAAGAAACCCACTTCCTGGCTAATATTCATAGGGCACATAGCTGGAATGCAATGGAACAGACATCTTTGCCTGGCTAAAGGCAACTCCAATAGCACTCAAGAAGCTTGATGAGGAAAAAAGAAGCCTGATTGATGGGCATCCTGCCCACCATCAATATGTACTCCCTTCACCACAGACATCGCAGTAATATGCACCATCCACAGGACATACAACAACAAACTCACCAATGTTCCTTCAATAGCACCTTCCAAATACATGGTACCTACCATCCAGAGGATATGGGCAGCAGATTCTGGAATACAAAACCTGCAGATTCCCCTCCAAAGCACATACAATCACAAAAAGTAACTATATTGCTACTTCTTCTACACTTGCTGTGGGAAAATCCTCAAACTACCCCCGAACAGCACTCTAGACGAAGCTATATCCCAATAACAAGTTGTTGAAAAAAAGAAACTCACCACCACCACCTTCTACAGGGTATTTAAGAGACTGGTAATAAATGCCAGCCTAGCCAGAGATACTCACGTACGTGAATGAATACATAAAATTACGATCACAAGAAATCAAGAGAGTATGGAACTAGATACAGGCTTTCTACAGCAAATTCAAAATAATATTCATACCCTGGAATCCTCAGCTACAACAGGTGCTGGATCTGCAGGTGGAGGCGATGGAGATTTTACCACAGGGTCCTCAGGAACTTCCTCCTCCAACACAGGCTCAGGCTTTACCTCCTCCACAGGTGGTTCTGGTTCTGCTTCTGATGCAACGATGTGTTCTTCTAAAGGTTCCTCCAATCCATTACTGTAATTGGACAATGAAAGTAGTAAAGACATCCAGTGTATCCAGATTAAATAAATCAGTTAATTAACTATTGTCCAGCAATCCAAGTATCTGCACCATTAATTTCATGTCATCAGTCAAAAAGTGCTTGGTAGTCAGACACACAGCCAGCTTGGTTTCATTATTAACAAGGCACATTTGTCTTTACTAAAATCATCCTTCTTGCCTTTCAATAATGTATACAATATGGGGAATGAAAAAGAATGAGAACAAAGTTATGCATTTCTCAGTCACATTTATAACAGTGCAAAGGCCTCAAAATAGAGAGAGTGATACTCCGGGGAACCTAACAGATGTGGAAAACATACAATAGTGACTGTGAGGACCTAACTCACTTAAATATTGATAAAAATAATAATGATCATATAAGATCATGAATAGTAATGAAGAAACTCAAGGAAGTAAAATGTACAACATCGAAATTGGAAAAAGGGAGATGAGAAGAAATCTATTCAAGATAAAATGGAACCATGGAGGAAGAGGGCTACAGCAGAGAAAAAGATTCTTTGCTCCATTAAATCCAAATCACTCAAAAACAACCCCATTTTCCAACACTTAGCGATAAGCCTTGCATACCTTGGAATCTCAATATGAAAATGAACGGGACTAACCCATATACTGTTGCTACATAAACGGGCCAGAGACTATGAAACCTGCAGTGAGTAACACATTTTACTACTGAAGGTCTGTCCACCGTCGATAATACACGTCAGAAATATTCACCTTTGCCACTCCTTCCACCACCAAATCAGTAGTAGCAGCATATACCATTTACAAGATGCACTGCAGAAATTCACAACTCCCCAAATAACACCTTCCAAACCCACAGCCACTGCTATCAAGAAGCTCAAGAACAGCAGACATATTTGAGAATACGACCACATGCAAGTTTCTGGCCAAGTCACTCACCATTGTCCTAGAATCACTGTTCTTTCAGTGATGCCAGGTCAAAATCTTGAATTCCCTCCCTAACAGTACTGTGGCTCTACCTACAGCAAAAAGACTGTAGCAGTTTTCAAGAAAGCAGCTCACACCACCATCTCAAGGACAACTAAGGACAGGCAATACATGCTGGCCGAGCCAGAAACACCCACATCCCAAGAGTGAATAAAAACAAAACGAATCAAAAAGATGAGACTAGGAAGCATCTGCAGAACATAAATACACTTAATTTCTGAAGGCAATTATAGAGTCATTCTGTACAGCACAGAAACAGACCCTTTGGTCTGACTCGTCCATGCTGACCAGATATCCTAACCTAATCTAGCCTCCATTTCCTGCACTTGGCCCATATCCCTCTAAACCCTTCCTTTCATATACCCATCCAAATAACTTTTAAATGCTGTAATTGTACTAGCCTCCACCACTTCCTCTGGCAGCTCATTCATTACACAAACAGTGTGTGAAACTGTTGCCCCTTAGGTCTCTTTTATAACTTTCCCCTCTCACCCTAACTCTATGTTCTCTAGCTCTGGACTCCCCACCCCAGGGAGAAGACTTTGTGTATTTAATCTATCCATGCCCCTCATGATTTCCTGAACCTCTAAGGTCACCCTTCAGCCTCCAACACGACAGGGAAGACAGCCTATTCAGCCTCTCCCTATAGCTCAAATCCTCCAACTATGGCAACATCCTTGTAAATCTTTTCTGAACCCTTTCACGTTTCACAACACCCTTCTGAGAGGAAGGAGACCAGAACTGCACACAATATTCCAAAAGTAGTCTAACCAATGCCCTGTACAGTACATGACCTCCCAACTCATACTCAATGCTCTGACCAATAAAGGAAAGCATAACAAACAACTTGTTCACTCTTATCTACCTGTGATTCTACTTTCAAGGAACCATGAACCTGCACTCCAAGGTCTCTTTGTTCAGCAATACTCACTAGGACCCTACCATTAAGAATATAAGTCCTGCTCTGATTTGCCTTTCCAAAATGCAGCACCTGACATTTATCTAAATTAAACTCCATCTGCCATTTCACAGCACACTGGCCCATCTAATCAAGATCCCATTGTAATCGGAGGTAACCATCTTCGCAGACCACTGCACCTCCAATTTTGGCGTAATCTGCAAACTTACAAACTATACCTCCTATATTTACATCCAAATCATTTATATAAATGCTCAACAGTCATGGACCCAGCACCGATCCTTGTGGCACTCCACAGGTCACAGACCTCCATTCTGAAAAGCAACCCTCCACCACCACCCTGTCTTCTACCTTTGAGCCAGTTCTGTATCCAAATGGCTAGTTCCCTTGCATTCCATGAGATCTAACTTTTTAGCCAGTCTACCATGAGGAACCTTTTTGCATGCCTTACTGAAGTCCATACAGATCCCGGCTACTGATCTGCCCTCAATCCCCTTCATTAAGTCTTAAAAAAACGCAATCAAGTTCATGAGACATGATTTTCCCCTGAAAACGCCATGCTGACTAGCCCTAATCAGTCCTTGCCTTTCCAAATAATGTCCATCCTGTTCCTCAGGATTCCCTCCAATAACTTGCCCACCACCGATGTCAGGCTCACCAGTCTATAGTCCCCTGACGGTTCCTTACAACTTTTGTTCAATAGTCACACCACATTAACCAATCTTCTGGCACCTCACCTGTGACTGTTGATGATACAATTACCTCAGGCAGGGCGCAGCAATCACTTCCCTAGGGTGCAAAATGTATTCTGGTTGGGGGATTTCAACGTCCACCATCAAGAATGACTCAGCAGCAGCATTACTGATCAGGTTGGTCAGGTCCTAAAGGATATAATTGCTAGACAGGGTCTGCAGTTGCTGATGGAACCAACAACAGGCAAAGAAAACATACTTGACCTCATCCTTACTAATCTGCTGACTGAAAAAGCATCTGTCCATGATAGTACGGATAGAAGTGACCACAGCACTGTCCGTGTGCAGATGAAGTCCAGCCTTCACACTGAGAATAACCTTGATCGTGTTGTGTGGCACTATCACCGTACTAAACTGGACAGACTTTGACACGATCTAGCAGCTCAAGACTGGGCATCCATGAGATGATGTGTGCCATCAACAGCAGCAGAACTGTACTCCAGCACAATCTGCAACCTCATGGCCTGGCATATCCCCCACTCAACCGATACCATCAAGCCAGGGGATCAACCCTGTTCAGTGGAGAGTGTTGGAGGGCATCATCAGGCATACCTAAAAATGAAATATCAACTGGTGAAGCTACCATACAGGACTACTTGTGTGCCAAATGGCATAAACAGCAAGTTGCAGACAATTAAGCGATCCCACAACCAACAGATCAGATCTAAGCTCTGCAGTCCTTCCACATGGTGAATGGTGATGAACAATTAAACAAGTCTCTGGAGGAGGCTCCACAAATATCCCCATCTGCAATGATGGAGGAGCCCAGCACATCAGTGCAAAAGATAAGGCTGATGAATTTGCAACAATCTTTAGTCACAAGTGCCGAGTGGATGATCTACCTCTGCCTCCTCCAGTGGTCCCAGCATCACAGACATCCATCTCCAGCCAGTTCGATTCACTCCACATGATATCAAGAAATGGCTGGAGGCACTGGCTACTGCAAAGGCTACGGGCCCCAATAACATTCCAGCAATAGTACTGAAGAGGTGTGCTCCAGAATCTGACATTCTCCTAGCTAAGCTCTTCCAGTACAGATAGAACACTGGCATCTACCTGACAATGTGGAAAATTGCCCATTATGTCCAAAGCAGAACAAATCCAACCCGACCAACTACTGCCCAATCAAGCTACTCTCTCTGTCATGAGTAAAGTGATGGAAGGGGTAATCAACGGTGCTATCAAGCAGCACCTGCTCAGCAACAACCTGCTTAGTGATGCCCAGTTTGGGTTTCATCTGATCTCATTACAGCTTTGGTTCAAACAGTGGCAAAAGAACTGAATTCCAGAGGTAAGGTGATAGTAACAGCCCTTGACATCAAGGCCGCATTTGATAGTGTATGGCATCAAGGAGCCCTAACAAAACTGGAATCAATGGATATCGGGGGCAAACACTCCATTGGTTAGAGTCATACATGGCACAAAGGAAGATGGCTGTGGTTGTGAAGAGTCAGTCATCTCAGCTCCAGGACTCCCTCAGGTAGCATCCAAGGCCCAACAATCTTCAGCTGCTTATTCAACGACCTACCCTCTGTCAGAAGCAGGGATATTCGCTGATGACTGCAATGATCAGCACCATGCACAACTCCTCAGATACTGAAACAGTCAGTGCTCAAATGCAACAAGACCTGGATGATATCCAGGCTTGGGCCGACAAATGGCAAGTAACATTCTAGCCGCACAAATGCCAGACAATGTCCATCACCAATAAGAGACACTAACCACCACCCAATGACATTCAACTGTATTACCATCACTGAATACCCCAGTCAATATCCTTAGGGTTACCACTGACCAGAAACTCAACAGGACTCACCACATAAACAGTGACGACAAGAGCAGGTCAGAGATGATGGATACTGTGGCGAGTAACACTCCTCCTGACACCCCAAATTCTATCCACCATATACAAGGCACAAGTTAGGAGCGTGATGAAATATATCCCACTTGCCTGGATGGGTGCAGCTCCAACAACACTAAAGAAGCTTGACACCATCAAAGACAAAGCAACCTGTTTGATTGGCACATCTACAAACATTCAATCCCTCCACAACTGATGCTCAGTACCAGAAGTGCATACTATCTACAAGATGTACTGCAGAAATGCACCAAAGATTCTTAGACAGTGTCTTCAAAACCCACAACCAGTTCCACCCAGAAGGACAAGTGCAGCAGGTACTTAGAAACACCACTGCCTGCAAGTTCCCCTCCAAGCAATTCACTGCTCTGACTTGGAAACATACTATTCCTACAAACGTTAGGTTAAAATCCTGGAATTCCCTCCCTACTGGCATAGTGGGTCAACCTACAGCAAGTGGACTGCAGCGATTCAAGAAGGCAGTTGCCCACCACCTTCTCAAGGGCAAGTAGGAATAGGCTATCCATGCTGGCCAGCCAGTGACGTCAAAGTCCCACAAATGAATTAAAAAGCTTCCCACAGATTGCTAGGGTACACCTGATCAGGTCCTGGAAATTTATCTACTTTTATGCGTTTCAAGACATCCAGCACTACCTCCTCTGTAATATGGACATTTTTCCACATTTCCCCACATCCTACATCTTCCATGTCCTTCTCCACAGTAAACAATGATGCAAAATACTGATTTAGTATCACCCCATCTACAGCAGCTCCACGGAAAGGCTACCTTACTGATCTTTGAGGGCCCTATTTTTAACATATTTATAAAAGTCCTTTGATTTCTTGTTACAGCCTATTTGCAAAGCTCTCTCATGCTCCCTTTTTGCTCTCTGATTTCCCTCAAGTATACTCCTACTGCCTTCATAATCTAAGGATTCACTCGATTCCTCCTGTCTGTACCTCACATATGCTTGATACTTTTTCTTAACCAAAACCTCTGGCTCTCTCGTCATCCAGCATTCCCTAAACCTACCAGCCTTGCCTTTTACCCTAACAGGCATATGCTGTCTCTGGATTCTCGTTATCTCATTTTTGAAGGCTTCCCATTTTCCAGCCTTCCCTTTACCTGCGAACATCTGTCCCCAAACAGGTCTTGAAAGTTCCTGCCTAATAATTAATAATTTAAATTTTAAGAACAATTGTGATTTAATCTGTCTACTCAGACATCAATTCCCATGGTGCACTGTTGTTCAAACTGCACAATATAATTCAATTCTGTAACTAGTAACTATCCTCTAGCTATTAAACTGCAAGGCAAAGAGGAACAATAAAATAAATCATTAATAAAACAATAATTAAAACCTTTTACAGGCACATTAATAAAAGGAAAGTTGAAAGGGTAATAGGTATGTTAAAGGATACACTGGATAATACCACAGGCAACAATTGAGAAATGGCAGAAAAATAAGTGAGAAGGTGCAGGAAAGATTTACAAAGACGTTACTAGGATTGGAAGATTCAAGTTATAAGGAAAGACTGGATAAGCCAAGACATTTTTCACTGGAGGGCAGGAGGTTGAGGGGTGACTTCGTAAAGGTTGATAAAATCATGAGGGGTATAGACAAAATGAATAGTAAGGGTTTTTTTCCTAGTGTTCGGGAGTTAAAAACTCTGAGGCATAATTTTGAGGTGAAAGGAGAAAGATGTAAAAATGGATTTGAGAAGCAACTTTTTCCACAGAGGGTGGTTCGCATGTGGTATGAACTGCAGAGGAATTGGTAGATGCAAGTTCAGATATAACATTTAAAAGATATTTGGAAAAGTACACAAATAGGAAAGGTTCAGAAGAATATAGGGAGAAAGGTTAGCACTGCATATGCTGGAGATCAGAGTCGAACAGCGTGGCGCTGGAAAGGCACAACCAGTAAAGCAGAACCCAAGGAGAGGAGAACTGACATTGAGCATAAGCTCTTCATCAAAATGAGGTGGCGGCCCAAGGGGGCTGAGAGATAAATGGGAGGAGCTAGGGAGAAGGTAGCTGAGAATGCGATCGGTAGGCAAGGTTGGGGGTGAAGGTGATAGGTTGGAGAGGAGGATGGAGCAGATAGGTGGGAAGGAAGATGGACAGGTGGGACAGGTCAAGAGGGCAGTGCTGAGTTGGAAGGTTGGATCTGGGATAAGGCGGATGGAGGAGAAATGAGGAAACTGGCGAAACCCACATTGATCCCATGAGGGTCCCAAGGCGGAAGATGAGGGGGTAGGCAACCCAAGACCTGCATGAATATAGGCCAAATGCATGTAAATAGAATGAGTTTAGATTGGGAAACATGGACACATTTAGCCAATGGGTCTGTTTCCGTGTTGAATTACTCTACTGGATCTATTCTCATGTGAAAAACAAATGAGGAGGGGGAATCTAACAGGGGTCTTAAATTCACAAAGGTTTTGATATATTGGAAGCCAGAGTGAAATGGTTCCACTTGAGGGGAAGAACATAATTGCAAACTACCAATACTAAGTCAGCAAAAGTCTCAACAGGAAACTCAGGAAAATTCTATGCCAGAAGTGGTAATGTCAAGCTTGGCAGCACAGGGCATCTTTCAAGGACACAGCAAAATATTTAAAGGGAAACCACTAAATTCACACTAAATGAGCATTTTTAGATATTAAAACTAAAAAATATCAACCAAAAGCAAAGAACATTGTTTTACCTCACAGCTGGATCATAGTAAACCCCACTATCATCTTGCACAGCTTCTGGTGATGGCTGACGCTCTTCAGGTTCCTCTACTTCTTCCTCAGACTCTGCAATAAATAAATGAATAAGCAACTCAGACCTTCATAAGCTTATATTATTGCCCAGAGGCAACATGATCCAGGATATTTGCGCAATACCCAGAAACACCTCTTTTCCGAATCATATTCATTTAACAAAGAACAATCACCTGCATTCATATAGATTTTATTCCCTTATGGACAGGATACAAGTATCACTAGCGAGGTCAGCATTTATTGCCTATGCCTATATGTGCTCAGCATGAAGGTGGTCAACTAATTCCTTGAATTACTGTAATATATTTGGTGTAGGTACCCCTATAATGCTGTTAGGGAGTGTGTTCCAAGATCTTAACCCAGTGAATGAGCAGAAATATTGTTCCAAGATAAGATTATTTATCGCTTGGAGGGAACTTAAGTGTTCTTGTGCATCTGCTGCTTTTGTTCTTCTGGGTGGTAAAAGTTACACGTTTGGAAGGTTCTGTCTAAAAAGCCTCGAGTTGGTGCAGTGCATTTAACAGATATACAAACTTCTACTACTGTGTGACAGTGGAGGGAGCAAACATCTAAAAGGTACATTTTTCCTGGATGGTTCTGAGTTGCACTCATCCAGACAACTGGACAATATTTAACCACATTCATGAATTATGCCAGTTAGCAGGCAAGCTTTGGAGTCAGGTGGGAGTTACTCAACACAGAAATCCCAGACTCTGACCTGCTTTTATCCTGCTGCTCCAACTCAGATTCCAGTTAACAGTAATGCCCAAAGTGTTGATAATATAGCAGGATTCAGTAATGGCAATGCCACTAAATATATCTGGGTGATGGCTTAACTCTCTTGAAGATGGTAACTGCCTGGTACTAGCATAACAACATTAATTGCAAATGTTGGACTTCGAACGAATTATGGAAGGATAACTAAATTCATGAAAACTGACATAGAAATAGCTTGGATAGAGATGAGCAATGATAAAGGTAAGTGACTTGTGGAAGTGGTATAAAGTTCATAGAATATTTTTGAGACAGTATCTTAGTATATGCTCCGGGGTCAGCCAGATAGATTATACTGGATGTGGTAGCAAAGATTTGATAAAATAGGATTAATTGATCTTAGTGATCATATTCCTAGGTAGCAGTAATCACAACAGTGCCGAAGTTCACACGCAGTTTGACAGGGAGAAGATTGTATCAGAAACCAGCATTTTGAATTTAATTGAGGGCAATTATGACAGCATGAAGGCAGAGCTAATAAATGTAAACTGGAAGGGAAAAATAATTAGGTTAATGGATTGAAAGATGCAATGACAGTATATTTAAGAGGAAACTAAAATACAGGCAGTCCCCAACTTGCAAACAGGTTCCATTCTGGAATCTGCTTGCAAATCTATTTGTATGCAAGTCAGAACACAACACAGGACAAGATAAAAGGAGCTGCTTGTACAGGAAATACTCATATGTTTGGTCCTGTGCGAGATCACATTCGTAAGTGAGAGTATTCATTAATCAGTAAACCCTCTGGACAAAGAACGAAGACATTCCATTAAGAAATAAAAATTCCAAGGGAAGGCCCTTGATTAAGTGAAAAGGTTAAATATCAAACTTAAAAGCACGTAATTACACAAAAGCAGGTGTCAGGTGAAGACTGTAGGGACAATAAAAACAAAGAATGACCAAACGATTAGTAAAGAGGGAAAATTAAGACTATGAGAGAAAGCTTGTGTGCAATTTAAAAACAACGGTAAGAATTTTAGATATGTTTAAAAAAAGTGAATGCTGTTATCCAACGTATTGGAAAATTAATGGAAAATAAAGGAGCTGACAGTTGAATTGAAAAATATTTGCATTGGTCTTCATGAACAACAGTAATAGCTGTGAAAGTCATGAAAATTACAATCACCAGGTACTGAGCAAACTGTTGAGTCAGCAGGCTGACAAGCCTCCAGCACCTGACGGATTTCACTGTGACAGAAATACAGAAAACTATAGCCCAGTTTGCTTTACATTTGTCATGGGAAAGATGCTAGAAGCTATTAATGGCATTATAGTATTCAGAAAAATTCAAGGCAATTGGGCAGAGTTCTGTAGATGGGAATCACATTCGACCAATTTAATGGAGTTGTTTGTGGTGGCAACACTTTGAGCACAAAGGGAAACCAATGGATGCACTGTACTGCACTCAGGTACCTCAGATTAACAGGAAAGATAAAACCGCAATTAAATAACATTCGACATGGACGTAAAATGGGATTGCTAACAGCAAACAGTAGACACAAATAGTTCATTTTCTGGTTGACAAGGGATAAAAACAAGTGGAGTCAAAGATCATGACATGAAGATAGGCAAGTTGTGAAAAGGACATAAAATTAACTAATTTTTTAGCTTCCTTGTCAGAAAAGATCTGGCAAATGGAAGTACTATATGGGAAAATGTGAAATCAACTATTCTGGCAAGAAAATCAAAAAAGCACCCTATCTAAACGGTGGCAGATTGCAAGGCTCAGAATTACAGAATGACTCGGGCACCCTAACGAATGGATTGGATAAAGTCATAATGTGGGTAAAACGCATACCAAAAACACTAAAGACTGTTAACTTTTATTCTAAGAGGAGCTGAATACAAAGTAGGGAGGTTATGCTTCAGGTATACAGGGGATTGGTGATACTGTTGGTGAAACTGCATAGTATTAGTTTATTTAAGAAACAATGTAAACATATCAGAGGACTACTAGACTAATATCTGAAATTGGAATGTTGTCTCATCAGGAAAGGTTGGACAGGCCAGACCTGCACCTGAAGTTTAGAAGAGCAAGAGATTTGTTTGAAATACAAGAGGTCTTGACAGTGTGGACCTGGAATAATTATTTTTTTTGAAGTAAGAATCTAAAACTACAGGTCACTCTTTAACATTATGCATATTTCTCATTCAAAATGGAAATTTGGAGACATTTCTCAAAGGGTTGAGAATGTTCAAAACTCTTCCCGAAAAGTTAGTGGAAGCAGTCTTTGAATATTTTTTTTAAGACAGATTCTGGATATGCAAACAGACAAAATTGGTGAGGATAGGCAATGTGGAGTAATCAAATCAGCCATGAGCTTAGTGATAGAATAGACATGAAAGAACTACTCCTGCTTCTCCATATGTACTCATCAATTAATGGCTGAATTCTGAATGCTGACCACATTGGAATTGAATCACAATAGTAAGAGTACCAAGTGTGGCTGGACATTGCACGAAATCAGCAAACATCAAGACTTGTGACATTATGATGGACATTGACAAGCAGCTGAAGTTGAATAGAATACTATCTTGAGGAACATCTACGGTGATAGTCTCTGGCATAGATGAGTAACATCCAACAATCACAACCATATTCTTTTGTGCGAGATATGGCTCCAATCTGAAGATTTTTCTCCCAGATTCCCATCGACTCCAGTTCTGCTAGGGCTCCATTATGCTCCATTCAAAGTCTGCATTTTACTTCCTGAGGTAAAAACAGGATGATGAAGGGCTTTTGCCCTAAATGTCGATTTTCCTGCTCCTCGGATGCTGCCTGACCTGCTGTGCTTTTCTAGCACTACTAATCCAGACTTTAGAAAAACATAGAAAAATACAGCGCAGTACAGGCCCTTTGGCTCTCAATGTTGTGCCGATCCAAGCCCACCTAACCTACAATAGCCCACTATCCTCCATATGCCTATCCAATGCCCGTTTAAATGCCCATAAAGAGGGAGAGTCTACCACTGCTACTGGCAGGGCATTCCATGAACTCACAACTCGCTGAGTAAAGAATCTACCCCTAACATCTGTCCTATACCTACCATCCCTTAATTTAAAGCTATGCCCCCTCGTAATAGCTTTACTTCCTGAGTTCAGCTGTTTTGTCCATGTTTGAAGGAAGAATCTGCCACCGTTTAGATAGGACAAATGCAGAAATAAAGTCAGGATCAGAATGGCTGCATCAGATTTCAAAATGAGCAAGTAGATGACCGTCGAATACCACCTAATGACACTGTCAACAATGCCTTACATCACTTAACTGGTGATTAAGGGTAGACTGAAGTGGTGATAAATGGCTGCGTTGAACTGGCCTTGCTACTTGCACAGGTCATAACTAGGTAATTTTCCACATTTCTGGCCGAATGCCAGTATTAATAACCATTCTCAAACAGCTTGGCTAGTTCTGGAGCAGAATAGTTCTCTGTACCCATAAACAATGCAATATCCAGTGCCGTCAGTTGTTTTTGTCCTCACTTAAGAATCAATCAAAATAGTTCAATAACTGTTGCCTGTGATCTGGGAAGCTCCAGAGGCCAAGACTAATAGTCCAAGCTGAATTTCTGGCTGATGATTGTTGCAAATGTTTCAGGATGGTCTTTTGCACTGATGTGCTTGGCTCTTCTGTATGTTGAAGATGAAGCTACAATCTCCAGTGAACTCTTAATTGTTCAGCACCATTCTGGATGAAGCAGGACTGGTTTGTTCATTGAGAGATTGCTTTGCTCTACAACTGTCATGCTCCTTATGCTGATTAGAATGCAAGAACCCCAAATTGTGGCTTCACAAGGTACGCAATTCATTTTTACAAACATTTTGCTGGATTCCCTCCAACAGAATTGACTGTACCCAAGGTCGATCACCCAGTCTGGTAAGAGTAAGAGCAGAAGATATTCAGTTATGACTGAATACAACTCTACTATTGGTTCATAGCACCTCACAGAAGCCCAATCTTGAATTACCAAACTTGTTGGAAGTATATCCCATGCTGCACATCGACAGGGGCACTAAACATGAAAGATGACAGTGACACAACCTCCACAAGAAGTGTCTGGTGGCTACTCCTACTCTCATGGTCAGATGCCCCTGTTACACAGATTGGCAAGAATGAGGTCAAGTTCCCTCATGACCTCCTACAGGACTCAAGCAACTTGATTAGCAGGTGGTGGACAATGAAGTTGCACATCCAGAGTACATTCTGTGATCTTACCACCCTGAAAGGATGTTTAACTTGGCGACAAAACGATTTAGTTTGGTCTGGATAGAGGGGTAAAGAGAACGTGAGCAAGCGAGACAGAGACACACAGAGAGAAAGAAATAGAAATAGGTAAACAGCAGCCAAATGTTTTCACCTAATGTCATAAGGCCCCACATGGTAATTCTGTCTCAACTGTATTTCACCATAGCTGAGGGATATATTTGCAGGATTGACAGGGCTGAGAATGCTGCAGGTGGTTTGTCTGCATTCATGCTTTTGTCAGGCATTGTAGCAGGTTACAGCCAAATGACTTATTAGCCATTATCAGGAGCATTTTAGGGCAGAGTGCTATGGATCTGGAGTTATAAGCAGGTCAGACAAGTCGTGGTTAAAAAAGGCACAGTGGCCTTTTGACAATCAATCAATATGGTTACTATTAGTCGAGGAGTCTTATTCCAAATTTTTATCTACTGCCATCAAATTTCACTTTACGGCATAGTGGGATGAACCCATGCTGCTACAGCATTATTCTCAGGATTACTAATCCAGTGATAACACCACTACCACATTTATATAATAGGGACTTTAATACAGTTAAAAAGGGACTCTATAGCAGCATTACAAAACTAAATCTGACATCAGCCGACAAAGATTTCAGGAGAGATGACCAAAAGCTTGGTTGCAAGGGCAGATTGAGTGATGCTTAAAAGCAGACATAGACGTTCAGAGAGGAAATTCTTTTTAAGAGGAGCTGAATGGTTGGTCGTCAATATGGACCACTGAAAAAATGGAAATGCTCATGCGAATAGAACTGAACCAGCACCAATATTACTAAGGCTGGAGATCAGATAGCAAATAGAAAATTGAGACAAGAATTTAAAAGCAACCATTAGGCATTTCTTAACTACAAATTAGCTCAGCAAACAGAGGTGATGGGTGAACAGGATTTAACATTGATTAGGACAACAGAGGATATGAAATCTTCAAATTTACACGGGGTTGAACATGCAAGGCCAAGAGTGAACTGGAATACTTGAGATGGGGTACTTGAAGTGTTGGAGGTAATTTCCTCAAATTGCAGGATTGCACTGTTTTGGAAATTTGGGGGAAAAAGTCAAAACAGCACTTTTAAAAGGAACAAAATCAGACAAAGGCGCCAAGCACATGGTCAGCAGGGAAAGAGAGAAAGAAACCCACACTGACAGAGTGCATCCAGTAAAATTTAAACAGCGAAATTCACAGCTTGTAGGAGAGCTCACAACACAGGAACAGGTAAGTGCATAAGTTTTTAACTTGTAACCTTGCTATAAGTCTGCAGCAGTGAACAGAATGGGTTATTTCTTGATTATATGCCTTATTGAAATTTGTCAGGATTAAATTTTAAAAATACAAACCATAAAGAACCAAGTTAGCTCGGAGCATTTTTTTTTTAAGAACAAAAAGACAATGCTATTTTCTGGGCCTATAGATTGCGAAGGAGCAAAGTTGGCCTTTGGTAGAGTGACATGCTCTTCCTTTCGGATGTGGGAGTTTAGGGAGACTTTCAATGTTACTGCTGATGATTATGTCTGCAGTAAGTGTGTTTGGTTAAGATTCCTATCAGATTGCATGGATTGGTTGGAGTGACAGGCAATAAGGAATTCTCAAGAACTGCTGGGTGAGATGGATGGCAGTTATACGAAGGGAGAAAAACTGCAGATACAGTCAGGCAGATGGATTAACTCCAGGAAAGGTAGGAGGGGTAGGCAGGTCGTGCAGGAGTCTTCTGTGGCTACCCCCATTTCAAACAAGAATACGGTTTTGGAAAACGTAGGGGGTGATGGACTCTCAGGGGAATGTGGCACGAACAGTCAAGTTTCTGGTATCGAGACAGACTCTAATGTAATCTGGGGTACATTGGGTTCCAAACAATCAATTGTGATAGGGGACTCGAGTAAGAAGCACAAACATTTCTGTGGCCAGCAGCAAAAAAATCAGAATGGTGATATGTAGCTTCCCTTGTGCCAGGAGCAATGATCTCTCAGACAGGGTCCAGAATGTTCTCTAAGGAGAGAGGGGCTAGCAGGAGGTCATTGTACACGTTGGAACCAACGGCATAGGAAAGGGAAAAAGATGAAATTCTGAAGGGAGACTACAGAAAGTTTGACAGGGATTTAAAAAGGAACTAGAGGGTAGTAATATCTGGATTACACCTGGTGCTACAAGCTAGTGACGGTATGAACAGGAGGATAGAGCAGATGAATGCAAGACTGAGAAGCTGGTGAATGGGAGATGGGTTCACATTTCTGCATCACTGGAATCTCTTCTGGGGGAGAAGTGACCTGTACAAGAAGGATGGACTACACCGGAATTGGAAGGAGATTAATAATATACTGGCAGCGAGATTGGAGAGAACTGTTCAGAAGGATTTAAACTAGTTAAGGTGGGGTGATGGGATCCAGGGAAATATGAGAAAAGAGATCAATCTGAGACTGGCACAGTTGGGAAAGGGAGTAAGTCGAACAATCAGGGCAGGAAAGAACAAAGCAGAGAACAAGGTAGGACTGATCAGTTAAACTGCATTTATTTCAATGCAAGAGGCCTAACAGGGAAGGCAGATGAACTCAGGGCATAGTTAGGAACATGGAACTGGGATATCATAGCAATTGCAGACACATAGGTCAGGGATGAACAGGACTGGCAGTTTAATGTTCCAGGATACAAATGCTATAGGAAGTTTAGAAAGGGGCACAAGAGAGATGGGGAAGTGGCACTTCTGATAAGGGACAGTATTACTGCTGTACTTAAAGAGGATATCCCTGGGAATACATCCAGGGAAGTTAATTGGGTGGACCTCAGAAATAGGAAAGGGATGATCATCTTACTGGGATTGTATTATAGCCCCCTAGTAGTCAGAGGGAAATTGAGAAACACATTTTTAAGGAGATTTCAGTTATCTTTAAGAATAATAGGGTGGTTATGGTGGAGGATTTTAACTTTCCAAACAGACTGGAAATGTCATAATGTTAAGGGTTTAGATGGAGAGGAATTTGCTAAGTGCGTACAAGAAAATTTTCTTGTTCAGTATATGGATGTACCGACTAGAGAAGGTGCAAAACTTGACCTACTTTTGG
Organism: Chiloscyllium plagiosum; assembly: GCF_004010195.1. Classification (NCBI taxonomy): domain Eukaryota; kingdom Metazoa; phylum Chordata; class Chondrichthyes; order Orectolobiformes; family Hemiscylliidae; genus Chiloscyllium; species Chiloscyllium plagiosum. Next base: position 15,248,378 of record NC_057723.1, on the reverse strand, counting down.
GAAGTAAGGCAGGGCAGGAGACTGAGGTGTCAGTTGGGGAGCACTTTGGGGCCAGCGACCATAATTCTACTAATTTTAAAAGAGTGATGGAAAAGGATAGACCAGATCTAACAGTTATAGTTTGAAATTGAATGCGAATTTTGACAGTATTCAGCAAAAAACTTTCAAAAGCTGATTGGGGGCAGATGTTCACTGGTAAAAGGGACAGCTGGAAAATGGGATGCCTTCAGAAGTGAAATGAGTGTCCAGAGACAGTACATTCCTATTAGGGTGAAAGGAAAGGCTGGTAGGTGTAGGGAATGCTAGATGACTAGAGAAATTGACGTTTTGGTTAAGAAAAAGAAGGAAGTACAAGTCAGATATAAACAGGAGAAATCGAGCAAATCCTCAAGAGTACAAAGGCAGTAGGAGTATACTTAAAAGGGAAATCAGGAGGGCAAAAAGGGGACATGAGACAGCCTTGGCAAATAGGGTTAAGGAGAATCCAAAAGCTTTATAGAAATACATTACAGAAAAAAGGGAGAGAATAGGGCCACCCAAAGATCAGCAAGCAGCCTAAGCGTGGAGCCACAGGAGAAGGGGGAGACAATACTTTGTCAATATTTTGTGTCAGTATTTACGATGGAGAAGGACATGAAAGATATAAAATATGGAGAAATAGATGATGACACTTAAAAAAATCCATATATTAGATGTGGTGGTGCTGGATGTCTTGAAATGCATAAAAGTAGACAAATCCCCAGGACTTGATCAGGTGTACCCTAGAACTCTGTGGGAAGCTAGGGAAGTGATTGCTGGGCCCCTTGCTGAGATATTTGTATCATTGATAGTCACAGGTGAGGTGTCGGAAGACTGGAGGTTGCCTAATATTAGCCAACTATTTAAGAAAGGTGGTATGGAAAACTCAGGGAAATATAAACTGGTGAGCCTGACATCAGTGGTGGGCAAGTTGTTGAAGGGAATCCTGAGGAACAGGATTTACATATATTTGGAAAGGCAAGGACTGATTTGGGACAGTCAGCATGGCTTTGTACGTGGGAAACCATGTCTCACAAACTTGATTGAGTTTTTTGAAGAAGTAACAAAAGAGGATTGATGAGGGCACAGCAGTTGACATGATTTATATTCACTTCAGTAAGGCATTTGACAAAGTTCCTCATTGTAGACTGGTTAGCAAGATTTAATCTCCTGGAATACAGGGAGAACTAGCCATTTGTATGCAGAATTGGCTCAAAAGGTAGAAGACAGAGGGTGGTAGTGGAGATGCTTTTCAGACTGTAGGCCTGTAACCAGTGGTGCGTCACAAGGATCAGAGCTGGGTCCACTACTTTTCGTCATTTGTATGGGAACACAGGAGGTACAGTTACTAAGTTTGTAGATAACATCAAAATTGAAGTGGATAGCGAAGGTTACCTCAGATTACAACAACATCTTAATCAGATGGGCCAGTGAGCGGAAGAATGGCAGATAGAGGTTAATTTAGATAAATGCGAGGTACTGCATTTTGGAAACACAAATCTTAGCAGGACTTCTACACTTAATGGAAAGGTCCTCGGGAGTGTTGCTGAACAAAAAGACCTTGGAGTGCAGGTTCATAGTTCATTGAAAGTGGAGTCGCAGGTAGATAGGATCGTGAAGAGGGGAACAACATGCCTTTAAAACACTCAGTGCCCTTTGAATTGTATCTTCAATATCATCCACATCCTCTGGAAGGAAATTAGGGGATATGTGGTTTTTCACGTTCAACATACTATCGCATGAGAAGTAGAATAGATTGTACACTTAAAGCTTGATTGAAAATTTAGCCTTAACTTGAACACTACCAGCAGATTTTTCTTTAAAAAGATATATACATTGATCCAATTATACATCGTTGACTTGGAATTCCAGCTGCAAGCGGTTAGACTAGTCCATCATCAGATGCTTTTACTGAAAATGAATCTTATTGTTACAATGATATCAAGCTATATAGCCCACTAATCACATGTGATTTTAAGGACTAGGAACATTTATAATTAGTATATATTTTGGCACAGAAAGGACATACTGAATTGATCAGCATTCAACCAAACAGAAGAGTAATTGGCATGTATTTCGAAATCTTGAAAAGGACACCAATTTCAAATAATGAGTAAAATCTCCCAGCTTTACAAGAGAAAACACCTACATGTCAAGAGAAAGTTACATGCAGCATTCCATACTTGATTAGACATCAGGGTCACAGTTAGTCTAGTTATATAAAGTATTAAGTATGATAACTAGCGTTCCAGAAACTGCTTCCTGGACAAAGTGTTAAAATCAGAGGAACAAAGGATGTACAGTGGTTGAAGGTTACAGAGACAGGGAGGAAACAAGACTAGAGGAAGAGATAAAAACAAGATGATAATTTAACCTTTAAGCTCCAAAAGGCCACAAGCCAACCAAAGTTAGTGAGAAAAGATTTTGTTGTAAGTCTAACACCAAGTACAAGACAAGATAATTTGCACTTCACAGTCCAAGTGATAACACTGTCTAACCACTTGCACATGAAAACAAACCAAACAAGTTATAAAAACACTTGTGATGTACCAATGGTTAGTATTAAAAACCAATTCATAAGTAGGCTTGTTAGAACAGCCTGTAGACCTGCAACTGCACTTTAAAACTTTCCCCACACAAATCTCTTTGAAAAGCCTTTCCCAAATTAATAAAATATTTTATTCATCACTCTAAATATTCAATAATTGACACCTTTGCAGATAACCAAGTTATACACAGCTTAAAGTAAATTTTAACATGGGACAAAATTCAACTTGTAAGTAAATAATATGGCTGTTGCACATTGCTAATTTGGGAGATTACAAACACACAGTTTCTCACCTTCCGGAGGCTCAGTGTCTGAATCCCCAAAAACTTCATCTTGATAGCGGAAAATATCATTGTGGACATAAAACTTGTTTGCAACAGAACCCTGATAGAAACACAGATGGGGCAACAATTAAAAGTAAATATCAATTCATATTTAATGACCCCTCTATACTGTGCACTTCACTCTGTACTATGCTCAATTTTAGTATCAGAGGTTTAATATTCAGGCAGTATGTATCGTATAACTGGAAAGGCTGCAGAGGGCCTGGAAAAAAGTGAAACTAATTTAGACTGGTTTACCTTCTTTCATTTCTAGCCATGCCCCATTTTCAAAAGATTGATTCTTTGGTGGAACAGGATTCACAGGTACCCACACCACCATCTCAAATACTGGCCAATTCCCATAGGCAAACCATAAGCACAAGTCACAGCACACTTTTAACTACAGAGATCCAAGAGCCAAGCTGTGATTTTTTTTTCCCCACACATTCAGAAACTGCTGAACATGTTTCTCATATGCAGTAAACTACATGAGCCCAGTCTAAGAGTGCCATTGGTAACACAAGAAAACATGGTAACTGGACAACACAAAAGATGCAGTGGCAAAGTAACATAACTAAATTTACCAAAAACAGTGGAATGCATTGTTCATGGTTGTATGAAATGGAAATTGTGGCTCACACATGTAGAGTTGATAATGGTATCACATAGATAGGTTTCTGCACAAGAAACTCCATGATGTTGAGAATAAAATAGCAGTTAGAGTGTTGGCTAACTAACTGGGGATGTGCGACACAGTAAGTATCAAGTATATGTTTCTTGTCATGAGGGAATCTGGATTAAGTATAAAGTTTAAAGCTCCTCCTTGTCCAAAATATGCATGAGGAATTTTCTCCTCCAGGCATTATTAATAATAGAAGCATGATTAATGGAGATACATTAAAGACAAGGTAGATGGACTTGCAGCCACCAAAGAGTATGAGAGACTAGCAAGCACATGGAGTTATGGCCATAATCAAGTTAGTTATGACATTATGGAATGATGGTGCAGGGGCCAACATATTTATGTTAAAAAAAAATTGAGATACTGGAAATCAGAAACAAAAACTGCAGGTAAACTCAGCAGGCCTAAGAGAGGTCAAGTGCATGCACATGGCAATGCAACTCACTGAGGGCTTATTTCAGTACATGGCGCGAGGGCTTGAGCACCTTCATCATGTCCTTACCTTTATCTCCACACACACCAGACCTTGTCATCAATTAGACTGCTACCACAGCCAACCCACTGTTAGCCATTAATGGTCCCCATTAGCAGCTATTGATTCTCCCAGGCTGACCTTTCCCAACTATTGTTCACATTCTCTGGGCTTCAACTCTGCTTAGCGGTTACTCCTCCCCAACCCCATCTTCAGCTGATTTCCCAACGTTTTTATATCTACAATCAGTTCTAACCAATGATCACTGGACGCAAAATATTAACTCCACAGATGCTGCCCAGAGCTGGCAAATGTTTCCAGCAATTTCTATCAAAACATTTATTATGTTTAATTATTTTTCTTTTACAGAAATATGGTGAAACCCACAAAACATAATCAGCATCAGTAATTCACCAGAATGAAACTCTCTCTAATCAGAAGCATAATACTTCAAAGAGGGACCAAGGCTTAGGATACTAAATTTTCTTACCTCCGGAGCTAGAACAAATGTTTGCATGAAGCGTCTCATTGGCTGTCTATTGTTTGACAGTTCACCCATGACCTGTACTACCACCCCGTCATTCAATGTAGCATGAGCATCCACATGCTTGATCTTTGTGTGGCAGTCACGGAACTGAAGTGACATAACTTTCTTGTGGATTTCCTAAAGAAAGAAAATATAATATGAAAGGTTTAGTTTAAATTTTAGGATCCTAGAATTTTAAAATCTAGCACAATTTGAAAAAACATTGTTGTTGCTTCAAAGATCAATCAGATGGACACAATGAAAAGAATCCTGACATTTATGTTTGACTCATGAACAGTGTACATCTTGCAGATTTCTTCTCAAGGCATTATCCTTCATGTTGTAAGTTACACATCAAGACATTCAGACAATAAGAAATTTACTCTCAAAATAGAACATATGGCAAGGGCCAGCCACAACTATAGTCTGTTTCTTCTTTATTGATGCTGAGTGACAAGCTCCATTGTCAGTATTTTGTACTGGATTAGCAACATAATTATTTTGCTTTTCACTTGATGGTACTGGGTACACGCTACAAATTCAGCTAGGCAATAGAGTCAGAGATGTACAGCACGGAAACTGACCTTTTGGTCCAACTCATCCATCACAAATTAATCTAGCCCCATATCCCTGTAAACTCTTCCTATTCATGTACCCATCCAGATGCCTTTACTATTGACTTTACTTATGCCCCAATTTTATAAACTTTGATAAGGTAACCTCTCAGCTTCCAATGCTCCAGGAAAAACCTATTCAGCCTCTTTATAGTTCATAACCCTCCAATCCAGGCAACATCCTTGTAAATCTTTTCTGAACCCTTTCAAGTTTCACAACATCTTTCAAGTAGGAGGGAAACCAGAACTAAATGCAGTATTCCAAAAGCGGCCTAACCAATGTCCTGTACAGTCGCAACATGATATCCCAAATCCTATGCTCAGTGCAATGACCAATAACGGTAAGCCAACCAAACACCTTCTTTACTACCCTGTGCCCCTACGACTCCACTTTCAAGGAGCTACGAACCTGCACTCCAAGGTCGCTTTGTTCAACAACATTGCCCAGGACCTTACCATTAGGGTGTATAAGCCCAGCATTGATTTGCCCTACCAAAACGTCGCACCTGACATTTATCAAGATTAAATGCCATTTGCTACTCCTCAGCCCATTGGCCCATCTGATCAAGATCACGTTGGACTCTGAGGTAACCTTCATTCACTATGCCACCAATTTTAGTGTCATCTCCAAACTTACTAACCATACCTCCTATATTCACATCCAAATCATTTATATAAATGACAAAAAGCAGTGAAGCTTGCAGCAATCCTTGTGGCACACTGCAGGTCACAGACTTCCAGTCTGAAAAGCAATCCTCCACCACCACCACCCTCTGTCTCCCACCTTAGCTCTGATGTTACTGAACGGCAGAGCAGGCTCAAACGGCCTTCTTTTTCTCATTTCACATTCTGGGAATGAACAATCATTCAACTTCAGAGAACAGTAGAATGTGGATACAGTCAACAACATAACTCATTAATTGTGCCTAATTTTGTCTTTACAAAACGTCTACTCAAAATACTTTCCAACGGCTAGTAAACTGCAAGAAGTCATTGCTCAATTTCAGCTTTATACTTCAGGTATTATTCAAGTACAGGTGCAGAAGCTGAGTTCAATCTACGTTTAACGTGGGACGCTGAAGACTGAGTTTTAACTGCATAAAGATACAGATTTAGAAACGACCCTGACATTAACATAGTCTATTCAGTCTTAAGCAGATCAAGGAATACTGTTAAAAAAAAAAGTTGGAAAATTTGATGAGCAAATCATATCAATTGTCAAATTAAAATCAGCTCTGAAATAAGAATGACTAGCTCAAAATACCTTATTGCTAACTAGGGAGATGTGTAAATACCAAATGGAATTGCAAGACAATTCCAAAAAGCTGACTCTAGCAGTAGGATTATCAGGTAATGAAATATCGAACCCTCAGCTATATAAGTAATCCTGTAACAGAATCTTAAAGCTGAACAGACTGCCAAGGCACTTACAGCACTGAATCCAAACTGCCACAATGAGAAGAGTCTTGTTTCATGTAGCAGGGTTCAAATTGCAACCTCCCCTTGAATAGTAACTAAATGCTGAGCACACTGACTTAATCCAGAACTACAGCAAGCAGCTGCAAATCTCACACATAGTTGGACTCACTGGATACTTTTGTAAGCAAGTTTATACATTTGTATGTGCATAAGAAAGACCATTACCGCTTGTCCATATACTGCTTCTGCTGGATCTCCATTTGAAGTCAAACCACCGTGAACATATGAAGAATTTTTTCCATAAAACCTACAATACAAGATTTCTGTTTTAGTGGAACATCCTTTTTTTTGTAAATGAGAGACAAAATACACAAGACCATGAACAGCTAAGTCTTCCTGCTAAGACAGAGTATAAATTGCAGCACAGTGCTGTAGAGCTGTCAAATACAAGAAATGCACCTCAATTACACCAAATCAAAATCCTGAAATTTACTTCTTTACTGTACTGACAGAGCATCCACACTCCAAGAACTGCAACAGTTAAAAATATTCAGCTCACCACCTTCTAAAAAGGTAACTGCGATGAAAAATAGACGCCAGCCAAGCTAGTGGCACCCACATCCCATGGAATAATACAGTTTTGGGTTCTGATTTTTCAAATTTTGAAGTCACGTAAGGAATCACAAAGGACAGAAGAACATCAGTTCTGCCCAATCAGAAACTATCCCAGCCAGAAGCTTAGAAAACACTCAAAACTATCCACAAGAAAATTAACAGACCTTTAGGTCTATTGAATGGAAGCTGAAATGCATAAAGATGAAACTCTTACACTCTTTAGTGGAAAAGTTTTCAAAACATTATGAACAAACACAGAAAAACTCAAACATGGCAAATTTCAAATACAATCAAAAGGGTAAATTTAATCACAGCCCAAATGAAGATGAACAGACCTGTTAGTTTGAGTGATGATTCACAAGCTCTGCATAAAGAGCAGTAGAAGCAATTTGAATAATAACTGTCTTAAGGGAAGTGGACTTAATGAAAAGGAAAAATAATTTAGGGCTATTGGAAAGATCAATACACTGACTGGATAGCTCCAATTCAAAGTGTTGGCAGAGTCACATTGGACTGAATGATCATAGGATTCTAAACAGAAAGCAGTCAATCATCTGACTCCATATGGTAGCATCAGTATTTTTGCTCACCAGTAATCCTCATCAAAAAATGTGCAGCACTGCATACAGGTATGCTGTGACGTGAAAATGAGCAGCATGTTTTAGACCTAATACAGATTGCCAAAGTTCTGATGAGATAGCAATAGCAACTCTTAAAGAAATGTTTAGCAGTGTTTGAGTTTTATTACAGAACCATTGAAACCAATAGGATAAATAGATAAGTTTTTCTCCAGGGCATAGATTTAAATGGGACCTAAGCGGCAACTTTTTCACAGAGGATGTTTAGTGTATGGAATGAGCTGCCAAACGAAGTGGCGGAGGCTGGTACAATTACAACAGTTAAAAGGCTTCTGGATGGTACATGAATAGGAAGGGTCGAGGGGGATGTGGGCCAAATGCTGGCAAATGGGACTAGATTAATTTAGGATATCTGGTCGACATGGGTGAGTTGGACCAAAGGGTCTGTTTCCGTGCTGTACACCTCTATGACTAAGTCACCAAAAACGCATACAATGAAAATAAGACCATTCTCAAACAGTACTGGAAAGAGTATATAAAGAAGCATCATTACTGGTTCAAATGACAGATGGATTAGCCTATTTCCTTACAAGTCTAACAGTGGGTTGGCTGTGGTAGCAGTCTAATTGATGACAAGTTCTGGTGTGTGTGGAGATAAAGGTAAGGACATGGGTGAAGGTGCTCAAGCCCTCTCGCCATGTACTGAAATCAGCCCTCAGTGAGTTGCATTGCCATGTGCATGCACTTGACCTCTCTTAGGCCTGCTGAGTTTACCTGCAATTTTTGTTTCTGATTTCCAGTATCTCAATTCTTTTTTTTTTTAAACATAAATATGTTGGCCCCTGCACCATCATTCCATAATGTTATAACTAACTTGATTATGGCCATAACTCCACGTGCTTGCTGGTCTCTCATACTCTTTGGTGGCTGCAAGTCCATCTACCTTGTCTTTAATGTATCTCCATTAATCATGCTTCTATTATTAATAATGCCTGGAGGAGAAAATTCCTCATTCATCTTTTGGACAAGGAGGAGCTTTTAAACTTTATACTTAATCCAGATTCCCTCATGACAAGAAACATATACTTGATACTTACTGTGTCGCACATCCCCAGTTAGTTAGCCAACACTCTAACTGCTATTTTATTCTCAACATCATGGAGTTTCTTGTGCAGAAACCTATCTATGTGATACCATTATCAACTCTACATGTGTGAGCCACAATTTCCATTTCATACAACCATGAACAATGCATTCCACTGTTTTTGGTAAATTTAGTTATGTTACTTTGCCACTGCATCTTTTGTGTTGTCCAGTTACCATGTTTTCTTGTGTTACCAATGGCACTCTTAGACTGGGCTCATGTAGTTTACTGCATATGAGAAACATGTTCAGCAGTTTCTGAATGTGTGGGGAAAAAAAAAATCACAGCTTGGCTCTTGGATCTCTGTAGTTAAAAGTGTGCTGTGACTTGTGCTTATGGTTTGCCTATGGGAATTGGCCATTATTTGAGATGGTGGTGTGGGTACCTGTGAATCCTGTTCCACCAAAGAATCAATCTTTTGAAAATGGGGCATGACTAGAAACGAAAGAAGGTAAACCAAGGAGAAACAAGTCTAAATATTTTCTTTAAGGGGCAATACTTCCATTAGAAGTTAGTCTGCAATTGCACTAAGCTGATGCTTACAAGAAAACATTGGGTAAGTGAGTATACCACATTGAAAATTTGCTACAATAATGGTTATACGCTAGACTACCTGTTAGAAAAACCTGATGAAAGGTAATAGATAGTAACAAACATTTTATAACTTTTAAGTCTATTGTCCTTCGTAAAATATCACTTCTTTAGTTTGTTGCCTTCTAAGCTAGTACTTTTTATCAAGTTTAATTCTGTACAGACCTGACAGATGAGTAAGGCAATAGCTAACAACCTAGAGGGAGCTTCAGATGAAAGAAGCTTGAACAAAATGAACAAGTACCGTTATAGTAACTGATACACTTTGGGGTTGGAGAAAATAGATTATATAAAACATTGAATTTAATCTGAAAATGGTCACCCACTTCCACTTTTTTTAAACCTCTTGCCATAACTTCCAAACCAAATTGACAAAGCAATCTTTAGTTGATCCAATCACAGACAGGCTCTTGTCTTCAATCACTTTAAAAAAAATGGTTACATAAAAATGCCAACTTACCTGTGTAAATAGTCAGGGGCCTGGTTCAACAGTGTGTAATACTGCCTCACAAATTCCCGCCCTACAAGCAGGGGACTTGGCTTCTCCATCACCATCTCTTTGGTCAACTGAGAATTGCTATACAAGGAAAAAACAAAACAGGGCTACCTTATTACAATTGTACAAGCCAACCAACCCAATTAATAAGAGTTTAAATTGATCAAGCCAAAACCATAGAAATACAATTAAAATTCTGAAGTAAGAATTCAAAGATTTAACTCAACAATCATAAAGGATTGTAAAACTTGGTATAGTGGAGTTTTATTTGGGTTCTGATAGTCAAGTGCAGAATGAAATTTTTTTCACTTTATGTAAGGTTGAATTGTGGAGTATATAACAGAGAGTATAGGATATAGAACAGAATCCCTACATTGTGGAAACAGGCCATTGGCCCAGTAAGTCCATACCAACCCTCCAAAGTGTCCCACCCAGACCCCATTACCCTACATAGTCTCCTGCCTAATGCACCTAACCTACACATGCCTGAACACTATGGGCTATTTTAACATGGCCAATTCACCAAACCTGCACAACTTTGGACTGTGGGAGAAAACCCATGCAGTCATAGGAAGAACATGCAAACTCCATACAGTAGCCCAAGGCTGGAATCGAACCCAGGTCACTGGCACTGTGAGGCAGCAGTGCTCACTATTGTGCTGCCCAATATACCCTGAGCATCCCTTACCCCTTTGCTTAGAGAATCATTACTTGCGGAAATATTAAAAAGTCAAATTAACATTGCCAGATTACCAAAAAACATTATAACGCTCCAATATGGACATCCAATTTTGAGAAGTGATTACAGTTATGTGATCCTGACAGAAAAAAAAACAAGACCAGAGTGCAAAACATTGCAGCACTCTGGTTTCCTTTTGTTTCCCCCCCCCCATTCTGCAGATTTATCACTGACAAAATTAGAGTGGTACTGGAAAAGCACAGCAGGTCAGGCAGCATCCGAGCAGCAGGAAAATCAGCAAAAGCCCTTCATCAGCACCACTCTAATCTTCAGCATCTGCAGACCTCACCTTCGCCCAGATTTATCATTGAGACAGGAATAGGTCTTCTCAGTCTCCACTTTCATCCCAGAGAATTCTGCAAATATTAAAGGGATTGCTGACAGCGTATTTTCAACATTTTGCTTACAATTACAACCAGCAAACGTTGTAACTTTCTGGTTCACGCAGAATTAAAAGTAATTTACAAAGGATTACAGTGAGGGGCCGTCTGCTTGAACCTGTCAACCAAAGAAATGCAAAACCTCAAGGAGATCTGGCCATTTTGCGTAACAATGGCGAGACATTTTCCTGAAAGACAAACGCTGAACGGCAGGAAGAAAGGCATCGTTCTCCCCTTCCAAATGATCCACTGTTTCCGTAGGATTCGCTCGTATGTTTAAGGGCAAGACTCCACTACTCGGGAAATAATCTCAAGTGACAGGAGAGGAGACACGAGCGTCCTCAAAAAAAGTGGGGTGGGGAGAGACCCAGACAATGCCCCAGCCCCTGAACACACACTTCCCGCCCTGTCACATGTGGATAAAGTGATCGGATGGCACAGGGCAGGTAGAGGCCGAGCCGAGCTCCACAACACGTGGAGCTGTAAGGGACAAGGGAGGAAAGGCCTCAGGGTGGGAGGCATTAAAGACGCGGGAATATCGGGTGCATTCCACGTGCAAAGATGGGGGGGGGGGGGGGGGGGGGTGAGTTGTTTGATTAAAAAAACACACGGGGGGAGAGGGAGGAAGAGGGGGAGGGGAGAATCACCGGGCTTCCCTCACACGCCAACCTCTCTCGGGTCGCCGTCGCGGCCTGTGTTTAAAATGGCGGCGGTGCCGCGCGGCCCGGACTCGCCTGGCCTTCCCTCACTATCTTTTCTCTCTCTCTTCCCCTCACCCCAGGCCCCGCCGCCGGCTCCCCCCCCCCGCCCCGAGCCGCTCAGTTCACTCACCGCAGGAATCCGGGAGTGAGAAGAGTTTCGAGCAAGAACAAGAAGGCTAACAACCTCCCCAGGCCGCGCAACTGATTTTTTTTTCACTCCCGGGGTTATGGGGGTGGGAGGGTTTGGAATATTTTGGGTGGGAAAATTAAAGAAAAATACCCGCACCGCCGAGGAGAGCGCCGGCCGAATCACGCACCAACCTGCTGGGCAGAGAAGGAAGGCCTGATTGACAGCTCCGACCGTCAATGGCATGGGGATCAACCCCGCGAGCCAATAGCGGCTGGGGGGCCGCACGAGGGCGGGGCTTGACCTGCCAGCAAGTTCGGTGGATCGGCAACGGCTGCAGGAGCCGCGGGGAGACCCCGTAGAGGGGGCGGTGCAATGTGCGGTAGCAACCAATCGCATGAGGAGTTAACCTTGACCGACAGTTCGAAGGGCGGGCTCTGTCTGAGAAGGCGGTCGCCATGAAAGGACTAGGAGGAGGAATGGCCAGGATGGGATTAAAGATAGGGAGAGTTTGGAGCCCCATATAAATCATGCATCTTTTTTTCACAGTTGGCGGTGAAATTTTGAATTCTGAAATTGTGTTCTCACCTTTCACATAACATACATTTTGAAATATATTCAAAGTAATAATTACACTTTAAAGGTTAAATATTATTAAGAATCAATATTATTCGACGTCGAAAGATCCGTGAAGTTTTAAAGTGAGTAAAAAAAAGTAGACGTCAAACTCTCCCCACAAAGAAGCCTGCCGCTTGTTTTATATTTTTTTTCAGCTGAGGTGGTTCGTTATGTCACAAATGTGGTTCATCAGACAAGCACAGCGTCACTGATTAATCATTTTACATATACTCTCAATATTGAACGATTTAACATTGCTGTGTGTGGAGAGTCAAAGTATTTACTACGATCTCTTCGCCCGGGTTAGAAGAGCAATTCATTCTATAAGGTAATGCATCATTGAAGTGAGTTTGTTGCCTAGTGTATCCTAACATACTGTCTCTGCCAGTTTATGGTGCTCTATGCATTCACTTGCTTTAATTTTGTTTTGGTCTTGCTACATTTGCTACTGTTTTCAGTCCACTGTGCGCTCTACTCAGGTTCGTTTTTTTATAAAGACCATTCAACGATTCTAACATGCTCTCCCATTCATTATGATCATGACTGATTTACTACCTCAAATCAATCTTTTTCCACTCGCTCCATATTCTTTATCTATATTTGTATCCAGAAATCTAGTCAGCTCTCTTGTTTAAATATGATGAACTGCAAAGCATTCACAATCCTGTGGGATAGAAAATTCATTTGTTTAATTTGAAAATTGTGTGCAACATTCTCATATCATCCACCCTATCAGATCTCAAGAATTCTACATTATTTGGTGAAATCCCCTTTCAACCTTCTAGTTTCTGTGGAAAAAGACCAAATCCATCCAACCTTTCTACATATGCAGGGAGTGATCTGGATGTCATGGTCATATTGACTGGAAAAATGCTTTGGGTTGGAATCCCATCACAGTCAATGGTGAAATTTGAATTCTATAAAATTTTGGAATTAGATGTTGACTAATGATAATTGTGCTATGATTGTCATAAAACGTAGAGTTGTTTAAATCTACATGTGACGTCAGAACCACAGGAATGTGGATTGACTGTTAAATGTCCTCTGAAATGGCTTACCAATCATCTAGAGAATTTGGAATGACATTAACACAAACATTGCATGAAAAATAAAAATATTCCATCACCTTTTTTTCAGTTTTTTCTGTTAAAAAGTGTTGTGGGCAGCACAGTGGCACAGTGGTTAGCACTGTTGCCTCACAGCACCAGAGACCTGGGTTCAATTCCCATCACTGTCTGTGTGGAGTTTGCACATTCTCCCCGTGTCTGCGCGGGTTTCCTCCGGGTGCTCCGGTTTCCTCCCACAGTCCAAAGATTTGCAGGTTAGGTGAATTGGCCATGCCAAATTGCCCATAGTGTTAGGTGAAGGGGTAAATGTAGAGGAATGGGTCTGGATGGGTTGCTCTTCAGAGGGTCGGTGTGGACTTGTTGGGCCGAAGGACCTGTTTCCACACTGTAAGTAATCTAATCTAAACAATCTTTCCATATGGAAGGGCCTGTGCCCGAAACATCGAATCTCCTGTTCCCTGGATGCTGCCTGACCTGCTGTGCTGTTCCAGCAATAAAGTTTCAACATATGGCTGACATTCTCCAGTATTACCAAACATCTCCTCTGTACTCTCTCTATTTATCTAGATCACATCCTTCATGTATGCAGTAACCAAAACTGCACTAGTAGAATTTGCAAATGATTACAACACAGAAGAAAACCATTCTGCACTTTAAGTCCATTTCAGTTCTCTGCAAGAGCAACTCAGCCACTCCCACTCCTCCATCCCTTCCTGTCGCGTTGCACTTTTTACTCTTCCCTTTTGTAACTCACAATTGAATCCATTTCCACCACATGCTCCTAAGATGCATTACAGAGGTTAACCATGTGCTGCATTTAAAAATAAACTTTTGTCGCATTTGGTTCTTTTGCCATTCACCATAGATTTACGTCCTTTGGTTCTCAATCTTCACTATCCATTCTGTCCAGACCTCTGATGATTTTGAACAGCTATGAACCTTGTTTGTCGAAGAAGAACTTCTCCATTCCATCCAAGTAACTGAAGTCACCTCATCCCTGGAACTATATCATAATTTTCTTTCTACACCCTCTTTTATATTTCTAAGCTTCCTTCACCTTCATATGGCCTACCTCTGAATCATTTACCTTTCTTGATTTCTCTTTCACTATTTTGGGAGAATAAGTTGTCAAATGGATTTCAGTAAAGCGTTCGACAAAGTTCCCCATGGGAGACTGGTTAACAAGGTTAAATCTCATGGAATAGAGGGAGTACTAGCCATTTGGATACAGAACTGGCTCAAAGGTAGAAGACAGAGGGTGTTGATGGAGGGTTGTTTTTCAGACTGGAGGCCTGTGACCAGTGGAGTGCCACAAGAATTGGTGCTGGGTCCACTACTTTTTGTCATTTATACAAATAATTGGATGTGAGCATAAGAGGTATAGTTAGTAAGTTTGCAGATGACACCAAAATTGGAGGTTTAGTGGACAGTAAAGGAGGTTACCTCATTACAACTGGATCTTGATGAGATGGGCCAGTGGGCTGAGAAATGGCAAATGGAGTTTAATTTAGATAAATGCGAGCTGCTGCATTTTGGGAAAGCAATCTTAGCAGGACTTATACACTTAATGGTAAGGTTAGAGGGAGTATTACAAAGAAACCTTGGAGAGCAGGTTCACAGCTCCTTGCAAGTAGAGTCGCAGGTAGATAGGACAGTGAAGAAGGTGTTTGGTATGTTTTCCTTTATTGGTCAGAGTATTGAGTACAGGAGTTGGGAGGTCATGTTGTAGCTGTACAGGACATTGGTTAGGCCACTTTTGGAATATTGCATGCAGGTCTGGTCCCCTTCCTATCGGAAGGATGTTGTGAAACTTGAAAGGATTCAGAAAATATTTACAAGGATGTTGCCAGGGTTGGAAGATTTGAGCTATGGGGAGCTATAGGCTAGGGTTGTTTTTCTTGGAGGGTCAGAGGCTGAGAGGAGAAGTTTATGAAATCATGAGGGACATGAATAGGATAAATAAACAAAGTCTTTTCCCTGGGATGGGGGTGTCCAGAACTAGAGAGTATAGTTTTAGAGTGAGAGGGGAAAGATATAAAAGGGACCTAAGGAGCAACATTTTCACGCAGAACGTGGTACATGTATGGAAAGAGCTGCCAGAGAAAGTGGTGGAGGCTAGTACAATTGCAACATTTAAAAGGCATTGTGATGAGTATATGAACAGGAAGGGTTTGGAGGGATATGGGCCAGGTGCTGGCAAGAGGGACTAGATTGGGTTGGGATATCTGGTCAGCATGGATGATTTGGACCGAAGGCTCTGTTTCTGTGTTGTACATCTCTATGACTATGACTCTAAAATCCTTAAAAGCCCACTATGTCCAACTGCCTTCCTATAATGCAGTGCCCAGAATTGGACATAATAGTTGAGGCTGAGCTAATTTTCTTCTGAAAGATTTATCATAACCTCCTTCCCTTTGAATGGATGTGGAGAAGATGTTTCCACTTGTAGGAGAGCCAAAGAGAGTAGCACAGACTCAGTGAAGGGATGACCCTTTAGAACTGAGATGAGGAGGAATTTCTTCAGCCAGCAGACGGTTAATCGATGAAACCCATTGTCACAGAGGGCTATCGTAGCCAGTGTATTTAAGACAGAGATCAATAGATTCTTTCTTGATGGGCCCATTGATTGATATGGGAATCAAGGGTTACAGGGAGAAGGCAGATGAATGGAGTTGAGAAACATATCAGCCATAGTCAAAATGGAGCAGACACAATGGGCCCATTGGCTTAATTATGCCATAATCTCTTATGGTCTTATGATTTATTTGCCTTATTAAGAACAGCAATATTTTCAAAATACTTTAGCCGTGGCCTAACTTGTGTTTCATAAAGTTGAACAATCAATACTCTCATGATAGTCAACTTATCACCAATATGCCAAGTGCTGGCTCGTCGGACTAGATTGGGTTGGGATATCTGGTCGGCATGGACGAGTTGGACCGAAGGATCTGTTTCCTTGCTGTACATCTCTATGACTCTATAACAATTTTTTAAGAAAGTAGGTGTGCAGTAAAATTTCAATACATAAAGGGCAAAAGAGAGGCAAAAGTGGGTGTTTGGGCGCTGGAAAATGATGCTGGAGAGATAGTAGTGGGGAACAAGGAAATGGCTGAGGAACTGAATAATTACTTCACATCAGTCTTCACAGTGGAAGACACGAGTAATATTCCAAAAAATCAAGAGAGTGAGGGAGTAGAGTTAAGTTTGGTGGCCATCACCAAGGAGAAGGTGCTAGAAAAAATGAATGGCCTGAAGGTGGATAAATAACTGGACTAGATGGACTACACCCCAGAGTTCTAAGGGAGATAGCTGAAGAGAGGAGGCGTTAGTGGTGATCTTTCAGGAATCGCTAGTCCCCAAGGGCTGGAAAGTCCCTAACATAACACCCCTATTTAAAAAGGGAGTAAGGCAAAAGACAAAAATTACAGACCAATTAGCCTAACCTTAGTCATGAGCAAGATCCTGGAATCCATTGTGAAGGATGAGATTTCTGAATACTTTGACGTGTACGGTAAAATAGGGCAAAGTCAACATGGCTTCATTAAAGAGAGGTCATTTCTGACAAATCTGCTAGAATTATTGAGGAGGTAACGAGCAGATTAGACCAAGGAGAGCTAATGGAAGTTATCTACCTGGACTGAGTAAGATAAGAGCCCATGGTGTCAGAGACATGATGCTAGCATGAATAGAAGCTTGGCTGTCTGGCAGAAAGCAGAGTGGAGATAAAAGGATCCTTCTCAGAAAGGCAGCCAGTGACAAGTGGTGTTTTGCATGGGACCACAGCTTTTCACTTTATACATTAACGATCTAGATGAAAGAATTGAGGGCATTCTGGCTGCATTTGCGGATAATACAAAGATAGGTAGATGGACAGGTAGCATTGAGGAAGCGAGGAGGCTGCAGAAGGATTTGGACAGGTTAGGGGAGAGTGGGCAAAGATGTGGCAGGTAGAGTACAATGTGGAAAGTGTGAGGTTATACACTTTGGAAGGAAGGATAGAGGAATGGACTATCTTCTAAATGGGGAGAAAATTCAGAAGTCTGAAGTGTAAAGAGACTTGGGAGTTCTAGTCCAGAATTCCTTCAAGGTAAACTTGGAGGTTGAGTCAGTAGTTAGAAAGGCAAATGCAATGATGAGAAGACTTGAATATAAAAGCAAAGATGTACTTCTGAGGCTCTATAAAGCATTGGTCAGACAAATTTGAAGTATTATGGACAGTTTTGAGCCCCATATTGTATGTATTGGCCCTGGAACGTCTTCAGAGGAGGTTCATGAGAATGATCCCAGGAATGAAAAGTTTGATGGGTTTGGACAAGGTGAAACGTGGTGATTTTAATTTTGCTGAAGCATAATGCTGCTCCAGTAAATTTTGCCATGGTTAATGGAAGTCCATTTGGTTCTGGAGAGAAACCTACTTTCCAGGATTTTCCAGGGTTCGAGAAGCTGACCAGAGGAACGGGCAATTTTAAGCAGTCATTCAGGATAGAATTTAAACTTGTCATCTTTCCATCCGAATAAATGTTCAATTACTGCAGCTGGTTTATCAGTTTCATCTCACAATCCTTGGCAGAAAGTGCTTGTTACGATACAGCTTTTCTCAAGATTTCAAATTGGGAAGACCCCTTGGGTGTGTTTGACAGTATAGTATATTGGAAAATGAAGACAGGAGGAGGTGAAAGGACAGCATTGAATCTTAGATTCTTCATTGACAGGCACTCAGATAAGCAAAGTGAATCACTGACTAAACAATCCTTTCAGAATGCTATGCAAGTGTGTGTGCATGGACTCTATAGAGGGTCTCTTTAAAACATGACATTCCTGATGAAGAATTTATGCTCAAAATGTCAGCTGTCCACTCCTCAGATGCTGCCTGACCGACTGTGCTTTTCCAGCGCCACACTTTTTGATTCTGACCTCAAGCATCTGCAATCCTCGCTTTCTCCCGGGCATGTGTATTGTGTGCTTGATGGAGGCAACATGCTGGAGACAACAGAAATGTCAAGGGATGATCTGATTGAATATGAATGTTGTTAATATTGCAGGTTTGAAGAAAAGAACCTTATTTTAATTCTCAGAAAGAAGGAATGGGTGAGAATGCAAAAGTGGGATTGTGGAATGGTCTCAATAGCGGGCCTCTTTCAAACATGGTGGAAGGGAATCCTTGTTAGATGAGAAATGAAGCCATATCAACAGACTTAGACATATTTTGGTATCATCAGAACATATGCAATGGTATCAGAAAAATGGAAGAAATTGAAGAGAGTTTTTAAAGGAATTTGGGTGGACTGTTGAAAGGAAATGTAATCAAGGGAGTTATTGAAGCTATCAAAAAAGACCAGAGAACTGTGAATGCTAGAAATCGGAAATAAAAACATAAATTGCAGGGAAAAACTCAGCAGGTCTGGTAGCATCAGTGGAGAGAAAGTAGAGTTATTGTTTTGGGTCCAGTGATCCTTCTTCCAAAGATGTGCAGGTTTGGTAGATTGGCCATGCTAAACTACCCATAGTGTCTAGTGGATGTGCACGATTGGGAAATGCAGGGTTACAGGGATAGGATGGGTGGTGGGTGGGATGCTTTTCGCAGGGTTGGTGTGGACTTGATGGATCGAATGGCCTGCTTCAATGCTATAGGGATTCTATGATTCTTCAAAACAGAAGAAGGGTCACTGGACTCAAGACATTTAACTCTGTTTTCTCTCCACAGATGCTGCCAGACCTGCTGAGGTTTCCTCGCAATTTATGTTTTTGTAGCTATAGAAGTTGGTGAACGTCTAGTAAATATTGGTTGACAACCTATCTGCAAAATGGCGATAGAGAAATTAAGGAAGGATAAGGTGTCAAAAGTAGACCATACAAAAGCAAAGGGGTCCTGAAAATTGTAAGGAAGTTTGAAAGGATATTCAGGGCAACAGCAAGAGGCTGCATTGATGCAGTCATGAGTGTGCCAGATAAAAAGATGAGGAGAAGACATGCAAAGAATTGGATCAAAGAATGTTCCACATGTTTCATGAAAGGCAGTCAAAGCCAAGAACTGCTACTTTAAGGAATTGAATAAAGACGAAGGTACTTGGTAGGACCAAATTCACCCAGGTATTGGAAGACGATCTTGGATGAGATCTGTGATTAGATTACTTACAGTGTGGAAACAGACCCTTCAGCGGGTCCACACCGACCCACCAAAGCGCAACCCACCCAGACCCATTCCCCTACATTTACCCCTTCACCTAACACTACAGGCAATTTAGCATGGCCAATTCATCTAACCTGCACATTTTTGGACTGTGGGAGGAAAGCAGAGTACCTGGAGGAAACCCACGCAGACACAGGGAGATAAACTCCACACAGTCAGTCGCCTGAGGCGGGAATTGAACCCGCATCTCTGGCGCTGTGAGGCAGCAGTGCTAACCACTGTGCCACCGTGCCGCCTATAAATGATATAATGGAATATGCAATTGATGATGATGATGTAACTCTCTCTCACACTAAGAGAGATCAAGAGAAAAATTAACAAGAACGGCTATGTAAAGGTACATTTTAGGGAGTACAAGTTCCACCTCAGGCAATGATGCCCATGGAGGAGTGACATGATACATCTAAACTTGCTAGCACCCTTGCAATTGTTATGTACATTAATGATTTGGATTTGAATATGGAAGGTAATTAATAAGTTTGCAGATGACACAAAAATTGGTAGTATTGTTGAAAGTGAGAAGGATGGCCTCAGACTACAGTCTGATATTGATCAGGTAAATTGGACAGCTCATTGACTGTTGGAATTTAATCTTGATAAGTGTGAGGTGATGCATCTTAGGAGGTCTAATAAGGGAAGGATTTACACAATGAATGGTAGGTCACGAGGGAGTATTGAGGAACAAAGGGACCTTGGTCTACAAGTCCATAAATTCCTGAAGATGCCAACACAGGTAGGCAGGTTGCTGAAGAAGGCATCTGTGATTCTTGCCTTCACAAGCCAGGCATAAAATATAGGAGAAGGCAAGTCTTTTTGCAGTTTTATTAAAAGATTGGTTCAGTCACAAATGGAATACTGTGCACAGTTCTGGTCGCCACACTATCAGAAGGATGTGATTACACTGGAGAGGGTACAAAAGAGATTCACTATGATGTTGTCTGTATTATGGACCAGAACCCCCTCAAAATATTTTGGTAAGATAGTCTGGAAGCCGACCTTTTCTTATTTTAAAGGCAATTGTAAGGTGTTGCATTCTAGATGCAGTCGTTTGGTCAAACTACAAGAAACAAAACACATTTAATTCATACACTGCAGTTGAAATACAGACAAAAATAAAAGAATTGGCTTAATTGTAATTCTATTGAAATGCTTAACTAAATACTATATATATATAAAACTATGATTAATTAACTGTTCCAATATAGTAACATCCCATTAACATACCCTTGGTAAAAGCCAATTCAGTAAACATAATATTGTCTCACATGCAATTCTAGCAGCAGGAAGAGAACCTCAGCTTTTAGCTGTAACAGAGAGAGGAATAAGAGCTTCCATATCCAGCTTCAAGACCCCAGCAATAGCTACTGAAGGCTGAAACTAAAACAAATCCTGGTTCCTTGGGAACTTGACCCTACTCATTTAAGCTTCTTCTATTGTTCTAACTTAAAACAAAAGATCGCAAGCTGTTTATTTTATTGGCTTTGGGACAGATTGCTTAGCACCTCTGTTTGAATCTTTCTAATAAAAAAAGGACAAAATACACTTCTTAAAGCCATAGTATCGTCATATCTGAAAATGGAAATTCTCAGTAAGGAGAAGAAACTGAATAGGCCAGATTTGTTTTCTCTGGAGCACAGGAGGCTGATGAGGGGATGTGACTGAGATATACAAATTTTGAGAGAAATATATAGGATAGATTGTGAGAATCTTTTCCCCATGACAAATTTGTCTAAGTTTAAGATGAGGAGTAAGTGGTTTCGAAGGGTCTGAGGAAATGTTTTTTCACCTAGAGGGGATAGAAATATGGAATATGCTATCTGAGATAGAGGTGGAGGCAAGTACTCTCAAACATTTCAGAAGCATTTGGACAAGCACTTAAGATGCTAGGACATAATCGCCATTGGACAAAGTGCAGTTAAATGGGATTAGTACAGTTTGTTTGATGGTCAGCATAAATGTAGGACATGTTTCCAATCTGTATGGCTCAATGACTATTTGAATCTGATAGCAAGATTTCAAGTCTTTCCATTCCTATATTATCATCCCACACAGGACAACAAAGACAGCTGCTACACCTTCTGTTTTACAATCTTTCCTTTCTTCCTGAAATAGCTGAAAATGTGTTGCTGGAAAAGCGCAGCAGGTCAGGCAGCATCCAAGGAGCAGGAGAATCGACGTTTCGGGCATGAGCCCTTCAAAAGATAGTGTTTAACTGTATTCCTACACAATTTGCTAATTCCATTCACTCATGTTAATGTTTTTTTGATGCTATTATAATCAATTTGATGGCTTGGCTAGGGTCTTCATGCTCCCAACAGGAAATTAGGACTGCAGATTTGATGAGATTATAATTTAGTATTAGTCTTAGTATTTCTGTTTTAGATAATCGCTTTCCCTATATGGAAAGTTATTCATCATTCATCATTGATAAAGTCATTCCTCTATCAATACCACTTCTCTACCTCTCGGTTAACCAGCTACACAGAAGCCATCCGCAACTTTGCCCTCCAGTGAAGTGACACTGACCCAACTTCTTCCCCTGGCGTGGTTGCTACCCAATTGTGTTCAATGACTCACTGCATGCAGATCCTAATGCTATGCTCACCTTTAATGTATATGCAGAATCAGTATCTGAGGTGGTGACTGCAATTATCGGGGTCTCCTCAGCACTGTTATGCTGTTGCTCATCTTTTCTAGAGTCTGCTGTAGCTGGGCAGACAGCAGTTTTTGGGTTTCAGAAAACAAATATCAGAAGAGATGTGAGAAATGGGATA
Source organism: Chiloscyllium plagiosum (assembly GCF_004010195.1). Classification (NCBI taxonomy): domain Eukaryota; kingdom Metazoa; phylum Chordata; class Chondrichthyes; order Orectolobiformes; family Hemiscylliidae; genus Chiloscyllium; species Chiloscyllium plagiosum. The sequence goes on along the minus strand of NC_057723.1, from coordinate 15,225,756 downwards.
GGTTAGAAAGCAAAGATTTCATGCTCATTCTTCTGTGCTTGCTTATCATGTCAAAAAGCATGGTAGGATTGTCTGGCATTAGGAAGGAACCACTTCCATTCTCAGTGATGTCAAATTGTCACAGGCTCTGTTGCAGTTGGTGTCATAATGTGAAAAAGCCCAAGAACAAAAACGTGCAGCCAGGTGAGTGATGCTGGTGTGATTCATTCAGCAGGCTGGTGGTGTGGTGGTTGGGAATATCGTGTGAGGATGCATTCTGTGACCTTGAGCACAGGAATGAGGTTTTTTTGACTTCTTTTTGCACTCCTGCAAGTTTCTCAGGACAAGACTCAGGTCTTTGACGGTCTCTGGGCCTATCTTATTCTTTCACAAACAATGACATCTCTGCTCCTGTCCAGATCCATTACAAAGGCTTCCAGCACCACATCCATAATTCTCAAGTTCTCTCTCTCTCTCTCTACTATGAAATAAAACCAAGATCTGAAACAAACAAAAACACAAATTGCTGGAGAAACTCAGCAAGTTGTGTGGAGAGAAGACAAAGTTAACACTTCAAGTCCTATAATCCTTTCCTCAATATCATGTAGTTCTGCTTTCCTTATTTATAGACAATAGGTGCAGGAGTAGGCCATTCAGCCCTTCGAGCCTGCACCGCCATTCAATATAATCATGGCTGATCATTCCTAATCAGTATCCTGTCCCTGCCTTATCTCCATAACCCTTGATTCCACTATCTTTGAGAGCTCTATCCAACTCTTCCTTAAATGAATCCAGAGACTGAGCCTCCACTGCCCTCTGGGGCAGAGCATTCCACACAGCCACCACTCTCTGGGTGAAGAAGTTTCTCCTGAGCTCTGTCCTAAATGGTCTACACCGTATTTTTAAGCTGTGTCCTCTGGTTCGGCACTCACCCATCAGCGGAAACATGTTTCCTGCCTCAAGAGTGTCCAATCCTTTAATAATCTTATAAGTCTCAATCAGATCCCCTCTCAATCTTCGAAACTCAAGGGTATACAAGCCCACTCGCTTCAGTCTTTCAGTGTAAGGTAATCCAGCCATTCCAG
>NC_057723.1:15162429-15221880 GCF_004010195.1 Chiloscyllium plagiosum | reverse complement strand
TTTTAAACATCCAGCTTGTCCCCTTCCCCCCGTTACTTAGTTTAAATGTAGCGGTGTTGCAGTAGAAAACCTGCCTGCAAGAATGCTGGTCCCTCATCTATTAAGGTGCAAGCCGTCTCTCTTGTAGAATTTATGTTTACCACAAAATATACCCCAGTGATCCAAGGACTTAAATCCTTGCTTCCTGCACCAGTTCCCCAACCACACGTTCAAGTCCATTATCTCCCTGTTTCTGGCCACACTAGCCCGAGGAACTGGAAGCAAACCGGAGATAACCACCTTGGACGTCCTGCTTTTCAGCCTTCTTCCTAGTTCTCCGAAGTCTTGCTGTAGTATGTTCCTCCTCTTCTTCCCGACATCATTTGTGCCGACATGTACCACCACCTCTGGCTCTTCACCCTCATCCCTGAGGATTTCCTGCACTCTGTCCGCGATGTCTTTCACTCTAGCACCAGAAAAGCAACACACCATCCTTAAATCCCGCTCTTATAGTAATCACTTACCTTCCCGACCGGCTTTGCGCTCCGTCTGAACTTCCGCCCAGCTCCCGCCGCTCTCTGTTGCGAAAAGCTATTACAACAGTAGCATTCCTTAGCAGCCCTCTGTAATTAAGTGCAAATTCCCCTTAAGGGAGACAGACTACCTTTAAGAACACAAGTTGTGACAAGCATTGAGCATTGAGAATATCTTAACTGCAGAACCCACTTGGCCTAATATTACAATTGGTGCTTCAGAAGCACCAATTTACAGGCTGCCTATTCTCACCTTAATACGCATGTGCAGATCATGATTCGTAACAGCGATTCTCAGAAAACTGTACAGTCTAAATTTTATCCTCAATGCAAAAACCTCATTTGGAGACAGTACTTAGCCAAGTCCATATTTACTACTGGACAGTCTCACATCCTGTAGGAATTGTTCCTCCTTCTGTGCTGTTATTGTTACCATAAATGTTAGTTTAAATTCATACTTTTTACTCAGTTTAAATTTTATTATATTCATTGGCTTTTGCTTCTCCCTTTGCTTTTACTTCCCATTCTAGCCAAGATAGCATTTAGACATATTACTCACTGAGGTCCCACGTCAATTCACTGTCACTCTGTGGTCTGTTTGCTGCACAATTTACACCATCATTTCTCATGTTCTTTTTAACCATGATGATAAAAATAAACTAATTGAAATGTACAAGTACAAAATGCATATCTCACTAATTAACAATTGTACAGGCAAAGGCATTTTAAGAGTATTTATCTGCTTGTGTCTTGTTAAATTATCTTCCAATTGAAAGTGCTTTTAAGTTGCGGTATTTCTCACCATGCATGAAGTCGCATTAAAGGGTTATGGGCCCTGAACTATAGGTAGTTGCATGCAATAGACCATCAATGTCATATAGTTTAGAATGAGATGAGGGACAGAGATGAGATTTGTTATATGCACACAAATCCTGAAGGAGAAGAAAATGCAGGGCAGTGGAGAAATTGCATGAATGTGATACAAATTACTTTTCCAAACAGCCAGTGCAGACATTGCCAGCTGAATAGCCATCTCCTGATCTATTTAGTTCAATTACCTGATTTTAAAATTCAGTGATGATAATTCTGACAATTCAATAGCCAATGAATTAATAAAGAAATACTGGAGAGTCATTTAAACTAAGAAGTTTCACAGAGATACAACAAATCAGAAAATAACTCTTATAGAACAACTGGTTAATAATTAGCAATGTAAACTTAAAGTTCTAGATCATCTTTGCTGATGACCAGATCTACTTGAGCCGATAGGTGTCTGAGTATGGCATCATACCACATGGAAGCTTTAAGGAAACAGCGATTACTTGACAGAAAGATTGCAGCCATGGACTTGTTAGAAGTAAGTATAACTTTTTAATCTGAACCACATAATAGCTGAAAAAAGAAATGTTCAGATAACTCGAGGTACTATTGACAAATTTTTAAATTCACTCAGGGAAGATAGGATAAGTAATGGTACTTTTTCCTTATTATTTTGAGTTGTGAGCATTTCTTTGGCATCCCTAATTATCCTTGAACTAACTGTCACACTTGACCATTTCGGAGGATAGTCAGAGGTAACCACATTGTTCTGGGTCTGGAGTCAAATCTGAGGTATACAGGGTAAGAATTAGTGAAGCAGAGAGGCCTATTGACAGTTGTCACAGTCACTATTATTAGTAGTTATATTCCAGATCTATTAATAGAATTCAAATCCAGCAGTTCTCATGTTGAGATTTGACCACATGTCTGCAGAACATTTACCTTAACCTCTGGATTATTAGTCCAATGACTTTGCCAATTCACCACTTTTTTGCTTTGATTATCTGTTAGCATTGTGAGATGTAAGTGTGAGGCTTCTAGCAATGTCAAGTGTGTGAGGCTGAGATGCAATTATGTGTATTAAGATGTGAATCATAATTAATGGAGATTATTGGTTGGTGAGTGATGAGTGTGCGATATAATTCATGAGATGTGGCATTTGACAGTACATTTACTAACCTTGACTAACCTGTGAAGTCATTGAAATTCTTGCTGTTATACACGAGAAGATAAATATTTTTGATCAATTCAAGTCTGCACTTTTAACGAGTTTTATTTCAGCTTACCACACTCGGCACGGTGGCACAGTGGTTAGCACTGCTGCCTCACAGCGCCAGAGACCCGGGTTCAATTACCGACTCAGGCGACTGACTGTGTGGAGTTTGCACGTTCTCCCCGTGTCTGCGTGGGTTTTCTCCGGGTGCTCCGGTTTCCTCCCACAGTCCAAAGATGTGCAGGTCAGGTGAATTGGCCATGCTAAATTGCCCGTAGTGTTAGGTAATAAGGGGTAAAGGTAGGGGTATGGGTGGGTTGCGCTTCGGCGGGTCGGTGTGGACTTGTTGGGCCGAAGGGCCTGTTTCCACACTGTAAGTAATCTAATCTAATCTACTCCATGAAACTCTCTCCCCACTAATTATTTGTTCCACATCGTTTCCACAACCAATTCACACCCAATTAATTCTTGCTTAATATATTCATCATCTGCTTCCTTATTCCATCTGCATCCTTTCAGACTACATTAGTTAAAAATACTAGTGACCGTGGATCCAGTACCTAAGTGCTAGATTGCTGGCTTCAAACCATAAAATCGTATGAAATAGGAACAGGACTAAGCCGTTCAGCATCTTGACATTCCACATAACCATTGTCGCTGCAATTTCCCCATGATCCTTGATACGCCTACTGCTCAAGAATCGACATATCTCGGCCTTAAACATATACATGATTAACTGATTCCATTGCTTCTGGTCCCCTGAGGATATTTGACATACTGGCTGACACAAAGACCGCCATTGCTGCTTTAGAACATTTTGGAGCAAGTGATGCAGGCTGGCATTGAATAGTACAAGCTAGTGGTAACTCATGCTTATCCCACATGATACTGCACCCATTGTTTGCTGTATTTTGTGCTGAATGCATCCTATAATCATATGAATTAATAAGCTTTCTGTTATTGGTCAGAGTATTGAGTACAGGAGTTGGAAGGGCATGTCACAGCTGTACAAGACATTGGTGAGGCTACTGTTGGAATATTGCATGCAATTTTGGTCTCCTTCCTATCGGAAATATGTTGTGAAACTTGAAAGGGTTCAGAAAAGATTTACAAGGATGTTGCCAGGATTGCAGGATTTGAGCTATAGGGAGAAGCTGAACAGGCTGGGGCTGTTTTCCTTGGAACGTCAGGGGCTGAGGAGTGACCTTACAGAGGTTTACAAAATTATGAGGGGCATGGATAGGATAAATAGACAAAGTCTTTTCCCTGGGATGGAGGAGTCCAGAACTAGAGGGCATAGGTATAGGGTAAGAGGGGAAGATATAAAAGAGACCTAAAGGGCAACGTTTTCAGGCAGAGGGTGGTACGTTTATGGAATGAGTTGCCTGAGGATGTGGTGGAGGCTGGTACAATTGCAACATTTAAAAGGCATTTGGTAGGGTATATGAATAGGAAGGGTTTGGAGGGAAATGGGCCAGGTTCCGGCAGGTGGGACTAGATTGGGTTGGGATATCTGGTCGGCATAACTGGTTGGACAGAAGAGTCTGCTTCCATGTTGTACATCTCTATGACTATGACTCTAAACGCTGTCTTCACTATCCAATCTACCTGCGACTCCACTTTCAAGGAGCTCTGATCCTGCACTCCAAGCTCTCTTTGTTCAGCAACACTTACCATTATGTGTCTAAATCCTGCTGAGATTTGCTTTCCCAAAATGCAGCGCCTCACATTTATCTAAATTAACCTCCATCTGCCACTTCTCAGCCCATTGGCTCATCTGCTCAAGATTTCATTGTAATCTGAGGCAACCTTCTTTGCTGTTCAATACACCTCCAATTTTGGTGTCATCTGCAAACTTACTAACTATACCTCTTATGCTCACATCCAAATCATTTAAATAAATTATGAAAAGTAGTGGACCCAGCAGTGATCCTTGTGGCACTCCACTGGTCACAGGCCTCCAGTCTGAAAAACAATCTTCCATCACCACCCTCTGCCTTCAACCTTTGAGCCAGTTCTGTATCCAAGTGGCTAGTTCTCCCTGTATTCCATGAGATTTAACCTTCCTAACCAGTCTCCCATAGGGAACCTTGTCAAATGCCTTAATGAAGTCCATATAGATCACATCCACCATTCTGCCCTCATCAATCCTCTTTGTTACTTCTTCAAAAAATAAAATGTCATCACAATATTGATAATAATCAAATGCACATTGTATTTATCATTACATGGATGGAATGTGGCCACAGTTCAGCAGAATTTGAGATTGCAAATAATGATGATAATGTATTTCACAGACAAATTAACTAATAAATGCTAGATCATGGATTAAAATTTTAACAATGCGAATCTGGCACAATAAGTAGGTAAAAATGCAATGGTAAGATAATACTTTATAAAGCAAAATCCAAATAAAATAAAACTAATACAGATTATTATTCTTAAAAGGCAAAGAACATATTAGTTTGACATAATAAGCCACTTGCTTATGCTACAGCATTTAAAATAAATATTTATTTGGATGTAGACTGGTTCATTGGTGCATCTCACCCTCACAAACTCGACATTGCTGGAAGCATCACACCTACATCTCCCAATATATGTATACTACCAAATAATAGAATGAGAAAGTGGTGAATTGACAAAGTCCTTGGACTAATAACCCAGAGGCCAACACATATATTCTGAGGACATATGATCAAATCCCACCATGAGAGTTGCCCAAGGAAGGGCAGGGTACTCTTTATGATGTCTGAGCCAAAATTTCTCTGTCTCTTAACTACAACAACCACAACTTTACAACTTACATTTATATAGCACCTTTGTAATAAGATGTCACAATGTAGCCTGTAGGAGCATTTTCAAATATAAGTTAACATTGAATTACTTAACACGTGACCACATTTTTAGTTGAAGAGATAGGTTTTATGGGGGGGGGGGGATCTTAAAGACGGTGAAAGGAGTGGAGTTAGAGAAATTTGTGGAGGACATTCTGGAGCTTAGGAACCATGGCAAATAGAGAAGTGGAGCAAAAACATTGAAAAGAGAATTGGGTCTTTTATTAAAGTTTTCATTATATTTGTCAAGCTAATAAGTAGATTATCTAATCCTTCACTTTATGTCAGTTTTAGTTATGAAGTGCCTTGGAATGTCCTGAGGTTATGAAACATGCAATGTAAATGAAAGTTCTTTTATTGCCTTCATTTTATTACAGTCCATAAAACAGAGTTGGAGCAGAGCATGAGCAGAGATCCAGCAGTTGTTGGGGACCAGAAGTTAACAGTCAAACAGAATAATGATTCAGGGCGAAGACAGCAGCAGCAGCAGCATTTTCTTTCACAGAGCACATGCTTTTTGTGGCAGAGTTAAGGCAGTAATCTAGATCTGCCGCACCTGCTATTGGCTGTTACAAGGTGCCATTTTGCCTCTACATGGTGTCCATGGCACATGCAAATATCTTTGGTTCTCAATTCTCTGGATGCTGTTTAGATGAAGGCCTGCAAGATTAATTTGACACTATTTTGAAGCTTCACCTTCTATTTATGACCTTTTTTAATGTCACAAAGCTGAATATTTGTCCAGCAGATCAGAATGTCCCCATCAGTCCTTTTAAAAGGATTATCAACTACTTTCAGTTTGTTGCTGATTAATTCTGTGTCAAAAATAGTACCCTCACAAAATAAGTATTTTGCACCAAAATTTTACATCAAATCATGTCATATTGTATATAAATGTTAATTAATCGTTCTGCTGTGTTCCCCTCCACGTCAACCTTCTCGGTCAATGTCTCTCTGAGAACCCCTGAGTACTGTCAGAGTGAAGGAAGGCATTCTGCGTTTTTCATGGCATTTTGTTGAGGCTGCTTGACTTCAACTTGACATCCACTGCGGCACACAGAGATTAGGTGGACTTTGATAGTGTTGTAATGGAAGCTGAGACATCAGCTAAGAGATGATGCATCCTGGTTGGCTCTGCTACTTCCACATTGGAAAGGAGAAGTGTAGTGGACAGTGAAGAAGATTACCTCAAAGTACAATGGGATCTTGATTAGATAGGCCAGTGGGCCAAGGAATGGGAGATGGAGTTTAATTTAGATAAATGCGAGGTGCTGCCTTTTGGAAAGGCAAATCAGTGCAGCACCTACACTACAGGACCTACTAAGGTTCTGGGGAGTGTTGCTGAGCAATCCGACCTTAGAGTGCAGGTACATAGTTCTTTGAAAGTGGAGTTATAGATAGCTAGGATAGTGAAGAAGGCATTTGGTATGCTTTCCTTTATTAGTCAGTGCATTGAGTGTAGGAGTTGAGAGGTCATGTTGTGGCTGAACAAGTAATTGGTTAGGTCACTTTTGGAATACTGCATTCAATTCTGGTCTCCCTGCTATAGGAAGGATGTTGTGAAACCTGAATTGTTCAGAAAAAAATTACAAGGGTTTTGCCAGGGTTGGAAGGTTTGATCTATCGGGATAGGCTGAACAGGCTGAGACTATTTTCCCTGGAGCTGAGGGGTGACCTTATAGAGATTTACAAAATCATGAGGGGCATGTATAGGGTAAATAGACAAGATCTTTTCCCCAGGGTCTGGAGTCTAAAACTAAAGGGCATAGATTTAAGGTAAGAGGCAAAAGATTTAAAAGGGACCTAAGGGGCAACTTTTTCATGCAGAGGGTGGAGCATGTATAGAATGAGCTGCCAGATGACGTTTTGGAGTCTGGTTTAAAAGTTTTCTGGATGGTTATATGAATTTGAAAGGTATAGAGGGATATTGGCCAAATGCTGGAAGATGGAACTAGATTCATTTAGGATATCTGGTCGGTATGGACAAGTTGGACCGAATGTCTTTTCCATGCTGTACAGCTTTTTGACTCTATATGTCCTATGGAACATCCTGTTCCCTAGTTACAGTCTGACCTTGGCATGCTTCATGAAATTTACTGCAGCCATACTGATAGCCCATCATTACATTGCATCATTACAGCATTTCATTGTGAGTACTCATCAGTTTTCTTCTGAAAGTTGCAACAACAACATATGAGCTCTGTGCAGTACATCTGATATACAACATTCCCTTCTAGCAAGTTGACAGTTGTGTTACCATTGTCCACTGACCTGGCTGCTGGCTATTCATGCTTGCTGTCTTGCCAGATGTAGGTTATGCCACTAAACTATCCTCTAAATGGTAGACAATGTCAGTAGCTGACCTGCTGTCTGTGAATGTGATTGCAAATGATAGTGGCCCCAATTTTCATTCCCAGGGTGGGAGTTCAACTGCGGGACATTTCTCAGTTTCACAAACCAAATTCTGAAAAATGAGCTGCAGAAGGTCGGATTTTTGTTCCAGGGTCATGGATTCCTTCGGAGGTGGATCGGATGACCCTGAAACAAGACTTGAAGTGTTGGTTATGGATGAAAGCTGGATGTAAGCCAAAATTTATTTAAATAAACTTCATTCAGATCTTGTTGGCTTTACTGGGTGAGCTAACATTTAATGCCCATCCTCAATTGACTTTGACAGTGACATGGTGAGCTATCATCTTGAGCAGCTGCAGTCTATTCTCGTTAGGTACACCTACAAAGCTATGATTGGAGGAAGTTCCAGGTTTTGATCTAGCAATAGCGAAGGAACAGTGATATATTTCTGTTTGGACAGAAACATAGAAGTGTTCCCATGTATGTTTTTGGCCATCTCTGTGTGCTGTATTCCAGAATTTGTGGATTGGTGTCTAAGTGGCTCCATGAACCAGCTATTCTGCAATTTAATGAAAGAATTGAAACACCCTTCCCAGCCTTTCTCCCTTGCAACACACTCCGCATGCCCCATCCATGACAACCCCATGCTATTTGATAATCTACATATCCTTATCCACATCTACCAATGCCTCTCATACCCACGACACCCTCTAGCCTTGAAACCATCCTGGCCCTTTCAGCTCTAAAGTTCATGTGAACCCCTGTACTCACTACTATGGCCCTGTAAAGGCCCTATGCTAGCTTATACCATCTGCCCATTATCCTGGCCCTGTGTAACCCTGTGAGAGAAAGTGAGGGTTGCGGATGCTGGAGATCAGAGCTGAAAATGTGTTGCTGGAAAAGCGCAGCAGGTCAGGCAGCATCCAAGGAACAGGAGAATCGACATTTCGGGCATAAGCCCTTCTTCAGGAATCAGGGCTGAAGAAGGGCTTATGCCCAAAACGTCGATTCTCCTGTTCCTTGGATGCTGCCTGACCTGCTGCGCTTTTCCAGCAACACATTTTCAGCCCTGTGTAACCTTGTGCTAACTTGTACCCTGTGCCCATCATCCTGGTCCCTTATAGTCCTTAAACTCTTTCTGCCAACCACTCCTGTTTGTCCTCTCTCTCCATGCCAGCTCAGCTAGTATCCATTATGGGAAAACCTGAGGAGCCATTCTGTAGCTATTGATAATGCCGCTATTTTAAGAAAAATAATTGCTTAGAAAACACATTCAGTACATTGTAATTTCTTTACTAATTTCTTATGAAAACAACCGTATGTATTTTAAGTTGATATGTATTCTAAGTTGTTTGACGTTTCTTTGACAGATTTAGCAGTTCCAATGTGTTTATGTAATTAAATCAAAAAGGAAATAGAATGTGAGGAGGATGAGATTTGAACATACCATGGGTTTCAGGGTTTCATCCTCAACACTGGCCATGTGCTCATTCCAACTGCGCCCACAATGACAATCACCAGCTCCTTTGGAATGAGAATAGTCAACGGGCCTGCCACCTTCTGGGGAACTGTTGCTGCCTCTGGGTGTTTGCCAACTTGTTTTGCAAGAGGGAGGAAAGTATGTTAGTGAGTGTTGTGCAATCTAGGTTAGTGCTTCCAAGTATTTTCTCATTTTGACACCATTTTGATGCTAAAGTGTTGCCTCAACCCCAGACCTATGAGAGGGTGAGTTCTGGGAAACCTGTCAGAACCACAGGAGAGAAAGCAGCTTTATTAATCAGTTTTTTAAGCTGATGTACCTAGTTCTTCAAGACAGGATTCAGGTCAAAAAGATTGGACAGTTGGCCACATCCCTGTATAAAAAAAAGCGCTGTTTGAACTTTGTCGGAGCTCCAGAGTTGCCATTGTTGCATTAGAGTTTATGACCTAAAATTTTGTCTACCAATCTCTCCGAGTGTTGCAAACCACAGTTTGGGAAACCTTGATGTGGTTGAAGTGGCAGTAATTGTACTTTTTACTTATTACTTTGAGTTGTGATTATTGCTGGCATGGCCACTATTTGTTCAGCATCCCTAATTGTCCTTGAGCTGACTGTCACACTTGACCATTTCGGAGGACATGTAAGAATCAACCACATTGTTTTGGATCTGAAGTCATATCTGGGCCACACAGGGTAAGGATTAGTGAACCAGATAGGCCAATTGAGATAGTTGTCACCATTATTATTATTGGGAGACTGGCTCTATATTCCAGATCTATTAATAGAATTCAAATCCATCAGCTCTCATGTTGGGATTTGACCTTATGTTCATAGAACCTTTGTCTTCATCTCTGGATTAAGAGATCAATAACTTTGCTAATTCACCACTGTCTTGTCCTATTACCTGGTAGTATGTAAACGTTGGGAGATGTAGGTGTTATGCTTCCAACAATGTCGAGTATGTGAGGGTGAGATGCAACTATGAAATCAGCTGTGATCTCACTTTCTGGGAGCTACCAGTCAAGTTATCTTTACCCTGGCCTGTTTAGTCATGCATGTCCTGTGACTCATCAGATACAGACACTGACTATAGAAGAGCCTCTAAAATTCACACTTGTCTCTACCTCCTGCCACTACATTGGCTGAACAGTTCATGGGAATCTGGAAAAAAAGAGAAGGGGTAAATTAGGATGAAGGACAGGGGCGTTTCGTTTTGCTTCAAAGCAAAACATCCATAATCATACACTCTGCAGCTTACACTTCATGTCATATAGCAGGATAAAGTGAGGTAGGAATTAAAAAGGAACATGAAGCAGGATATAGAATCATCTTCAATGTTCCTGTGTACAAAGGGCTTTATTGAATGTGTGAAATTGAGCAGCAGTTATCATGTAAATATTATAGTATAGACTTGGTGAGTGGGTTGTTCTCACTTGTGCATCTTTGTGTAGAAACAGTTTATTGTATAAACCTCTTGATCTGCGGAGAACATTGCTATATCTTCTCTTTGTTCAGGAATTCCTTTCATTTTAGAAAGAATCTGAGACCTGTGAATGTGCAAAATCTTCAGCGGCCAAAAGAGGTTCAAAGTCTTCATCACCCAAAAAAGGTTCAAAGCCTTCAGCGCCCAAAAAAGGTTCAAAGCCTTCAGCGCCCAAAAAAGGTTCAAAGTCTTCAGCATCCAAAAGAAGGACAGAATCTTCAGCATCCACAATAAGTTCAGAATCTTCAGAATGTACTGATAAGTCAAGATCATCAGGGTCCACTCCAACCAGATCTACAAAGCTAAGCTCAAGAAACATAACACCTTTCAGCCCTACAAAAGCAAGGTCAGGAACGTAAAAGAAGAAAGGGACCATTGTATAAGTTTTATAAGAATATGCATTAACAATGTCCTTTTCTCTACAAATTTGAAATCAATGCATAAAATGATTTTAATGAGGGCAGTTAAGACATCTTTAGATTAGTCAAAGAACACCAAAATGCATAGACTTTAAAGCTAAAATGAAGATTTCATTATAATATTCTATAATACAGCAGGTAAAAAAGGAAGTTGCAATTTTTCCATTTTTGTTTCACAGCTATTCTGTCCCCAAACTAAGAGGAGAGGGAGTAGCTTCCTGTTCTCAAGGTTGTACTTGTTCCCAAGGCTGTACTTGTTCCAACCTACCTGGTTCAAGCAATCTGTGAAACTGGGCAGGTGGCCACGCCTTTGATTTTTATTCATTCTCCCTTGCCTCAGGGAAGCATGTCAATTTCAGCTTGTCATTCTCCCTAAGAAAGCCTTGTATAGCTCCATAACTTACTGAGGAACCACAAATATAAATCTATACTATTCAAAAGTAATTTAAAAGAAATATTAGCGTTTTTTTAAAGGGGTTAACATTATACCGTTAATGTGTAAAATTGGTTAGACTGTCCCTGCTTTAGTTCTGGGCACTGCACCTCAGGAAGGTTTTGGACCAACTTCATATTTCTGTGCTGATAAACACATGGCACCAGAGGTAGCACAGACATTACCGTGTTTTGGATCCTGTTTTTATTCAAATTCCTAACTCCCTAAAATCTGCTAACAGGACCTCATCCACTTTTCTGCCAATATCATTGGTACCAATATGTGCCACAATCTCTGTCTGTTTATCCCTCAGAATGTCCACCAGGGAGGCAACACACCATCCTGGAGTTTCTTTTACCGCTACAGAAATGCCTACCTGTGCCCCTTACAATTGGATCTCCTGCCATTATAATCCTGCCATTCTTCCTTCTCCCCTGTTGTGCAACAGACCTTCCCATGGCACCATGAAGTTGGCTTCCACTGTTTTCCCCTGCATACTTGTAAGAAAGGAGGATGGCCACAGGAATACCACCTCTACCTGCCTTCCTTTACTCTGGTGGTCACCGATGCCCTTTCTGCCAATTCAGTCTTCACCTGTAGTGTGACCATCTCAGTAAGCGTGCTATCCACAACATTTTCAGTGTTACAGATGCTCCACAATGAACTCACCTACAGCTCCAGCTCTGAAATGCAATTAACCAGTATTTGCAGCTGGATATACTCCCTGGACATGTGGTCACCAGACATAACTGAAGTTTCCATGATTTGCCATATAGTGCAGTAGGAGGATATCACAGGTGCAACCTTTGCTGCCATGACTTCCCTTAATAATTTCATTTTAAAGAAGGGAGTAACTATATTTATAAAGGAATACTATAAACTTACTTTCTTACCACTAACTTTACTTACCTTGCCCTACTTTGCTTACTTATATTACTTTGTTCGCCCTGAATTGCAGTTATTCCTGTCATTTCTCAGTTAATCCCTTCTCCCAAAAAAATGCATTTTAAAATCATAAACTAATCAACTCGCCACTTCCATGCAATATTACTATTGAATTTTTTTTCCAGTCAGCAGTCATGATTGCTTGAAACTGTAGATATTAAACAGAGATTCCCATCTCAATATAAGCTTTCTATGCCCCTCTTGCTGTTGTGTTGGAGGTGACATGCTGGGCCTCTGATCCTGGACCTCAGTATATTTTCTTGCTGCAGTGTTGAAGCTGACATTCTGGATCCTGAGCTTCGGCCTCAATATGTCCTCTTTGTCAAGCTACTCACCGAAATCTAGTTTTATAGTCTGTGCTGCGGTACAGATCGCAAAACGAACGCGCATGGTTAATCACTATGTAGAATTCCAATTGAACAGTTATAGCACTATTATCCACTTTCTTGCATTTGGATATTGTTAGGTAAGTAACTAACTAAAACAGATTGTTATAAATGGAAATGAATGGAAGTTATTGTCACAACAAATAGCAAGCCTCCTTTTCTCGATATAACTTCTACTAACTTATGGTTCTTATTTATCAAAGTTGTTCCAAGACCCCAAGGAGCCGGTTTCAAAGTATACCACCAGGAATGTCCCCATATTGGGCTCATCACTTGAGGAGGCAAGCCAGAATCCTGAGAGACCATGGTCTGGTGATGGGAAACTTGGTACATTTTATGGACTGAGATTTTTTGTTGTATTACCAGATATGATGCTTTCCTGACAATGAGATAACAATCCATTATCTGGCAACATATCAAGACCAATTTGAAGAAATACATCATCAATTTCAAGTTCCCTCAACTAACTTTCAAAATAAAATAGCAACTTTAAAGTCAAAAATTGTTTGCATTTTTGATTGTCTTAGCACATCAGTTTAAATCCATAAATCCTGGATTTTTGAGTTCAGTAGGAACTTACAAATCTATTGGAGTCCCTTTCCCAAGGTTTCCTCCTCATTGTGTTACCTCTTCCTATTTCGCTGCCCACCCTGCCTCCCTCCAACCTTACTCATCAGGACTCCCAGTTGACCACAGGAATTATCTTCGTCATTACAAGATTAACTGCAATATCAGAGTTGATCATTATCTAATTCAATCTCACATTTGCAAGAAAGAGGAATCAAGTCTGTGGCAAGGGAACAAGGTTTATGACAGGAGATGAAGAAAGTGGTTTTGGTCTTCGCAATATTTGGAAGAAATTTATGGTTATCCAGTACTAGATGTTGAAAAGTAGTCTTACTATTTAAAGTCTTTGAAGGTGTTGAGAAGATTGGTGATTAGAGTTGGGGTGTCTCCAATACACTCATGGAAACTGCTGCTGTGCTGTCAGATGCTGTCAACTTGAGAAACATGGGGGTTCAAAGGTACAGCAGATAATAAAGAAGGCAAATGGAATTTTAGCATTTATTGCTAAATGAATGGAGTATAAAGGTAGGGAACTGTTGTTTCAATTCTACAGAGTTATTGGTGAGACCACATCTGAGATATTGTGTACAGTTTTTGTCCCTTACTTGAGGGAGAATGTAATTGCAATGGAGCCAGTTCAAAGAAAGTTTACTAGTTTAATTCTAAAGGTGAAAAACTTGCCTTATGAGGAGAGGATGACCAGTCATTGAGAAAGTCATTTTCAGTTGTATAGAACTTTAGACAGGCCATATTTGGAATATTGTATACAGTTCTGGTATATTTGGAATATTGTATACCACTCTACAAGGTTGTGGAGGTTTTAAAGAGGGTACAGAACCAGGATGTTGCCTGGTTTGGAGGGTATATGCTAAGAAGAGAGATTGGAAAAACTTGGTTTGTTTTCACTTGAATGTTAAAGGATAAGGGGCGACTTGATAGAAGTTTACAAATTTATGAGAAGCATGGGTAGAACAGATAGAGTCTTTTTCCCAGCATAGAAATATTAATTACTAGGGGGCATAGGTTTAAGGTAAAAGGGGTAAGTTTAAAGGAGATGTGAAGAGCAAGTTTTTCACACAGGGTGGAAATGCCTGGAATGTGCTGCCAGAGAAGGCAGTCGAGGCCGATCCAATAGCAACGTTGTGGAGCATCTTGACAGAAATGAAAAGACAGGGAATAGAGGGGTACAGACCTCAGAGAGGCAAAAGGTTTTTAGTTTAGAAAGGCATCATATGTTGGCACATTTTTGATGGATCGAAGGGCCTGTTCCTGCCCTATACTCATCTTGGTATTTTTGTATGTCTTCTTTGTTAGTTCAGCCCTACAATTGTTAGAGTTTAGAAAGTGAGGGGAGATCTAATTGAGATATATAATATGCTAAAGCCGATTGACAATATCGATTTTATTGCTCCTCGGATGCTGCCTGAACTGCTGTGCTTTTACAGCACCATTAATCCAGAAAGTGGATGTAGAGCAGATGTTTCCCGTAATGGGGCTATCCAGAACAGAAGGTCAAAATTTTAGGGTAAGAGGCATCTGATTTAAATGAGAGATGGGGAGGAATTTCCTGCAGCCAGAGCATTCTGAGAGAAGAAACCAGGGGGCTGTTTGGAAGGTAAATTCTCCATTTAAAAGCTTACCGCACGGGAGTAGTGGCCTTCATTGCAGTCGAATTGCGGTTTGGGGAGGTGAGTGAATTGATATATTTGGGCAGTGGCTGATCCCAAGACACTACACGTGTAAGTGTCTTCCACCTGCCCTCCTCCTCTAAGTTAGCTGGATGCTTTGTTTCAGGAGGCAATCACAACTGGTAGATTATGTAATTCAAATTCAGTTAGTGATCAGGACAACAGAGTGTGATTGCAAGTGAGGTAGGTAGGGGGGATCCTGAGTTCAGGAGTGCAGGAGCCTCAGCTTTTGACCTTATCCAACAGATATGATGTGCTTGTTCCCTGTGGATGAGGAAAAGGGCTGCAGGAAGGATGGTGCAGAAGGCCATTCAAGAGACGGGAGCAAAAAGACAAGTGCTAGTTGTAGGGGATTCTGTAATTAGAGGGTTAGATAGTATCCTTTGCAAGGCGGATTGGTCATGGAGTGTTGCCTGCCTGATGCCAGGGTGCAGGACATCTCTGACTGGCTTGAAAGGATATTGGAGCGAGAGGGACAGGATCCAGTTGTTGTGGTCTACGTTGGGATTAACAACATAGACAAGGCTAGGATGGAGGTCCTGTTTGGGGATTATTAAGCACTAGGAACAAAATTATTAAGCACTAGGAACAGGTTCCCAAGGGTCATAATCTCCAGATTACTGCCCAAGCCACATGCAAATTGTTTTAGGAATAAGAAAATTAGGGAAGTAAACATGTGGCTAAGATTGGTGTGGGAAAGAGGGGTTCCATTTCACGGGGCACTGGCATCAGTTTTGGAACCGGGGTGATCTGTACCGATGTGACGGTCTCCATCTAAACCGATCTGGAACCAGTGTTCTAACGAAAAGGATAAATAGGGTTGTCACTAGGACTTTAAACTAGTGTGTTGGGGGAAAGGAAAAGGGAAAAACAACAGGAAGTATGGTAAATAAAAAGGTAAGCAGCAGGTTAACATGTGCAGGAGGGTTCATGTTCAAGGCAGACTATGAAAGAAGTAAAAAGGAAGGATAACTCAAGAGATATTATTAGAGATGATGGAAATCATGAGGGTAAGAAAGCTAGCATAAGGGCACTTTAACTGAATGCTCGTAGCATTCGTAACAAGGTTGATGAGTTAATGGGGTAAAATAATCGCAAGTGAATATGATTTGGTAGCCATCATGGAGACATGGTTACAGGATGGTCACGACTGTGAGTTAAATATCCAGGGGTACCAGACTATTCAGAAGGACAGAAAGGAAAGTAAGAGAGGTGGTGTAGCTCCGATATTCAAGGATGACATCAGGGCTGTGCTGAGAGGTGATATAGGTTCTATGGAGAATAAGGTTGAATCCATTTGGGTTGACATTAGGAATTCTAAGAAGAAAATGTCACTGATCGGCATAGTCTATAGGCCACCAAATAATAACGTCACATTGGGGTGGGCAAGAAGCAATGAAATAACTAATGCCTGTAAAAATGGTATGGCAATTATCATGGGGCATTTTAATCTACATGTCAATTGGTCGAACCAGTTCGGTCAGGATAGTTTGAGGAGGAGTTTGTTGAGTGTATCCATGATAGTTTTCTTGAGCAGCATGTAATAGAACCAATGAGGGAGCAAGCTATCCTCAACCTGGTCCTGTGTAATGAGACAGGAATAATTAATGATTTCATCGACAAGGATCCCCTTGGAAGGAGTGTTCACAGTATGGTTAAATTTAGAATACAGATGGAGAGTGTGAAGGTAAAATCCAATACCAAGGTGCTGTGCTTAAACAAGGGAGGCTACAATAGAATGAGGGAGTACTTCGCTAAAGTAGACTGGAAACAAAAATTTTATGATGGGATGGTTGATGAGCAGTGGAGGACTTTCAAAGCAATTTTTCAAAGTGCTCAGCAAAAGTATATCTCAGACATTCTTATAACTCTTTTGGTGTAATGAAGGTGGATAATCCTTTAGCTTTTAATGAGGTAAAAACAATGACTGCAGATGCTGGAAACCAGATTCTGATTAGTGGTGCTGGAAGAGCACAGCAGTTCAGGCAGCATCCAAGGAGCAGCAAAATCGACATTTCAAGCAAAAGCCCTTTATCAGGAATAAAGGCAGAGAGCCTGAAGCGTGGAGAGATAAGCTAGAGGGGGGTGGGGGTGGGGAGTGGTACTTGCTCATACTCCTTCAAGAGATCCAATTTAGAAATAAATGAAACACTGGCAACCCTGAGGATACAATGTTCTAAGTGAGGAATTGGATACATTTAGACTTTTGTAGTCCATGCAGAATCTATTATATCCATCCATCCAGTTTAGGAATTAACACAACTGGTGAACTCCAGCTGCTTTGGCGAGATTGAATATTTTCCAGGATGTATTCCATTTTTGTTTCCATTGGAGTTTGTTTTCCTGGGCTGAACTGGTAATGATGTGTTTTTAATGGCACTGAGCCTCTGAGTCGACATTATATTTAACGAATATTGTGCATTCACTTGTATTGCTACAGATTTCCTAATACTCCCCTTAGGTAATCTTACAAGATCTTCCCATTGTTCATCCACTAAATATAAGAATACATTGTCTAACTGTCCTAGTATTTCATATCAACTGATTGAGTTGCAGTAGATTCACTTTACGCACAGTCTACTTCTCCTTCAACCTTACTCTTACCGCTTCTGTTATCCTTCACTGCTCTTACCATTTAATAGGTTTGCTTTTTTATATCTTCTTCCTTGCAACTCTATCACTTCAACATGTCCATGTGACCCCTTCAATTTTGTTTTTCCTATAATCAAGTATCTATCAGATCAATCACTTTACAAAGCTTTCTAACTATCCTAATGTGATCATTGAATTTTGCTTTCCAAGGTTCCCTTTGTAGAGGCAATAATACCCAAAATTTTATCTCTTGCTTGAAATGTTCTAGTCATGGCATGCTCATCTTCCCATTCTTTCACTTTCCTTGGCTTTTTTTTAATGTTCCTGCATGATTTTACATGCACATGTAAGTCTCACTAAAAAGTTAGGCATATACTCTAACACTGATGATTCATCTTTTTATCTTAAAAACTTTTCCTTAATCAATTTAGTAGATCTCTTATCTCATGGCTATATATTAATTTGAAGGAACTAAACCCAGTAGCTTCATTTGGGGAATTTCTCGTAGCAAATGGTAAGAAATGTAATCCTATGTCTCAATTGTTTGGGTATTCATGAAAACAGGCTTTAATAATTGTTGATGGTCCCATTCCAAAGCATTTGAAGTGTGGTTTGTCATTGACAGGCAGTAAAATGTCAATAATTTTTTTTTTAAGCCTGATTGCTGATTACACCCTGGAAAATTTTAGATATGTTTTTAGAAATGTGGTTAAATTGTTTTACAATTGGTAGGCCATAGCAAGTTAAAAAAAAATTGAGTCAACTTTTCCATTACCAAGTTAGCTATCATTGTTCTCAAAGGAATAGCCTCAGGAAAGTGAATTATAATATCCATAATAATAAGGATGTTCTGATGACCTGCTTTTTTGTTTGATAATGGACCGACACAATTTGGTAACATTTGACTAAATGGTTCTTCAAACACTGGTATGAGTATTAAGATTAGATTAGATTAGATTACTTACAGTGTGGAAACAGGCCCTTCGGCCCAACAAGTCCACACCGACCCGCCGAAGCGTAACCCACCCATTCCCCTACATTTACCCCTTTTCCTAACACTAGGGGCAATTTAGCATGGCCAATTCACCTGACGTGCACATCTTTGGACTGTGGGAGGAAACCGGAGTACCCGGAGGAAACCCACGCAGACACGGGGAGAATGTGCAAACTCCACACAGTCAGTCGCCTGAGTCGGGAATTGAACCCGGGTCTCTGGCGCTGTGAGGCAGCAGTGCTAACCACTGTGCCACCATGCCGCCCACTATTAAAGGTGGAAGAAAGTGAGCACTGCAGCTACTGGAGATAGAGTCAAAGAACGTGGTGCTGGAAAAGCACAGCCGGTCAAGTAGCATCCAAGGAGCAGGAGAATTGCCATTTCAGGCATAAGCTCTTCATCAGGCATGACGGGGTGGCCCAAGGGGACTGAGAGATAAATGGGACGGGGTGGGGCTGGGGGAAGTATTCTGAGAATACGACAGGTAGATGAAGGTGATAGGTCGGAAAGGTGGGTGAAGCAGATAGGTGGGAAGGAAGATGGACAGGTCAATAGGACGGTGCCAAGTTGAAAGGTTGGATGTAGGATAAGGTGGGGGGAGGAGAAATGAGGAAATTGGTGAAATCTACATTGATCCCGTGTGGTTAGAGTGAACATCTCCAGGATACATGAATGAAACAACCCCACTGCCCCGTGGCCAAACACTTTAACACCCCCTCGCCAACCCTGCCAATGGCTTGCAGGCCCTGGGCCTCCTCCATCACCAAACCCTTACCATGCGATGCCTGGAGGAAGAACGCCTCATTTCCACCTTGGGACCCTCCAACCACACACAGAGCGATTTCCCTCCGACTAACACACATAACACTACAGGCAATTTAGCATGGCCAATTCACCTGACCAGCACATCTTTGTACTGTGGGATGAAACCAGAGCACCCAGCGGAAATCCACCCGAGGCTGGAATCGAACCTGAGACCCTGGTGCAATGGGACAGCAGTGCTAACCACTGAGCTACTGTGCTGCCTGCCCCATAAAATATATAATCTTATAGTAACTTCCATTCAATACAGAAGTAGGCAAGAATAATTACAAAGGCTAATGAAAAACAATGATCTTGTTTGGCACTAAAAGCGAATGAGCCGACTGGACAGGAAAGATGTGATATTTTTCCATAGCTGATCTTGATAATGAAAATCAGGCCTGAAGATGGATAGTCAGATGTGTTTCAGGTATAGAGAGGAGGAAACAACAAAGCTTTACACGGTCACAAAAAATCATCAATCAGTGCACAGACGATAAATTCAGAGAACCAGGTGTACTTTCAGATGTAAAAATGGGAGGCAAGAAATTTGCAGTAATACATTAATACTTGCAAAATCAGAAGAGGCCCCACAGATGATCATAGATCAATCAATGTCTAGAAACTCAGGTTATGGATTTGTTATCAATGCCAAAAAAGAAAACAAAATGATATTCAGAAGGAATACATCAAAACAAACTAGAGGGAAACTAGAAGGAAGTGACGTCTTTATCATTAAGCGTATAAGTCCTGCCCTGATTTGTCTTTCCAAAATGCAGCACCTCACATTTATTTAAATTAAGCTCCATCTGCCACTCCTTAGCCCATGGGCCTTTCTGATCAAGATCCCATTTCTCTCTGAGGCATCCTTCTTTGCTGTCCACTATAACTCCAATTTTGATGTAATCTGCAAACTTACTAACCATACCTCCTACTTTCACATCCAAAGATTTATATGAATAACGAAAAGCAGTGTACCCAGACTTAGACATTGTTGGGTGATAATTGTCACAGAGTGATTGCAGGTGAGCTGTGGTGCATCTGCTAGGATGGCACAATATGGAGAGCATGGCATGCAATGACAGCAGATCTCCTGTCTGGAGTAACAATAAGCTGCAGCAGGCACCTTCCATCCAACTTTTGAGTTTCAATATTTCAAAAATATGGGAATAAACTCTCATCACAAATGCTCTCATCCTCCTCCAACATTTCCCCACCATTTTCCAGCTGTATGGGACTGTTCTCATCCTGTTATATTTATATCTAGCTTGTTGTAAGCAAGTTTGTTCACTGAGACAAAACAGACCTATTCACAACCTAATGAAGTTCCAGTCACATATGTGTGCCACCACCATACAATGCCTAATATCTGTCACCTGTCCTGATATCTCCTTCAGTGGCTCACTGTCAAGTTTGTTAAGTATGCTCCACTAAAGTGACTTGGTATTTTTACTACAAAGTATGAAAGGTACCAAAGCAATGCAAGCTGTTGTAGTTACACATGGAGATCAAAGCCTGCCCTAGTTAAATCCGGAATTTGATGTGTTGGAGTCAGCTTTCAGATACGCCTACATTTTTTACAATTTTAACTTCCCATTTGCATCTCAGCAATGAGCTTGTTATTAAAACTCCTGACCTCTTGTTTCCTAACTCAGCATTGCCTGTTCGTTTCCAAATAAATTTGTGTTCCTTGCAGTTTATTAAATATTTTCAGTGAGAAAACTGTTTCTCCAATACACTATATCTCAATCTCAAACCAAATCTCAATTGGTGCCAAACCAATATTCTTTATATTTAAGCTGACAGTGATTCCATGTTACATCGACAATGATCCTTTGTTCAATGGAATAATGATATCTCATCCATTAAAGTAATATGTATTATCAAACTTTTAAAGGAGGAGTCTCCATATTTCATTTGTTTAAACAATTACTTAAATAATGCCTCTTGGGACATTGGGAGGCAGAGTGCATCACTTAACAATAATTCATAACTCTGAAACAAAATATTGTGAATCCTGGATATCTGAAATGGAAAATAAAAATGCTGGAAATAATCCATTTGAAAATGTTCAGTGATGATTGCACAATGTTTAGTTCTACTCACAGCTGTTCACAAACTCAAGCTGTCTGGCTTAATATGCAGCAAGATCTGGGTAATGGCCATACTGGTGTATCTGGGCTTGGGCTGATAAACGGCAACTAATGTTTGTGTCACACACTTGCCAGGCAATAACCATATCAAACAAGATAGAATCCAACCATCATTGACATTTGTTGGCAATGCCAAAATGTAATCCCCCACCATCTACATCCTGGGAGTTACACTTGAGCAGAAACTGAACTGTACCACCATGAAAATACTGTTGCAGCAAGAACTGGTCGGGGCTGAGAATTCTTTGGCAAGTAACTCAATTCCTACCTCTCCAAACTCTGCCCACCATCTGCAAAGCACATGTCAGAAGCTTGATTGCGTACTCTCCACTTTCCTGGGTGAGTGCAGCTCCACCCCCTTAAAACATTCACTCTGTGCACAACTGACACACAGCGTGTAACATCTACAAGATGCACTGCAGCAACTCATCAAGTGTCCTTCAAAATCTTCCAACACGCAGTGACACAGGGATAAACTCTCATCACAAGTGCTTTCATCCTCCTCCAACATTTCTCCACCATTGTCCAGCTGTATGGGACTGTTCTCATTAGGTTCCATTTCAATCCATCTAGATGCAAGCAGGAATTTTCAATGACAGTGCACCAAACTATTTATAACCCAGTGAAGTTCCAGCCACATATGTGTGCCACTGCCAACAACACCTACCTTCTGTCACCTATCATGGTATCTCCTTCTGTGGCTGTGTTAGGTTTGTTTGCTAAGTATGCTCCTCTGAAGTGACTTGGTATTTTTTCCCTACAAAGTATGAAAGGCACTGAAGAAATGCAAGTTGTTGTACTTACACATGCAGATCAAAGTCTGCCCAAGTTAAACCTGGAATTTGGTGTGTTGGAGTCAGCTCTCAGATATGCTAACATTTTTGTCAACTTTAACTTCCCCATCTGCATCTGTTATTCTTGACACAAAAACAGTAGTTACACTGGACACTTTAATCTGCAAGTTTCATCACACAACATTCTGACTTGGAACCATATTGCCATGCTTTCACTCTCACTGGGTTAAATTCCCAGAAGTCAATTCCAAACAGTACCATTAAATTATTACAATCAGTTGAGGAAGTGTCATGGCTCCTCTCTCTTCTAACCCCATCTCAGCCAATCACAAGAAATATTGTTTTAATTTTATCTTTTATTGCATAACATCACACTTCAATGAAACTTAGTTAACTAGATCAAAAAAGAGGGCTAATTACAAGTGTAAGAAAGTAAAATAGTAGAACCTCCCAAGAGGTGACAACAAACACACACAATAGCATAGGTACTGAGCTTACAAAGAGAGTCGGAGGAGGAGGGACATCCGGGGTGCAGACAGAAAAGTAAAGGGAATTACTGGGTACAACTTTTTAAGCACATGAAAGGGCAGCATATTTTTACTTTTTTTTATTTTTAATTGTTTGTCACGTTGTTAAAACTGATGTAATGCACCTTTGTCACTCTTCTAGCAGTAGGGACTCAGCCATTTTGATATTTTGAACAGTGTGACTTCTTGGTTTTGACATTGATATTGTTGCTATGGTGATCAAGTAGTGTAACATTTGCAATAAGATTTCCTTCTAGTGAAGAAGACTTTTCATCAGACAATAGTGAAAATCCGGAGGTCACTTCCACATGAAGGGATTAACGTAAATACAATAGATGCATTGAAAGGGAAGCTATGTAAGCACACAAGGGAAACATAGCCAGAGGTATACAGTACAGTGGAAGGGTGAGATGACGTAGACTAAAAGGAGAGTTCTTTGGAATATGAGCACCGTCAATTAACTATTGGACCATGTAGCCTATAAAACTCAGTATAATTTCACACAATGTCGTCTATAAAGTATTATAGATTCATGAGCCAATGTCCTGTGGTATTGTATATTCATCAGGTTTAAAGAAGAGTTTTCATCTCAACAGTGAACTGAATCTGAACAACAATAACTCTTTACCTTCCTGAAATGAACATTAAGAACATGAAAAATAAAAGCACGAGTAGGTCACAAAACCTCATAAGGCTACTGTCATGTTAATGCTAAGAATAGATAATCAATATTCAAGTTCAACCATTTGGTTTTAATAACTGAGACTTCTCATGGTTTTAAATAGGACAAATGGTGATTTAAAATGGCTGTGATGATCCTCTGGCCACAGCCTGAGGCAAGACTAAGAAACTAATGTAAAATAAACAAAACCATCTGACTTAGCATTTGGGGCCAGAGTTCAAAATTCGATTAGTTTTAGATTAGTTATGGAAAAGCTAAGACCTGATCTAAAAGTTGAAGTTTGAAATCTTAGTAAGGTTAATTTTGATGGTATTAGGCAAAAGCTTTCAAAAGTTGATTGGGAGAGACTATTCATAGGTAAAGGGATGGGTGAAAAGTGGGAGGCTTTCAAAAATGAGATAGTGAGAGTTCAGAGACAGTATTTTCTTATTAGTGCGTAGGAGAAGGTGTAGGGAATGCTGGATGTCTGGAAAAAAATGAGGCCCTGGTCAAGAAAAAGAAGAAAGCATATGACGGGTACACACAGCTGTATACACTAGAGGAGTATAAGGGAAGTAGGAGTATACTTAAGATGGAAAACAAGAGGGCAAAAAGGGAACATGAGATATCCTTGGCAAAAAGGTGAAGGAGAATCCAAGGAGATTCTACAAATATATTAAGGGAAAAAGAGTAGCTAGGGAGAGAATAGGGTATCTTAAAAATCAACTAGGCCATCTGTGTGATAACACAGGAGATGGGTGAGATACTAAACAAGTGTTTTGCATTAGTATTTACTGTGGAGAAGGATATGGAAGCTAGAGAACTTGGGGAAATAAATAGTGATACCTATCTCAACCTCTATGGGCTGTCCATTTTTTATTTTTCTACCAGTTAAATTGTTCCCAATAAGTTAATTTCTCCATCATTGCCAACCTTGCGACTAAGCAGCATTGTTATCAGACCGATGAAAAGACAACTCTCTTAGTAAACTTTCACCACTGAGAAGTTTATCCATTTAAATTAGATGACCTCCCTTTTCTCTAAACTCCAGAGAAAAATAAGTTTAGGACAGTTAATCTCTCCTCAAAGAAAATACCTCTCACATCACAAGTCAATCATTGTCTATGCTCTTTTCATCTGTTTCATTTTCTAATCACTGCCCTTTCATTTAGACTTCAATTTTCCTCTATTGTCGAGTATATCTTTCTTTCCTTTCTCCTTTGCCAATGGAAATGGATACTAGATAAACTGCTGTGATTTCCTGCCACCACATGTCAGCCAGAAACTTCTCTACATTGATAACATCATTTCTTAACAATTAATTTCCAAATTTTAACAGCATTCTGCAAATTATAATTTTATTCTTCATACCTGCTAGATAATTTTCATCAGAATGCCAAAGGAAAGCAATTAGTATGCAAACTTTCCAGCAATACATATGCAGGTGCTGTAGGGGGCAGCATCACTCAGTCCGGTTGATAAAGAGCACTGAAAGGATGCTCCCAAACTTCAAAATGTTACCATGTAATTGATTTGGCCAAGTTAATCATTAACCTACTCGTGCAAGGCTTATTGTAAAATATTATTCTAAAATTAAAATTACAGTCACAAATCTAATGTACTGCACATAATTATCTAAGAGCCAATATTGTTGGGGATAGCAGAACTAAAATTAGAATTAGGTTGCATTGTCACATGCACTGAATACAGGGAGACAGTGAAAAGTGTAAAAAATTGCCATTTCTGGTGTTATCCTAAGTACAAATGTGCCTAGATGTAAAATCTTAGATATAAATTAGAAAAATAAAGAAATAAAGTTAAAAGTCCAGCAATACAGTCATTATAGAGAGAAAAAAAAGCAAACAGAGCAGATAAAACATTTAAGATTCTTGGGGGACTTAACAAGATAGATGCTGAGAGGTATATCCCCTTACGGAATCGTCTCGAACCAGAAGACATATCTCAAATAAGCAGTACCTTATTTAAGACAGAGATGAAGAACTGCTTCACTCAGCAGGTGGTCAGTTTTTGGAATTCTTCACTGCGAATAACTAACGCTGGGTTTTTAAGAATATTCGTGGCTGAGATAAGCAGAGTTTTAATCAGTAAGGGAATCAAGGGATTTGGAGAAAAGGCAGGAACGTGAAGTTGAGGACGATCAGATCAACCATGACTTCATTGAATGACTGAACAGAATCAATGGACTGACTGCACTACTTCTGTTCCTGTGCCTTTGATCATGTAAATCTACCCAAGGAACCAATTTTTAAGTCGCAAATTCTGCCTACTTTAATTAACGTATAACCATCACCTATTCCCTCCTTTCCTTTAGTCTCTGGTATTCCCTCGACCCTATTAAATGTTAACACACAATTCTTCTTCTGAGGCCAAACCATTTAAGAAGTTTGACTGAACTTCCTTGATTTTATGTTCTCTGCCCAAATGTAAGGAATTGCCATTGGTAATGGTAAGGAAAGAACAGCCACAAATGGGACAATTCAAATTAGGGATAGTCAGGCCAGAGAAAAGTGGTAGTGAGCTCACCTCCTCTCAGCACTACAGCCCAGATGGTGTAGCTGCACCAACAATGCTATTAGGAAGGGAATTCCAAGACTTTAAACCAGTTTAATGAAGAAAGGGTAATATAGTTCCAAATCAAGATGGCATGTGGTGTAGAAGGTAACATGCAGGTGTGCATGTTGTGTGCATTTTACCACAAGACCACATGAAATTGGACCAGGAATAGGCCATTTGATCCATCGAGCCTGTTCTGCTATTCAATAGAATAATGGCTGATCCAATATTCCTCACATCCAATTTTGTGCCCTTACCCCATGACCCTTGATTTCCCGAATGATCAAGACTCTATCTATCTCAGCCTAAAATATACACAAGGATTCTGCCCCACCACTTTCTGAGACAAGGCATTCCAAAGACTCATAATCCTCTCTAAGAAGTCTTAAATTGACATCCCTTTATTCTAAGATTATGCCCTCTGATCCTAGATTCTTCCATGATGGGAAACATCCTCTTAGCATTTACCCTGCTAGGCCCCTTAAGAATCCTATATGCTTCAACAAGCTTCATGTTATATCAATTTGTGCTGCAGAACAGTACTCAGTGAACATTCTAACATTCAGGGTTGCAAGCTGTTAGAATGATGTTGCATTTGGCTATTCCAAAATACTCTTTACATTCAATATTTGGTCAGCAAAAAGGGAGGGTGTCTATTGAAAGAGTTTCAACAGATTAGTCAGGACAGTTCAATGGTCAATAAGAAAAGGTTCATGGATGACAGTGAATGAGACAAGAAGTCAGTGAGTATGGGAGATAGAGAAAGAGGTTGAAGCAGACTCTCTGTTAAGTAGGACATTTGAGATGCTAAAGGCAACTAAACCCCAACTTCTATGCTTTTGGGATTTGGATAAGTCCCACAAGAATTGAATACCTCTGTGTAATGAGGGCTCAAAAGTAGCCTATACGCAAGTAATAGTTAGGCAGCTGAACTACGTGGGTTCTGTCTAGCTAGGGCTAGGGAATTACTAGGGAAGTTGAATATATCTTGTGTCGTGAGGGGTCCAAGAAATTCCAGGAATTCTGAAAGAGATTGGCAATTACTGAGAAGCCCATGAAATTTGTTTGATTTAATTTTTATTTGATGTGTACCAATGATATGTTCGACTATCATTGTCTATTATTCATATTTGCCATAGAGTTGTTCTGAAATGTTGGAATATAAGTCATGTTTAAGTTTGTGCAATCCATTTGTCAATTTGCATTTTGTTTGAGTATTTTTATTTGTAAATATTTTTGTTTGTAAATAAACTAGCTATTCTTTGTTGATGAAAGAAACCTGGCTCGGTATTTTGAATACTAGACCAGAAGAAGTCTAAAACCTATGTAACTCTCTATATCATCACTCTGGTTCAATGAAATATTTGTTATGACCAGTGGAAAAGTGGGACCAGAAAGGAATTGGTGCTCTCCTCCAACCTTGGCGGTAACAGTGTCCAATGCATGTTCTCTCCTTCCTTCTAGATGGTTGAGGTTATAGTTTTGGAAGGTGTTATTTGAAGCAGTCTTATTATGTTGCTGTAATATATCTTGTAAATAGTACATGTTGTTGTAACTATGTGTTTAGGAAATAAAATGTTGTAGGTGTGGGTTAGAGTACCAAACAATCCTGAGTGCTATTGAGCTTCTTGAATGTTATTGCAGCTGCACTTAAAAATAGACAGCATTCCAACACACTCTTCACTTGCATCTTGTACAGGGTGAACAGGCTTCGCAGAATCAGAAAGTGAGTTATTCATGACAGAGTTTCTGGCTCCTAGCCAGCTCTTGTAGTTACAGTATTTATCTGACCAGACCATTTAAGTTTAGATTAAATTAGATTCCCTACAGTGTGGAAACAGGCTCTTTGGCCCAACTAGTCCACACCAACCCTCCGAAGAGCAACCCACCTCATTTCCCTCTGGCTAATGCAGCTAACACTATGGATAGTTTAGCATAGCCAATTCACCTGACCTGCACATCTTTGGACTGTGGGAAGAAACCAGAGCATCCAGAGGAAACCCACGCAGACACGGGGAGAATGTGTAAACTCTACACAGACAGTCGCCCAAGGCCGGAATTGAACCTGGGACCCTGGTGCTGTGAGGCAGCAGTGCTAACCACTGAGCCACTGTGGTCAATGATAATCTCTGGATTGTGTACAGTGGGAGATTCAGCAATGGTAATTGTATTCAATGTCAAAGGCCAGTGGGTAGATACTATCCTGATAGTCATAGAAATATGTGCGATGCAATTAACATTGGCACTTTTGCCATTAAAACCTTTTGTTGGTGGGAAGGTCAATGATTAACAGCTGAAGATGTTTGAACCTAAGACACTACCCTGAGGATCTCCTGCAGTAATTTGCTGGGACTGAGATGATTGATCTTCAACCACCATAATCTGACAAAGAGTCACTGGACACAAAACTTTAGTTCTGCTTTACTCTCCACAGGTGCTCCCAGACCTGTTGAGTGTTTACAGCAATTTCTGTTTTTACTTCTGATCTCCAGCATCCATAGGTCTTTGCTTATCTTTCATTTCAACTCTGGCTCATGTAATGAAGGGAACGTGATTGCCAATTCGCAGACAGGAAAGCTTCACAAACAGCAATGAGTAGTGATCCGATTTAATGATGTTGGTTGAGGAATTAACATTGGCCAGCAGACTAGAAAAAATCCTCCGCTCATTGTGAAAGAGGGCTCTTAATATTTGCCTGTATTGAATGACTTAATTCATCAGACAAAATGATCACTGTGTGTCATGTGCTGTGCTCTGAGATGACTGCAATGAAATGTTAATAAGTTGTCCTCAACTAAGAGCCTGAAGTTGGCTCCCTTCATCACAGACATGGGCAGTGAGTGCCCTGAGAATAATAACGTAAACACTTCTACATCAGGACCACATTACTGACCCCAGAAAAAGCTCAATTTATTTGGATATGCACATATATCTCAGGATCATTAAGCTACATATATTTTGATCATGCAAAATGAAGCTAGAAGGAATTATAAAAGGGAAGGCCATCTTACTCGTGAGATCCAGTAGTGGTCAGGAACACAAATGTTTTGTGGGAGAGTGCTGTGCAGACAGGATATGCAGCATGTGAAGCTCATATTCTGAACTGACATTTTAGATTGATGCAAAATGTTAAGATGCAGCTGCATGAATTCCTGGAAAAGATGACGTCTATTAATCTGGCTGAAGAGTTAACAAATTTTACAGCTCTGCTCCAGCTGTGGTTGTGTTGTTGCCTGGAGCTCAGCTCCCCCTCTCCAATTTCGACTCTTGCTTAAAAGCTTTGCTGTTAGTGTTTGGTCAGTTAAAAAACATTCCTTCTCTCGGCACTCACTCGATTCTTCTTAGCGAGATTAACTCACTAAAGCCAGTGGGAGTTCACATTACGAAGTAATAAAGGTCTGAAGAATGTAACTGAACAGGAAAAGAAAAAAAAAGCTGCATATAATCCAAAATGTAAAATGATCTACTTCTGCATTCACCCAGTTAATAAACATAGCTGCAGCACGATTAACTCACTGTAGTGCTGAGTTTTACAATTCCCATTTTCTATTAGTTTTATTTGGCAATTTTCACTTTACACAACTTAAAGTGTCCAGATTGCTACTAACCACCTCTACCACCTTCAAATGGCAGCAGAGGATTATTGTGTTGTGGTGCTGGGGCATTAAAAAATCAACTTGCCACTTTTTCCTCAGTGTACAATGTCAGAGTACAGTATTAGAATTCAGCAGGGCTGTTTGGGCCTCAGACACATGCTTGATTGCTCACATAAAATAGGAGGGCTAGCTTCCTTTTCACTGACTTAGCGGCCTTCTGTTTTCTTAACATTTACCAAATCCCTTGATCCAAGTGATCACCTCCCCTCTCATGTGTTGCATTTAAAATAAATAGACTGCCGCTTAGTCTGTGGAGGTGACATGATTCAATAATCTGTAGCATTGCCTGTGTCTGTCCTCAAGTGCATATGGATTTTTACTGCAGCCGTAGCAGTGGAGGTTGACTGTGCAGGGGTCCTGGCTTGTCCTGCACCTGTTTTAGCAAGGACCATCTCTGACATGGCAGATCAAAGACTGTCACTTGACAGATGACATCTGTCACTAAGAACTTCTTAGTGATCTTTGATCCAAAGGATGTCTGCTGGCAAATCTTGCTTCAAATGGAGAGCTGAGACAGAAAGAAGCAGTAAGTTTGTTGAACAGCTGTTCATGGAGTGGTAAGTGAGGGGCAGCACTGATGGTTTCAACCAGCTGATGTGTTTTCATCAGTCAAGAGACATGTGGGACTGTGATGTTAGTGAGAATAGGAATTAAGTAGGGGAGTCGAGGGGAGATGTACAACACCCTCGGCTTTACTAATACGGGCAATAGACGCAAGAGCAAGGATGTTATGTTGAACCTGTATAGGTGGACCGCAACTGGAATATTATATACAGTCGTAGGTGCCACATTATAGGAAAGATGTGAATTTATCGGTGAGAATGCAGAAGTGATTACAGGTAAGGTTCCAGGAACAGGAAACTTCCATTATTAGAATTAGAATCCCTACAGTGTGGAAACAGGCCCTTCAGCCCAACAAGTCCACATCGACCCTCCGAAGAGCATCCCACCCAGACCCATAACCCTACATTTTCCGCTGACTAATGCACCTAACCTACACATCCCTGAGCACTATAGGTAATTTAGCATGGCCAATCCACCTAATCGGCACATCTTTGGACTGAGAGGAAACCAGAGCACCCAGAGGAAGCCCATGCAGACACAGTCGCCCAAGGCTGAATCGAATCCTGGTCCCTGGCGCTGTGAAGCAGGAGTGCTAACCACTGAGCCAACGTGCCACCCCAAAGTTATGAGGATAACTTGAAGATACTCTTGAAATACCCTGCCCATTTTTGGGCAGCACAGTGGCTCAGCAGTTAGCACTGCTGCTTCACAGCACCAGGGTCCCAGGTTCGATTCCAGTCCCGGGCAACTGTCTGTGTGGAGTTTGCACATTCTCCCTATGTCTGCGTGGGTTTTCTCCGGATGGTCCGGCTTCCTCCCACAGTCCAAAGATGTACAGGTTAGGTGAATTGACCATGATAAATTGCCCATAGTGTTAGGTGCACTAGTCAGAGGGAAATGGGTCTGGGTGGGTTACTCTTCGGAGGGTCGGTGTGGATTTGTTGGGCCAAAGAGCCTGTTTCCACATTGTAGGGAATCTAATCTAAAACTATCAGGACTGTTTCCCTTGGAAAGAAGCAGGCTGTTAGGAGATTTGACTGAGGCTTTTAAAATCATAGAAAAATACAGTGCAGTACAGGCCCTTTGGCCCTCGATGTAATCATGAGCGGGCTGGACAGAGTAGATAGGGAGAACTGAAAACAAAATACATTGGAGATCATAGCTTCGGTTCAGATTCCAAAATCTGCAGTAATTTGCTCCTACATAGATAGGGAAAAGCTGTTTTCATTTATAAAAGAAAACAGGCTGAGAGGCTGTAATTGTTTTTTTCACTGGAGTGTAGAAGATTGACAGGTGACCTTATAGAGGTTTATAAAATCATGAGGTTAAAAATCATACAATACCAGGTTATAGTCCAACAGGTTTAATTGGAATCATTAGCTTTCAGAGCGCTGCTCCAACCATCACAACCATCTAATGAAGGAGCAGCGCTCAGAAAGCTAGTGCTTCAAATATACCTGTTGGACTCGAAGCTGGTGTTGTGTGATTTTTAACTTTGTACACCCCAGTCCAACACCGGCATCTCCAAATCAAAATCATGAGGGTTAAGGATAAAGTGATTGGCAGGTGTCTTTTCCCTAGGGTGCAACATTTCAAGACTAGAGGGTATATTTTTAATGTGAAAGGGGAAAGATTTAAAAAAGATAATTTTTTTACACAGCGAGTGGTTCATGTGTGGAATGAACTTCCGCTGGAAGTGATGGAAGCAGGTACAGTTACAAGGTTCAAAAGACATTTGGATAAGTACATAAATAAGAAATGTTTGAGGGATATGGGCCAAGTGCAGGCAGAAAGGACCAGTTTAGGTTGGGATAATGGCCAGCACTGATTGGTTGGACTGAGGGGTCTGTTTCCGTGCTGTACGACTCTATGATTACGATTCTATTTAAAGTGAAGCCCAAAAGAAACAAGGATGCTGTGAGGATAAACCTTTTCGCACAGTGAATGATTAGATTATAGAATGCAGTCCACCATTTGGTGGAGGCTGGTTCAATTGAGACATTCAGAAGAGCATCGGATGATTACTTTGAAAGAAATAGTGTGCAAGGATATGGGGAGAAAATGCAGGACTGGCACTAGATAAGACGCTCATTTAAGGAGCCAATGCAGGCACAATGGGCCGAATGGCCTCAATCAACACTGTAACAATTCTGTGATTTTGTGGATATTGAGCAGTGGGTTCCAGTTATGCTGTGCATTGTTGCACTCAGTTGAGCATCAGTCAGATACGCATGTGTGCAATAAGCTAATCAAGATATAAGCGCAGTTCTCTGCTGCAGTGTGTGACAGGGCAAGTACTATCCTGGTACTGAGGGGTTCACTGGAAATTATGAAAAACAGGGAGATTTTTTGAGAGGTGCTGTTACTTGGAAAGAAACTAACAGAGCAACCACCACAAAGATATGGAATTACAGGTTTTGAATACCACAGAGCAAATATTTGGAATGTCAGTACTTTTGCTGCCCAGATAGTGTTGGGTTAATAAGTACAGTCTGAACATAATGGATGGGCTGTTCACATTCCATAAGAGTTTAACTGAATGCTGCTATAAATGGTTAGACACTGCATTTCTCTGATTGCTTTGCCAATGGCTGGAAGGTCATAGTAGTTATGATCCCATTAGTTATTGCCATTAAATTGTACTTTGCTTCATTAGGTTCAGACGTGATTCATGGGAGGATCACCAATAAATCATGACTTAAGCCGACTGAAACAAAGGTGGTTTGACTAATATAAATCATCACCTTTCGAATGCTTTCTGTTAAAATTCTGAAAAGCACTCTGGATGTAAGTTTGCTCGCTAAGCTGGAAGGTTTGTTTTGAAAACCTTCCAGCTCAGCGAGCAAACTTATATCCAGAACCTCAACCTGAGCTACAGATCTTCTCAAAACTTGCTCTGATAAGCACTGTTTCAAAGGAATGCTGAATTCACTCATAATAAATGTTAAATAGGGTATTAACTTATACCTTTGTTATAATAGTACAGAGAGCAACCCGGTATCGTATGTTAAACTGTCAGAGGCTAAGTGACTGTAGCTTCCATCTTTACATTTTAAAACATATTCAAAACATATTCATATTGTATCTCTGGGGAACAGAAATGTTTAACCACAAACTTCATAATATTCTTAGCTGAAACAACTTTTTGCACGTGATATAAAAACAGAGAATGCCCTAAATACTCAGCAGGTCAGGCTATAACGTTTTCACACAGAGGGTGGTATGTGTATGGAATGATCTGCCAGAGGAAGTGGTGGAGGCTAGTATAATTACAACATTTAAAAGGCATCTGGATGGGTATATGAATAGGAAGGGTTTGGAGGGATATGGGCCGGGTGCTGGCAGGTGGGACTAGATTGGGTTGGGATATCTGGTCAGCATGGACGGGTTGGAGCGAAGGGTCTGTTTCCATGCTGTACATCTCTATGACTCTATATCAGTGGAAAGAAAATCAGAGGTGATGTTTCTGCTTCTTTCCACAGAAGCTGTCAGATCTTCTGAATGCAGGTACAACACTTCAAATCCAGCATCCTGGGGACTGAGGCCATGCCGGGTTTCAGATTTCAACCTCTTCAAATGTTCACTTTAGAAAAAGGCCCTGGACATAATTAACATCTTCAAACAAATTCCACAGAGATCAATTTCCAGGTTGAAACAGAAGTGAATGCATCATCCAATGCTCTCGTGGACTCAGGGGCCTTTTCCTTCAGAAGCAGTAAACTGCCAGTCCCAAGCAGTCTCAAGTTTGGGTGACCACAAAGCTGGGGAAAAACATTGTGTTCTCTCACAGCCGTGTGTTTTTCTCACCTCACTGTCATGTGCCAGTGGATGAGAACCAAAAAAATATGCCCAAGGAATCGATTCCCATAGAAAGGTGGAACAATGATCCTGCTCCACCGCAAGAACAAAACGTAGAGGATCCTCATTCGGAGAGAGACAAGCTGGACACAGCAGAAGTGAAGGGTAATACCTGAGCAGAAGGAGAACCAAAAACAGAGCCTGACATTTGTCTAGTGCACCATTTCAAGCATGTCCCATTTTCAGACAATCCTGTTTTTGAATTTGACAGACTGTAGCTGGATTTCCAACATTTTCTGTTTTTGTTTCAGATATCTGATACCTGAATTATTATGCTTTTGTATTCCTGGTTTTGTACAAGTTATCATTCCTACTAATAACTGAAGGTATTGCATTTAGCTCATATGAGCCTCAATCTTGAGATTAGAGACATGCATTTTTTTTAAACTGGTGTAGAGTGAGTAAGACTTTATATGAGCAGAAGAGGGAACTGACTTGTTAGTAAGGGTGGAATATTTATACTTATTACTCATTGCAGTTGAAAGTTAATAGCACAAGGAACTTTTCTTCCCTTGTTACTTATCTTAAACGTTTGGTTCAGTATCCAGGAGACCCTTTTAAGCCAGTGTGCAACACTGGATCAGATCAAAGTGGAAATGGTGAGAGTGCAGGGCCGTGATTAATGCAATTGACATTGAAGGGCCCCATGTCATTCAAAGGTGGTGCCTACATTTTTGAGCACTTAACATGGCCAAAGCCATTTTCTATTGGTTGGTCGTATTTAAGAATTAAGAAATAATGGAAGGGGGTGTAGGTTGCACTGGATGCCATGAGTAGCAGACTCATTCTGGTCAACAGGACACCCTGCTTCGTATCCCTTTCACCTAACATACCTAGGACAGACATGTCTGCTGAAACCTCACATGTTCCCACCCACCACCTTCATCCAAGAGTCCAACTCTTATTCTTGTCCCTGAGTCACATCACTATGCTTTGGTCATGCCCACCATTGTGATTTATGCCGCACACTAACTCCACTCCCGTCAAGGTCACCTAGGTTGTGGCTGGCTATAATTCTTCTCCCACAGCATCCTATGTCTGCCATGCTGTGTCCACTTACACATTGAATATTCTCCCTTCACCGTCCACTCTGAATTCCAGGTTGCTCCCACCAATCCCCACTTTTGAGTTGCTTCACACCGCAACCATTACAGTGTCCCCTGATGGCACCACCCAAGTCACTCCACTGATGGCCAGGACTGATGTTGATGCAACCTGACCAATTTTGGATGGACAGTTCCAATTGATAACTTACCAAGTCCCTGACTACTCTCCATGCTCCTCCCCACCATATAAACCATGAAACCCTGGGCTGTTTGCACTAGACCTATACAGTGACTATGGCCAAATGACTGCAATGAGACAAAACCACTGATCCTGACTGCCAGTCTGACCATGGCCAAGCCACTGGACTGACCATGGACGCTTCCCTTGACTGACCGTACTGGGACCACCAGAGTAACAGCAGTCCCTATTGACTTGATTGAAGACTGCCCTCCCTTCGACTTTGAGACATTGTAATTTGGTTGTTGCACACACAGTGTTCTTACTGGATATGCTGCTGGAGCATATTCTGGATATGAGAATGGCATATTGTGGTGTCCTCCAGCAACATGTCTACCCTCTCAGCTGATAACTGTGATAAATATAACAAGCTGTCTGGCTTTCTGTCTGCACTAAATTGTAAGGCAAGACTGAAGCACTCTGAGCCTTGAAAGAGCAGCTGAGCGAGTTAAGCACAAAAAGTCAAGGCAAAGCAAGGAATGGATGCCGTGAGCATCCAGATAGTTGTAAAATGAGTAAGTACTAAAGGAGCAAGTTGAGCAGTTGTACGATGCAGCTAGTTTCAGATTTTCAACTCGATACCTGTCCCTCCGCACACAGCGTCCTTGCAACAGCGTTCCGATGAAAGGTGCTGTTGTACTCCAGAGAGCATTAAAGTGCAGAAGCGTACATTAACATAGATCATAGAAAAGTACAGCACAGAGAAGGCTCTTTGGCCCATGATGTTGTGCCGAGATTGTTCCTAATCTAAAATAAAATATCCTAACCTAGTCATGGCTCAATTCCCTGCTGTCCATGCACATGTCCAGCAGTCACTTAAATGTTCCTAATGACTCTGCTTCCACCACCACCGATGGCAACACATTCCATGCATTCACAACTCTCTGCGTAAAGAACCTACCTCTGACGTCTCCTCTATATCTTCCTCTTAATATCTTAAAACTATGACCCCTCATGGAAGTCAATCCTGTACTGGGGAAAAGTTTGTGATTATTGACTCTATCCATGCCTCTGATTACCTTGTATACCTCCAGAGAGAAAAGTCTGAGCTTAGTCAACCTCTCTTCATAATACAAGTCCTCCAGTCCAGGTAGTATCCTGGTAAACCTTCTTTGCACCCTCTCCAAAGCCTCTGTATCTTTCCTATAATAGGGTGACCAGAACTGGACACAATATTCCAAGTGTGGTCTCAACAGAGTCTTGTAGAGCTGCAGCAAAACCTCGCAGTTCTTAAACACGATCCCCCTGTTAATGAAAACCAAAGCACCATATGCTTTCTTAACAACCCTATTCACTTGGGTGACAACTTTGAGCGATCAATGCACTTGAACATTAAGATCCCTCTGTTTCTCCACACTGCCAGGAATCCTGTCTTTAATCCTATATGCAGCATTCGAGTTTGACCTTCCAAAATGCATCACTTTGCATTTATCCAGGTTGAACTCCATCTACTATTTCTCAGCCCAGCTCTGCATCCTGTCTATGTCACGCTGCAGCCTGCAATAGCCCTTGATACTATCTATGGCACATCCAACCGTTGGAGCGAATTTACTAATCCACCCCTCAACCTCCTCATCCAAGTCATTTATAAAAACTACAAAGAGCAGAGGTCCAAGAACAGAGCCCTGAAGGACACCGGTATGATTCCCATGGAGAGTGAGCAAGCAATGATCTTCGCCAGCGACTTAGCAACCTCCTTTCTCACTTCCTGGAGCAACCTAGAATAAATCTGGTCTGGCTCTGGGGACTTGTCAATCTTAACGTTTGCCAAAATGTCCAGCACATCAACTTCATCAAACTTGATCTGTTCAAGCTTGTTTCCCAGCTCCTCAAAGTTTTCATTCACAACAATGTCCCTTTCCTTACTGAAAACGAAGCAGACAAAACTCATTTAGGGATTCTCCTATCTGCTCAGACTCGATGCACAAGGTCCTACACTATTCCTGACTGATCCTACCTTCTCCCTGATCATTCTCCTATTCCACACCTATGAGTAAAATGGCTTTGGGTTCTTCCTAATCCGTCCTGCCAAGCCTTTTTGTGCTTCTTCCTGGCTCTCCCCAGTCCATTTCTGAGCTCCTTTCTGGTAAACCTATAATCCTCTAAAGCTGTGCTAGATCTTGCTTCCTCCACCTTATGTAAGCTGCGTTCTTCCTTTTTGACGAGAAGCTCCTCTGTTCTCGGTATCCAAGGCTCCGTAATCT
Source organism: Chiloscyllium plagiosum (assembly GCF_004010195.1). Taxonomy (NCBI): domain Eukaryota; kingdom Metazoa; phylum Chordata; class Chondrichthyes; order Orectolobiformes; family Hemiscylliidae; genus Chiloscyllium; species Chiloscyllium plagiosum. The sequence continues at coordinate 15,184,084 of NC_057723.1, read as the reverse complement.
CACCCCTTCTTGCCTGTCTCAGAGGAACAGATTTGTGCATCACTCTCAACAACTCTCCTTAAGCAGTCTCCACATGTCTGTTGTACCCTTTCTGTGGAACAATTGCTTCCAATCTGTACTTCCCGACTCCTGTCTGATAACGTCATCATGTCCTTTTCCCCAAATAAATATCTTCCCTTGGTCACTGCTCCTTTCCCTCTCCAAGGCTATGGTAAATGTGAGGCAGTTGTGGTCACTGTCACCAAAGTGTTCTCTCACCCCCTTAAAAACGTCCCGGCAGCATTCGTTTCTCTCTGCCCTCACTCTTCGCCGCTCTGTTCAAAATGGAGGCCCAACTCTTGAGGTAGGACCTTTTTTAAGTGGGAAAAATTGGCCTACCTGGCAGCCCTCATTTCTCTCTGCCCTCTCTCCTGACCGCTCTGTTTAAAATGGGGGTTAAGTTTAAGTTTAACATTAAGTTTGTCGAAGATATGACAAGATCCAGAGAGTATGCCAAATCAAATGCCAGCATCCGAAGATGTATTCTGCATGCTGCTGTTGCCCATGTTGTGTATTTTAAGATGTTGGTGTTGGGTGTCCAAGATATAACTCCAAGAGGAGCCTGGTATATCTTCCGACTTTCATGTCGACGTCCAGTTTCCAGCTACACATGGAATGGAAATTGCATATTAATGAGGTGCGATTAGTTAGTAATGAGGGTGATAATGAACAACATTTGTCATTATTAAGCCTCTTGTAGCTCATTGGTGAAAATATCACCCCAGAGTTCAGAAGTAGCATGAACAGCCAAGTTTCTGGTATTGAGACTAATGCAACGAGGAGTACGTTGGATTCCAAGAAATCAATTGTGTTAGGGGTCTCTCTAGTCAGAGGTACAGGCAGACGTTTCCATGACCAGCAGCAAAAAGTCAGAATGGTGTGTTGCTTCCCTGCTGTCAGGATCAAGGATCTCTCGGAGAGAATGCAGAGTGTTCTCAAGGGGGAGAGGACCCAGCAGGAGGCCATTGTACGCATTGGAACCAGCGACATAGGAAGGGAAAAGGGTGAGATTCTGAAGGGAGAATATGGAGAGTTAGACAGGAATTTCAAAAGGAGGTCCTCAAGAGTAGTAATATCTGGATTACTCCTGGTGCGGCAAGCTATTGAGGGTAGGAATAGGAGGATAGATCAGATGAATGCATGGCTGAGGAGCTGATGTATAGGAGAAGGATTCACATCTTTGGATCATTGGAATCTCTTCTGAGATAGAAGTGACCTGCACAAGAAGGACAGATTGAACCTGAATTGGAAGGGGACTAATATACTAGCAGGGAGATTTGCTTGAACTGCTCTGGAGGATTTAAACTAGTAAGGGCAGGGGCACGGAGTGTGGGACCCAGAGAGATAGTGAGGAAAGAGGTCAATCTGAGACTGGTACAGTTGAGAAAAGAAGCGAGTCAAACAGTCAGGGCAGGCAGGGACAAAGCAGAGAACAAGATAGAACTGATAAATTAAACTGCATTTATTACAATGTAAGGGGCCTAACAGGGAAGGCAGATGAACTCAGGGCATGGTTAGAAACATTGAACAGGGATATTATAGCAATTACTGAAATGTGGCTCAGAGATGGGCAGGACTGGCAGCTTAATGTTCCAGGATACAAATGCTACAGGAAGGATAGAAAGGGAGGCAAGAGAGGAGGGGGTGTGGTGGTCTTGATAATGGATAGCATTACAGCTGTACTGAGGGAAGATATTCCCAAAAATACATCCAGGCAAGTTATTTGGGTGGAACTGAGAAATAAGAAAGGGATGATCACCTTATTGGGATTGTATGATAGACCCCCTAACAGTCTGCGGGAAAGTGGGAAACAAACTTGTAAGGAAATTTCTCAATTTTTTTTGGGTTGGCTGCCTGACCTGCTGTGCTGTTCCAGCAATAAAGTTTCAACATTGTATGATAGACCCCCTAACAGTCTGCGGGAAAGTGGGAAACAAACTTGTAAGGAAATTTCTCAATTTTTTTTGGGTTGGGATATCTGGTTGGCAAGGATGAGTTGGACCGAAGGGTCTGTTTCCACGCTGTACATCTCTATGACTCTATGACTCTATTTCAGTTATCTGTAAGAATAATAGGGTGATTATGGTAAGGGATTTTAATTTTCCAAACATAGACTGGGACTTCCATAGTGTTAAGGGGTTAGATGGAGAGGAATTTGTTAAGTGTGTACAAGAAAATTTTCTGCTTCAGTACATGGATGTACCTACTAGAGAAGGTGCAAAACCTGACCTACTCTTGGGAAATAAGGCAGGGCAGGTGACTGAGGTGTCAGTGGAGGAGCACTTTGGGGCCAGACAGCATAATTCTATTAGTTTTAAATAGTGATGGAAAAGGATTGACCAAGTCTAAAAGTTGAAGTTCTAAATTAGAGAAAGGCTAATTTTGACAGTATCAGGCAAGAACTTTCAAAAGCTGATTGGGGGCAGACGTTCGCAGGTAAATTCACGGCTGGAAAACGGGAAGCCTTCAGCAATGAGCTAACAAGAGTCCGGGGACAATATATTCCAGTTAGGGTGAAAGGAAAGGCTGGTACGTGCTGGATGACTAAAGAAATTGAGAGTTTGGTTAGGAAAAATAAGGAAGCATTTGTCAGAGAGATTGAGTGAATCTTAAAAGAGTATAAAGGCAGTAAGAGTATACTTAAAGGGGAATCAGAAGGGAAAAAAGGGAACATGAGATAGCTTTGGCAAATAGATTTAAGGAGATTCCAAAGGGTTTTTACAAATTCATTAAGAACAAAAAGGTAACTAGGGAGGGGACAGAGCCCTTCAAAGATCAGCAAGGCAGCCTTTTTGTGGAGCCGCAAGAGAGGGGGAAGATACTAAACCAGTATTTTGCATCAATGTTTACTGTGGAAAAGGACATGGAAGATATAGAATGTGGGAAAATAGATGGTGACATCTTGAAAAATGTCCATATTACAGAGGAGGAAGTGCGGCATGTCTTGAAACTCAAAAAATTGTTGCCTAGGACCTGGTTAGGTGCACGCGAGAACTCAGTGGGAAGCTAGAGAAGTGATTGCTGGGCCCCTTGCAGAGATATTTGTATCATCGGTAGTCACAATTGTGGTGCCAGAAGACTGGAGGTTGGCTAACGTGATACCACTATTTAAGAAAGGTGGTAAGGACAAACCACGGAACTATAAACTGGTGAGCCTGACGTCAGTGGTGGGCAAGTTATTGGAGGGAATCCTGAGGGACAGGATGTACATGTATTTGGAAAGGGAAGGACTGATTAGGGATAGTCAATGTGGCTTTGTGCGTGGGAAATCATGTCTCACAAACTTGATTGAGTTTTTTGAAGAAGTAACAAAGAAGATTGATGAGGGCAGAACAGTAGGCATTATCTAAATGGACTTAAATAAGATGTTCTCCATGGGAGACTGGTTTGCAAGGTTAGCTTGCATGGAATACAGGAAAAACTAGCCATTTGGGTGCAGAACTGGCTCAAAGGTAGAAGACAGAAGGTGTTGGTGGATGTTAGTTTTTCAGACTGGAGGCCTGTGACCAGTGAAGTGCCACAAGGTTCAGATCTGGGTCCACTACTTTTCACCATTTATATAAATGATTTGGATGTGAGCATAAGAGGTACAGTTAGTAAGTTTGCAGGTGACACCAAAATTGGAGGTGTAGTAGGCAGCAAAGAAGGGTACGTCAGATTACAACAGGATCTTGATCAGATGGACCAATGGGCTGAGGAGTGGCAGATGGAGTTTAATTTAGATAAATGTGAGGTGCTGAATTTTGGGAAAGCAAATCTTAGCAGGACATACACTTAATGGTAAGGTCCACAGGAGTGTTGCTTAACAAAGAGACCTTGGAGTGCAGGTTCATAGCTCCTTGAAAGTAGAGTTGTATATAGATAGGATAGTGAAGAAGGCATTTGGTATGCTTTCCTTTACTGGTCAGAGTATTGAGTACAGGAGTTGGGAGGTCATGTTGCGGCTGTACAGGACATTGGTTAGGCCACTTTTGGAACTGCGTGCAATTCTGGTCTCCTTCCTCTCAGAAAGATGTTGTGAAATTTGAAAGGGTTCGGAAAAGATTTACAAGGATGTTGCCAGGATTGGAGAATTTGAGCTATAGGGAGAGGTTGAATAGGCTGGGGCTGTTTCCCCTGGAGCATCAGAAGCTGAGAGGTGACCTTATAGAGGTTTATAAAATCATGAGGGGCATGGATAGGATAAATAGACACAGTCTTTTCCCTGGGGTTGGGGAGTCCAGAACTAGAGGGCATAGGTTTAGGGTGAGAGGGGAAAGATATAAAAGAGACCTAAGAGCAACTTTTTCATGCAGAGGGTGGTATATGTATGGAATGGGCTGTCAGAAGAAGTGGTGGAGGCTGGTACCATTGCAACATTTAAAAGGCATCTGAATGGGTATATGAATAGGAAGGGTTTGGAGAGATATGGGCCAAGTGCTGAAAGGTGGGACTACATTGGGGTGGGATATCTGCTCGGCATGGATGAGTTGGACCGAAGGGTCTATTTCCATGCTGTACATCTCTATGACTCTAACTAGTTTGCAAAGTGCAACATATCAGTTTGACATCGAGAAAGGCTTAACATTTCACAAGGTTTTTCCAAAATTGCTCACTGAAGCCCACGTCGTTGAGGAGGTGGGAATTTTCTGCTCCTTTTTTCCAAATTGCTCAGTCTTAAACTGCTCTGATGGCATTTGAACTTGTATTGTCTGAATTACTTGCTGATACTTTTTGTACATGTTATCTTGTAAACATCCTCTGGAGACCATTGCTTTAAAGCCACACAATATGTGATTCAACATACCCATCGTCCTTACCCCACAACAGGGGTGACTCCTGCTTAGATACTGCTGTAGCAATTTTAAACGTTATTTCATGGTTTATGAACATCATTAGGAAGGCCAGAATTTGGTGCTAAGCCTAAATGGCCCATGAAAAGTTTGAGGTGAGCTGCAGGCTTGAACTGCTGCAGCCCTTACATCAATTGCATTTTTTACATAAGACTAGAATCCAATGCAATTTCAATACAGTCACACAGTACTGATTTCACCAAGGAAATGTGACTTGAGCAGGTGCAGAAAATGCTGAGAAGGTAAGGAAATATATTGTGTTAATGATTCCTTGTTCACACCACTACCATTAATGCACAGGAGTTCTTGACAGACCAGTCCTCTTTTTTTTTTAATTAGCTGAAATTAAATTCCGTCAACTGCCGCAGTGGAATTTGAATGGTGACTACAAAGGAATAGCCTTTAATTTCTAGTCCAGTGACATTTCCACTTCACCATCATCTGCCCCTCTTGTGTAGTGGTTTCATCCTGCCTTAATTCTCTCTCAAATTCACTGGCATCCACATTCTTCCTTTATGGCTCAGATCAGGTTCTAACTAAATGTCAATTAGGCTCAGAGGCAACATAGAACATAGAACATAGAAAAGTACAGGACAGAACAGACCCTTTGGTCCACAATGTTATGCTGAAATTTAATCTTAATGTAAAAAATAGTAACAACCTACGCACCCCTCAACTCACTACTATCCATGTGCATGTCCAGCAGTCACTTAAATGTCCCCAATGACTCTGCTTCCACCACCACCGCTGGTAACGCATTCCATGCATTCACAACTCTGTCTAAAAAAACCTACCTCTGATGTCTCCTTTATACCTTCCTCCTAATATCTTCAAATCCAGACATTATCCAGACTTCACTCAGCAAGTCAGAAAGAGATGTGTACTAAATGCTTGCCAGGGTTAAAATCAGAAATACTATCTGAGCCTCTTCAAAACAATGTATTATGAAATTATTTTGGTGTGCAACAATGAATTCAAGAGTATTTTCTCCATTAAATTCTCCATAGATAACTGCAACACCCTTTGTCTACACTTGCACATTCCAACAGTGCAGATGTAGTGAGAGACTATTAATTTAACCAGTGCTAAGCTCTACCTTTCACTAAATAAACAAATACTTGGCTTTTCCTTTAGGAATTCTAAATTGGTTTTGTGAAATCTTTGAAGTATTTAAATTTCCACAGATGCAGTCATCACTTACATATGTGTAGTATAAAATCATTTGTTCTTGCAGATCTGCACAGACATTTCTGAATTCTGAGCTGTGTTCTTCTAAATGTATGGTTATAATATGTGAAATGATTGGGATCATATATTCTGAAATATTTGATACGCTTTTCATTTTGAGATTAAGGAAATATTCTCATGCTGGCTTCTGCAGTTTCTACCCAGAGTAACGCCTTGATCAATGTCGATTAATGTGTTTTTCTCATTGTGCCCTTGACCCTTACATGGAAATATTACTATAGGGATTAAATCCAAATTGACATTGTACATCAGTAAGGTCACACTCTGATAACTAGAATAAGCTGCTGCACATCTGACTCATTGACCATTTATCCCCAACATAGTAAAAGCAAAGTACTGCAGGTGCTGGAAATCTGAAATGAAAACAAAAAGTCCTGGAGAAACTCAGAAGGTCTGGAAGCATCTCTGGAGACAGAAAGGGAGTTAACATTTCAAGTCTGGTATGTGTCTTCTTCGGAACTGTTCTGAAGGTCAGATTAGATTTGGAATATTGAGAAACAAAGGAAAGTCAGCAGCTAGCCACCAGACTCAGGAATAGGCCTACCTATAGCCACACTGCTTGGCTAAGTTAGTTGAAAGTAGTACTACAAACCTACAATGACAGGAGGGTCCATACTCTCAACCTACTGGCTAATCAGATTGGCCAGTAGCTTGAGCAATCCTGCCAGAACCAAGGCAAAAAAGTTCTAGGATGAAAAGCCCATTGAATTCTGGACTCAGATACATTGAGGCATGGTGGCAGGTAGCAGGGTTTGAGCATCTTAGGAAAGACAGGTTGAGAGGCATTATGGGATGGATTTTAAAGTCTATTTTGGGAGGAAAGAAAGGGAACACTATCTTCTGAGCTGATGTCCTATATGCATAAAGGGCAACCTTCGAAGATAATATCCACTTCCTTGCAATGTTGTTAAAATCTTATGAAAAAATAGGGCTGCACACTCCTGTGTGACCCCCTCCTTCAGCCAACTATATTATGGCATGACAGGGTAATATTGGGGTTAACTGAGCTTTTAACAAGTTTAATTGCCTGGTTGCTAATGTTGGCCCCTGTCAGCCTCAGGTATAGGAGGATGAGATCAGTGATGGGTGGGAAAGTATTGAGCTGGGCACCCACCGGATTTTTCATGCCTTCTCTGCTCCCCCCCTTGCCCAACCCCACTTCACCGCTGAAAACATCTCACGGGTGTACACAATACTGCACTAGTAACTCTGTTTCTCACTAAACAGATGATTCCAGATCCACTGTGCCTCTCCAGCACATTCTGTCTTTGTTTCAGAGTCGCAAATTAATCTTGGATGAATTAAAGTGAGCTCCAGGTATGGAAATTTTCTCTGACAGGAAGCCACTGTGTTTGGCAGGGACTCATATTATTTGAAAATCTGTTGCAGTTTAAAGGACCATACGTTGCCATCATTGTGATGAATACTAGAAACCAGTTAGATATTGGCCACATTTTCAAGCAGGCAGTTGCACTGTACAAAACCCTCATTGTTACAGACTTGGAAGGTAAAAGAGAATCAATGAACTGCCAGAGGAAGTGGTGGAGGCTGGTACAATTGGAACATTTAAAAGGCATCTGGATGGGTATATGAATAGGAAGAGTTTGGAGGGGTATGGCCCAGGTGCTGGCAGGTGAGACTTGTTTGGGTTGGGATATCTGGTTGGCATAGACAAGTTGAACCGAAGGGTCTGTTTCTGTGCTGTACATCTCTATGACTTTACATCTGTTTGGAACAACCAGACTGAGATTCACAAAACCTGTATGAAGGATGTGATATGTCTGAATGATAATGGCACGGTAACTCAATTCCTGAGAAAGCTTTACAAATAGGTAAGGAAAGACGAGAACAAGCAGCTAAACAATCCTAAAATGCTCTAGGCAAAGCATGTCTGACATCTATAATGACTTTCTGACAGGTTGCCTTTAAGTGTTGACCATTCTCTTTTAATGTTATATGTTTCTCATCACCTACCTTCTCCTGAATATGTTTCTTTCCACACACCTTTACACACATTCACTGTAAGTACGCAAAATAATTAGCTGCATATACATGTTATTACAAACATTGTGGGCTGCAGGTTTATCTTACTCAATCTCATAATTCAAATGATATTCTCGTTTTTTTACTTTCTTTTACATAGGAAGAAGATTGGTCATTTTCAGGAGCAGTCATTCAGAAATGCAAGGCTGCAAAATCAAACGATTGCATCCCCTCTGGTAATGATGGTTTGATACCATGGAACAGGTCTGCTCTCATCAGCTATTTCTGCATTTGCTGATTCCAGCAGAACCAACTGATTAGTGATTATGATTAAGAAACTTGTTCAATGGAAAATCTCGACTCCCTCTTTCATCCATGTCTTCCTTTTTGTACTTCGAGCACTTGTTCGAGAAGCTGCTTCTGGTCCTATCCATTCCTCCTTGATGCCAATTGAAGATTTTAAGTTTTAGACAACTGAATTCTTCACACACTGATCAGTTCAGCCCTGAGTTCCACATTTATTTCAACACTTATTTTGTTTCTCAACTTTACCATTTATCCTCTTCATTTTGTTCATTTCTTCTTTCCACCGAATTAAAGATTTGTCAACCTTCATTTCACAATCTTTCCACGTGAAGCAGCATTTCAGCTGTACCTCCTCCAACCTTGTATATCGTTTTGCTGCACCCAATGTAGCCTACTTTACATTGGAGAAACCGAATGCAGACTGGGTGACTGCTTTGCGGAACACCTCCGGTCTGTGGGCAAGCAGCACCCCCGCCTTCCTGTAGCCAGATATTTTAACACAGTGTCCTACTCGCATGTCCACTCATCTGTCCTTGGCATGCTGTAGTGTCCCAGTGAATCACAGCGCAAACTGGAGGAACAACTTCTCATCTTCAGACTCAGCACTTTATAGCCTTCTGGACTTAATACCTGTATTGAGTTCAATACCTTCAAAATGTGCACTTTTCTTCCTTTACTCTTAGGTTGTTATCATGTCCTCCCCTCCAATCTCACTTACAGATGTTTCACGTCTGCCATTCTCACATTCCAATCATTTCATCTGAACTACCAACATCTTTAGGGACAGCAAAGTGGCTTAGTGGCACAGCACAGGCACCCGAGTTCAATTCTAGCCACGGGCGACTGTCTATGTGGAGTTTGCACATTCTCCCCATGTCTATGTGGGTTTCCTCTGGGTGTTTTGGTTTCCTCCAACAATCCAAAGACGTGCAGGTCAGGTGAATTGGCCATGTTAAATTGCCCATAGTGTTCAGGGAAGTGTAGGTTAGGTTCGAGAGTGTGGTGCTGGAAAAACTCAGTGGGTCAGGCCACAACCGAGAAGCAGGAAAATCAACGTTTCAGGCATAGTCCCTTCACCAGGACTCTGATCTCCAGCATCTGCAGTCCTCCCTTTCTCCATATGTAGGTTAGGTGTATTACTCAGGGATATGTCGAGTAATAGGATAGGGGAATCGGTGTGGGTGGGCTACTCTTCAGAGGATCAATATGGACTTGTTGGGCGAAATGGCCTGTCTCCACTTTTTCAGAATTCTATGAACTTTTCTTTACCGGAACCCTACACCCACTACCCCTAGCAACTCCTCCACCTACCCAAAACTATTGCATAAATGCAGTCCCCTCCACACCTCACTTCAATTCTGATGAAGAGTCAGCTAGACTTGAACCGTTAGCCTTCCCTCTTCTGATGGATGCTGTCTGACCCGTTGTGATCTCTAGCATTTGTTGTTTTCAGTATAGATTCCAGCATCTGCACTAATTTGTTCCTTCATCTCACACTCCTTTGTCAGGATTAAAGAACGTTTTCCTGCTTCCTTGGGACCATTTTTCTATTTGACCTTGACGACTCATGACGTGACTGCTGCTCAGCAATGTGAATAACTCTGTTTTAGCCCTCATCTTTTTCAGTTTTGGCAATCTTCTTTCCAGCTGCTACAAGATAAATTCATCCATCTTCTGTAACCACCCTGCATTTTTCCCATTCCATTCCTAAGAAATGTTCTCCACATTTCAAAACAGTTTGACTTGAGGAGCCATTATGAAACTAAAAATGTTACTATCCATGATCTGTGAATAGCGAATATTGTGGGGCAATCAGATTGTTTAAAATGTTAAAAGGATTTAATAGGGTATAGAAATGAAACTATTTTCTCAGTTAGGGAATTGAGAACAAAGAGACATAAAATTCGAAACTTGGAGCTAGTCCATTTGGTGGGGAGGTGGCGGGGTGGGATGGGTGGAGTTAGGACACGCTCATGCTTCCTCACACAGAATTCTCTGCCTCAAAGTATGTCGGAACAAACTACGTTTTCAACACTGACGTTGATAGATTTTTATTAGGTACAGAATTGTGTTATATGGAGCTAAAGCCGATCAATGATGTTAAACTACAGATCAGCCATGACCTAGTTAAAAATGGTGCAGACTTGTGTGACTGAATAGTATAGTCTTGTTTTTAGTTTCTAATACCATACAATGAAATGACGTAAAATAGTCCCAACACGAATGCATTGTCTGTTGTAACCAGTGAGTTGCTGTAGAGCAGCATAATCCAGCCAATGGCCTGTAAATCATTTTAGTTTGTGTTGACTCTCAGCTCAGATAGTCGCACTCATGTCTGAGTAAAAAGGTTCTAAGTTCAAGTCCTGCCCAAGAGACTGAGCACAAAATTTCAGCCGAAACTCCTATTGAGATTAATCTTCCAAATGAGACATTAAGCTATGCTGTGACTTGATGCCTTTGCAAGTTCATAATATGCCAAAAAACTTCAAATCTTTCTTTCTTATTATTTTTCTTCTTCTCAGGTTCAATTCTGTTGCCCTATATTGTAGGATGCAGTGAGAGCCAAACTACAATTTTGTTACTTGGTTGTCAATTGATTTGAAAGTTAATACAAAATCAAACAAATGCAATATTTCTTTGGCAGTAAGGAGCTGGAAAAATAATTTCAAAGTCTGAATATGATTTTTTTTAACAACTGTAAGTAACAAGTGCTGTTCAGCTAGGCCTGCAAAACAATAGGCTTTGCTAACTAGAAAGGCATTGAGTAACAGTGGAGTTTGGGACTTTTTCAGTAATTTATTGTATTATTTTCTTGAAAGGAAATTCGAGAATCTAAAAAGGTTTTTGGCTTCAATGTTGGCAATAAATGCTACTTTCTAAATTACAAATCTAAATCTTTACTGGAGAAATGTTAGATGTCTTGGATTTTATTTCATCTGTGCCTTTTCCAAATGTTGATAAATTTCGGGACTTGAAGGCTCAACAGGGAAATTAGTTTACTGATTGAAACGACACCTTACACAAAAGAATCACTGGTCTAGAGATTAGTCGCTGTCTGTTATTAATTGTGGCACACTGCTTCAGAATAAGCCTCAGAATGCTTTGGCACAGTGGAAAGCTACCATGACTATTGTTCAAGTTTGAGGAGAAAGTGAGGACTGCAGATGCTGGAGATCAGAGCTGAAAATGTGATGCTGGAAAAGTGCAGCAGGTCAGGCAGCATCCAAGGAACAGGAGAATCGACGTTTCGGGCATAAGCCCTTCTTCAGGAAATTGTTCATGTTTGTTGATTGTGTGCACGAAATCACAGCTGGTGATTTATGTTAAAACAATCAATGGTTCACAGGGAAGTTCACATTAGTATCATCTCAGGTACATGGAATTAATTATGTGTCAAATCTCCTAGTGGATAAATTGATAATGTATGCTATCTGACATGTTGAGCCATTCAGATCAGATGAAAACAAATAAATAAATTAACCGATAACAGATAAATGCACAATCATATTTTATGTACTTGTGCTTTAAGAATAAAATTCTCAATTCCATGACTCCTAGCTTCCAAAGTGCACCGGTGGTCTATTCTGTGCCTTCATACATGATTTTTAAATCTTACTAATCCTTTTTTCGATGAGTGGAGTGAAATAAGGCAACTTGATAAGCTGAAGATATGTAAACTGGAGGAATGGAGAAGTCGGGGAAAGATGGAAAGAATTATAGAAATTCCAGAAAAGATTTAAATTAAAACTGAGAATATTGCAACTGCAAGAAAGATAGAACACATAGTGAGGAGAATGGTTCAGAAGAAATTATATAGGACTTGAAGTGTTTTGCTCTGCACAGGTGATGCCAGACCTGCTGAGTTTTTCCGAGAGGAACCTGGGTTTCTGAGGACTACGCACGATCCAGTAAAAGGTGGAATGGAAGTGGTAAGGGCTGCCCACATAGCTGAATGGCCTGAATGTAAAAAGACACTTTAATGAGTCCAAATCAAAGAGTACTGCACTGAAAAAAGAATTATCAGGGGGGAAAACCACAAAACTCAGGCAAAGAAGTGAGCATGAGGATCAGCCTTAAAGATGGAGAGAGAAAAGTGTAGAACTCAGAATGGGATCAAGGCAGTAGAGAACATGGTAGAAATCAAAGACATTAATTTATTCATATTTCAGATGAACCATTTGAAAGAAAATTTTGAACTTTAACTCAAGAAAATGAAGAAATATAATTTTTCAGGGAATTAACAACAGAAGAGACATGAGGACATTACAACAATATCAACAGAGAATCCAGCCCACAGCTTCTTAAAAGACACTGTAAACTGAAATGACTAAATTTGTAAAGGCTGCACTGAGTTGTGTCGGGTTTTTGCTTATTCTGACTTTTCATCTGTGCAATACCTACTCCTTTTGGTATTCAATTATCATATGTGGGCATCACTGGCAGAACCAATATTTATTGCCCATCTTTGATTGCTCATGAAAGGGAAGTTGTGAATTGCTTTTCCAAACTGCAGAATGTCCATATTGCATAGGTAAAGTCACATGCAGGTAATGAGGGTGGGGGGCAGCGGGTGGATTCCAAGAATTTAAATCAATGCTATTGAAGGAATGGTGATATATTTCCAAGTCAGAATGATGTGTGGCTTGGTAGGCAACCTGCAGGTGGCAGTCTTCCTATGCATCTGCTGCCCTTGTCCTTTGGAGTTCATGGGTTTGGAATCAAAGGAGACCTGGTGTGTCATTACAGTACAAATTGGATATGGTAAACTCTGCTGTCACTGCACATTGAATATGGAATAAGTTTAAGGTATTTTAACCTGGATGGGATGAAGGTTCTTGAGTGTTGTTGGAATGGTACTCATTCAGGTGAATGGAATGCATTCTGAAACTCTCCTGACTTGTCAATTGCAGATAGGCATTGAGGAATCAGGCAGCGAGTTACTCACTACAGAATTCCAAGGTACTGTTGTAGCCACGATATTCATATGGCTGATTCATTCACCTTTTTGTTACTGTTAACCTTCAGGATGTTTACCGTGAGAGATTCAGTGTCTATAGTGCCATTGAATGTAAAGCGACAATGGTTGTATTGTCTCTTGTTGAAAGTTATCATTGCCTAGCTCTTGTGTAGCCCCAACTGACCTCCAACTCACCATGCCACCCCACACTAACTCCCAACCAAAAATGGTGGTGATTTTAAAGGTGTGGTTTAGAGTTTCAAAACTTCTCCTGTTTCTGCACATCCAATCTAGGAATGAAAATAAGGAACTTTGTCTTTCATTCTCCAAAATAACATCTTATTAGAAGTCAGCAATATGTGGGACACCAATTATTTCATTATCTTGTGGTCCTTGAAATGTGTGAGATCTGAAGTGAAGCTGATATTAGATTAGATTCCCTACAGTGTGGGAACAGGCCCTTCAGCCCAACAAGTCCACACCGACCCTCCAAAGAGCAATCAGCCCCCTACATTTACCCACTGATTAATCCACCTAACACTATGGACAATTTAGCATGACCAATTCACCTAACCAGCACATCTTTGGACTGTGGGAGGAAACCGGAGCAAACACAGGGAGAATGTGCAAACTCCACCTTGCCTGCGAGGTGGGAATTGAACCCAGGTCTCTGGCTCTGTGAGGCAGCTGTGCTAACCACTGAGCCACCGTGCCACTCTTAATTAGCATTGTGTTGTTGATAATGATTTTAATAGTGTCTTCAGTATCCATGGTGACGGAAGTGCTTAAAGAATTTTAAAGCAGCTGAAAATATCAAAACTACCTCCCATTTCATGCTTTAACAAAGAATGAAATGTCTTTGTGGACAATTGTACTTTAAAATGGAATTTGATAACACAGTATGAAAGTATCAATAAAATATCCTGGCTGCCTTGGAAAGAAACATACAAAAATTGTTGCAAAGACTAAGTTGGTGTTTTTGAAAGGTAATTTGGTTGATTTCTGAAAAATATCATTGGTGTGAGACAATCATATGTGCAATTTCTTATTACAGATTTGTGACTCTGGAATATATTGTTAACTGGTGTATTGATGATAGTTGTATCTGGTATTTCCACCAAACCTGGTAAAGACATTGGTGTTTAAATATGGGGTCTTCAATATTGCTTCATTATTTCTCAGAGTTGTTATGTCTGAACAGTCAAGTAACCTGTCAGGATAGAGAGTTACATTTTACAACATGATGTGTCAAATGACAGCCCTGTCACCAAGATTGGTGCAGTCTTTCAATTCAAGCCTCTTGCATGTACCCAACATTCATTGCTCTGTCACTTCTATCAGTATATATTCAACTCGTTAAACAGCTCCACCTTTCAACCTCTTTCTTTCATTAAGATACACTTTAAAATCTGCTTTGAGACCACCTGTCCCAATATCTTATATGCCTTAGTGTCTATCCTTTGTCTCCAACTACTCTGTAAAGCAGCTCTGGATAGTTTATGATTTGAAGGTGTGGTGTTGGATTGGGGTGTGCAAAATTAAAAGTTGTACAACACTAGTTTATCATCCAACCTGTTGGATTATAACCTGGTATTGTGTGATTTTTAACCTTGGATAGTTTACTATATGAAAAGCACTATGTAAATATGTCGTGATACTGTAACATAGGATCTCAGCTGGCCTGAGTGTAGGGTTCTGCTGCTTATTTAAGTCGGGGACAGATGAACATTGTAGTTAATCTCAATCATGGAGTCTCCAGGGCAGGGTAAGTGGAACATTTAAATTACTTATTAGCTCTGTTTCAGGTCGGCAAGGGAACATAAAATTTCCTCCATTGGGTGAACTCAGGATTCTTTCACAAATGAACACTGACCACTTGCAAGGAGGTATGGGATAGTGGTGGGAAGAAACTTGGCAGTGACAATCCAGAGCATGGAATTTTCCACCACTCAAAATATTCTATTCTAGGATGTTGCTTCAAGATTAGATAAACAGACACTGGAGAGTTGCTGACTTAAACCTGCACGAAGAACAATAGCAATTGCTGTTCATGACACTTCCATGGGCACAACTAAACTAAGATTGTATGGTATATCAGCTGCTAGTTACGTGCAAAGATTAGTGTGAGACTGCTTTATGCAATAAAGGAAGAAAACACATGTTCTGTGAAAATACAGTTAAGAATTCCCCTTGAACTATTGCTGCTCATTAGTATGCTTGAATTTCAGATTCCTTATCTTGTTTCAGAAGAGTTATAATGCATTGCCTTGTGGCAGTGTCAGTAAAACAATTGTTGAAACTCTTGGTTGCTGTGGGTTTACTTTCATTGTAAACCATGTTAGGGTGATCTTCAATAGGTGATCACTGTTACTGACAAAGGAGCCCTTGTACCCTGTTCAGCTAATACGGTCATTAGCTGGAAAATTATTTAATTGTAAGAGATTTAATTACAAAGGCAAACAGAATTGCCTTTGTAATTAGTTGTCCCTGTGGAAGTAAATGTATTAATGAGAATGCAGAAGGAACAAAGGATTCGTGCTGGAGAAACTCATCAAGTCTGGCAGGAAGAGAAACAGAGTTAACACTTTGAGTCCAAATGACTCTTCTTTACGCTTCTAAAGTATTTGCTTTTGAAAAAGTTTTGTGCCTTTAGTTAAGATGAAAACATTAGTTACGCAGCCTGAGCTGGAGATGATTTTGCTTGTTGAGAGTGTGTTGCTGGAAAAAGCACAGCAGGTCAGGCAGCATCCGAGGAACAGGAGAATCAACATTTCGGGCATAAGCCCATCATCAGGAAAATCCTGTATGTGCTTGTGTTGTAAGTACTGTTTGGATTTTACAGATAACTTCATGCAGCAAACAAATCATGTCTGGCTTTAGAAACAAAGCATGATGCTTATCAGAAAGTTAATCAGGACTTGCTGTCACTCCCACTACCATGAATGTGATGAAATGAGTATGGATCTTTGTTGTGTGAGAGCCAACATGTTATTGTTTGGAACAATATTAATATCAGGTTTTACAGCTGTTATTAATTAAAATATTAACTATCACTGTGTTCCATTACAGATACTATGCAGATTTGTGAACTTAATACTTACCTTCTGTTTGACTAAAACAGATTAGATTAGATTAGATTACTTACAGTGTGGAAACAGGCCCTTCGGCCCAACAAGTCCACACCGACATTAACTATCACTGTGTTCCATTACAGATACTATGCAGATTTGTGAACTTAATATTTACCTTCTGTCTGACTAAGACAGATCATTAAGTATGTTTAGCTAGCACTGCCACTAAGGACCAAATAGCTTCCTCTTGCGCTATATGTTTCTGTAGTTCCATGTTGTTGATAAGATAAGATATTGCACTAGACTGGCAGTCAAAAGGGCAATCTACTAACATCCCTGAAGAAAGGGGCAGAATCTAACCATGCCTGAATAATATCGGCTATGGTGAGAAATCTGGGAGAATTTGGGAAAGACATTTCTTGGCATCAGGAGGAACAAATTGAATTTTAAAATATAGATCCTCGCTAATGAGTGGCAAAAATCCTATTGACAGGAATTATTGTTCATTATCACTTTATTGCTACCAGATCTCGCCTCATTAACACCCAATTTCCGATTCTACCACACACTGGATGGGAATTGGATGACAAGAATTCCTAACATGAACCTCAGGGCAGGTGCCTGGTGAATCCAACTCACTGCTTGGACTCCTGGTAGCTGCATCTCAAGGCATATTCCATTGGCAGTGGCCACGTGAACCTTACATTCATGAAAGCTTCCATCTGGAATGTGCCAGCCTCTCTGTATCAACATAGCACATCTCTCATCCACTGCATCAAATGCTTCCACATTTCAATGCTGTCTTTCATAGTGCACTCACAGTTCTGTTTGCGCTTGAAAGGTCACATCAACTCTACTTTGCCTTTTTGCACCTTGCATCTTAACCCGAGCGAACAGACTTAGTGTTTCTGTCTTGCCTTGCCTTTTAGTGCAGATACAAAGCCAGGCAGTTTGTCAGCAGTCATCAATCAAATCATTGGACATATTGCTGTATGACACCATGCTATGTCAGTATTATACCCACACCAGGTGTCAGCAGCTGATATAGCATGCACACTGCATGAGCTTCAACTAAATGGCCATGTCTCAAAGTTGAAGTGAAGTAGACTTTAGACAGCCTTCACTCAGAGGGTCTTGACACTGTAAGTGAATGGAAATGCCAGAAACCAGCACAGGGGATTGGGCACAGTCATTGGGGTAGCCAGCACCAGGATCCTCTCCTTGCTGCAGGTTAGGAGCTGAATGTCCAGGCCCCCCCACTGCTCCCCAACCCCCGCAACCCTTCTTGACTCTTTATATCCTATTAAGCACCACATTTCTCCTAGAATGAGAGAAGTAGAAGGATTGAGAGGGGTCTAAGTAGCTGGCACAAACTTTGGTGCTGGTGCTGGTGCTGGTGCAAGTGGGGGAAAGGTGGTCAGTATGGCAAGTGAGTGAATAGGCAGCACAATGGTCTTGCATTGTTTGTGGAATTTGGTGGAAAATAACAAGTAGAGTAGATGTTGTAGGCAATTATGAGAATGGCAGAACATGAATTTTGGTGCGTGGGCCGAGATAGAGTGAACTTAAGAGTGCAGAGAGAATCCAATGGCATTTGTGTTGTGGTGTGGAGAAGGACATTGGCGTATTGATCCATTGCCCAATATGACTGTAGAGTCCTCTACACAGCTGAGACTGCACTGACCAAGTATGGCAAATCTGGGTCAAGCTGGCAGGGCATGGTGTCATAGCCAAGTTGAGAGTGTGTTGCTGGGAAAGCACAGCAGGTCAGGCAGCGTCCAAGGAGCAGGAAAATCGACAGCAGGAATTGTGCTGAAGTGCTCTGGCCAGAAACGTCGATTCTCCTGCTCCTTGGATGCTGCTTGACCTGCTGTGCTTTTCCAGCAACACACTCTCAACTCTGATCTCTAGCATCTGCAGACCTCACTGTCTCCATGGTGTCGTAGCCTCCTGGGCCTGTCCTGGGGGAAGTGAATGGCTCCTCCCTTGCATTACCCTGTCCAGAAGGACCTTTTGGTCTCTGTTCGCAGAGCTGGGCATCAGCTTCCCCTTCTCTGGGGCAAATGTCATGAACCATAGAGACAGCCCCAGACTGCCAGCCCTTATCCAGATACACAGTGATTGTCATGAGGTCAGCCAGCTGGACTTCCTAGAATATGAGTTCCCTGATTGGGGCTGTTAATCTGACCTAATCAGGGACCCCTGGCTGACAGATAAAAAGAGTATTGTCAAAGATTCTGCCACTCTGATAGCTGACTCTGAACAGGCAATACTGGAGGCAAGGATTGTCCATGTGTAAATAAGGGGTGACTTGGTGACAGGATAATGACTTCAATGGAGTCATTTCATCAATAGCCTTTTAAATATGACAGCAGTGCCACAGGTGACCGTTTACTCTAGGATATCCAGCAGTGGTGAGTTTTTCTGACGATAGTGAGTGTTAGAATCAGCCTAACCTTGGACTAGAGGGATACCAATAAGGGCATGATTGGTTGTTAATGAGGATGGTTTGGGTTGATAGTGTGAGAAAGCTCATGATGGCCTCACAAAAAGAAACCCTCCATGAAACTCAACAAAAATGACATTTTGCCAAGGTATGGTAAGAGTCAGCTCAAGATGTGCAATGAAGAGAGACATTTGCATGCCCCATTATATATCTATTCTATCAGATGTTTAAGACAAACTTTCTTAAATTTCCTCCCTCAACCTCCTCCATTGTTTAAGACCCTTCTGAAAATAGCTTGATAGTTTTTACTCACCAGACCCCTCCCAACAGAATGATCCCTCCCACCCACCTTCATCATCTTTTTTGCCTTGCCATTGGTTTTATCTGATTACGGTACTGCGGAGTGCCTCCTGAAAGTTTTCCACATTACAGGACTTTTCAAGTGGTAGTAAAGTAACACGCAGTTACTTGTTCCATAAAAGCCATTCAGCCATTCATATTGTTTTCACGTACATAAAATATTCATATTCTTCATTCAGCATTTTCACTATCTTCTGAACTGGAATTCATTGCCTCTTTGTACACCTACCTTGTGGTGCAACAGATGATTTATTGATTTGTTTGCAGTTCAATTTGCATGAGAAGATTTGTAGCCCTATTTATGCAGTATAGGTCCAGTCCCATTTGTATACAGTCATGTGTGGTTTGAATGATATAAATTATGAATACATACATAGTTATCACCTTAATATCTAATGTTATGCTGAAATTTCTGTTAAACTGTGTTCTGTGGCTTACAATGTATACAATATTGAACTGTGAATTTTACAGTTAGCATTACACAGCATCTTCAAATGCTGTAGTTTGTATGCAGTGCATATGACAAAACCCCCTGGCATTGTAGTCTATGTCTCAAAATTTATTTGTGCCAGATGATGTATTGGTATATTAGATCTTACCTATGTTATATAGCATTATGTTGAGCTTATATTGTTTGCGATATAATTTGTACTATTTCCCACTGTAAATTTTAATTATGTAATGCTCAGGTTGTGTCAGACATAATTTATATTGTATTGTTTTGCTGAGAATACAATGGTAAGGATAGCACAGCTTGTAATTTACATTTATAAGCCACATTTGCTTTCCTACAGAACAACAGTGTATGACCTACAGTTTGTTTTTTTATGGTCAAATGCATAATAACTTGCCGTGGTTTTGCAGGCTAAGACAAATAAGCATAACTAAAAAATTAGAGACAGTTCTTTCAGGAGTGAAGTTAGGAAATGCTTCGATACTCAAAGGATTACAGATATTTGTATTTTTCTTTTTAAATTTTAAAAGTGAGATTGATACCATTTTGTTAGCTGAAGATATTAGGAGATTTGAGGCAAAACCAGTATATGAGATTGGGTTACAGATCAGCCAGCATCTATGGATGGCAGAACAGACTTGAAGAGCTACATGTCAAAAAGTACGGTGCTGGAAAAGCACAGCTGGTCAGGCAGAATCCGAGGACCAGGGGAGTCAATGTTTCAGGCAGGATCCCTTCATCAGGAATATGGGTTGGGTGGGGTCCCAAGGGGCTGAGAGATAAATAGGAGGGGTGTGGGCTGGCAGGAAGATAGCTAGGAATGCAATCGGTAGATGAAGTTGGGGGGATGATAGGTTGAAGTAGAGGGTGGAGTGGATAGGTGAGAAGGAAAATGGACAAATAGGACAGTTCAAGAGGGTGGTGCTGCGTTGGAGGGTTAGATCTGGGATAAGGTGAGGGGAGGGGAGATATGGAAATTGGTGAAATTGACATTGATACTATGTGGTTGGAGGGTCCCAAGGCAGAAGATGAGGCGTTCTTCCTCCAGTTGTTGGGTGGCTGGGATTTGATGGTGGAGGAGGCTGAGGACCTGTATGTCCTTGGCACAGTGGGAGGGGGCATTGAAGTCATTGGCCACAGGGTGGTGAGGTTGTTTTGTGCGTGTGGCCCAGAGATGTTCTCTGAAACATTCCGCAAGTTGAGGAGATCATATTGAGGTGACCACATTGAGAACAACGGACACAGTAGATGACATGTGTGGAGGTGCAAGAAAATCTCTGCTGGATGTGGAAGGATCCTTTGGGGCCTTGGAGGGGGGAGGTGTGGGCGCAGGCTTGTGGTAGCAGAGGAAGGTGCTGGGAGTGGAGGGTGAATTGGTGGAGGGGGCATGGACCTAATGAGGGAATCGTAGAGGGAATAGTCTCTGAGGAATGCTGAAAGGGGTGGGGAGGGAAATATATCTCTGGTGGCGGGGTATGACTGTAGGTGATGGAAATGGTGGAGGATGATCTGTTGCATCCAGAGGTTAGTGGGGTGGATGGTAAAGACCAGGGTGGTTCTGTCCTTGTTGCGGTTGGAGGGGTGGGTTCAAGGGTAGAGGTGTAGGAAGTGGAGGAGATATGCTAGAGGGCATTGCTGACCACGTGAGAGGGGAGATTGTGGTCCTTGAAGTAGGAACCCATCTGGGATGTTCTGGAGTGGAATTGAGGGTTGACTTTCAGACAGGAGGCCTGTGACCAGTGGAGTGACACAAGGATCGGTGCTGGGCCCTCTGCTTTTTGTCATTTACATAAATGGTTTGGATGCGAGCATAAGAGGTACAGTTAGTAAGTTTGCAGATGACACCAAAATTGGAAGTGTAGTGGACAGCGAAGAGGATTACCTCAGATTACAACAGGATCTCGACCAGATGGGCCAATGGGCTGAGAAGTGGCAGATGGAGTTTAATTCAGATAAATG
>NC_057723.1:15150372-15161636 GCF_004010195.1 Chiloscyllium plagiosum | reverse complement strand
TTACAAAATTATGAGGGGCATGGATAGGATAAATAGGCAAAGTCTTTTCCCTGGGGTGGAGGAGTCCAGAACTAGAGGGCATAGGTTTAGGGTGAGAGGGGAAAGATATAAAAGAGACCTAAGGGGCAACTTTTTCACGCAGAGGGTGGTACGTGTATGGAATGAGCTGCCAGAGGATGTGGTGGAGGCTGGTACAATTGCAACATTTAAGAGTCATTTGGATGGGTATATGAATAAGAAGGGTTTGGAGGGATATGGACCGGGTGCTGGCAAGTTGGACTAGATTGGCTTGGGATATCTGGTTGGCATGGATGGGTGGGACCGAAGGGTCTGTTTCCATGCTGTACATCTCTACGACCCTATGACTCTATGGTCCTCCTGGGTGCAGATGTGGTGGAGGTGGAGGAATTGGGAGTAAGGGATAGCATTTTTATGGGGGCAGCAGTGGGGGGTGGGTGGGAGGAGATGTAGTCCAGGTAGCTGTGGAAGTCAATAAGTTTGAAATGGACGTCCATGTTGAGTCGGTCACCAGAAATGGAGTTGGAGAGATCCAGGAAGAGGAGGACGGTGTCCAAGATGGTCTAGGTGAACTTGAGGTTAGGGTGGAAGGTGTTCGTGAAATTGATGAATTGTTCAACCTCCTGCTGGGAGTCCGACGTGACACCAATACAGTCATCAATGTAGCCGAAGAAAATGTGGGGAGTGGTGCCAGTCTAGCTGCGGAAGATGGACTTTTCCACATACCTGACGAAGAGGGGGGCATAGCTGGGGCTCATGTGGTTGCCCCATGAAGGAAATGGGAGGATTCAAAGGAGAAATTGTTGAGGGTGAGGACCAGTTCAACCAATTCATGAGGTGCTCCCACAAAGAGGTTGAACAGTTCATCAACTTCACTAACACCTTTCACCCTGACCTAAAATTCACCTGGACCATCTTGGACACCTCCCTCCCCTTCCTGGACCTCTCCAGCTCCACCTCTGGCTACCGAATAACCATGGACATCTACTACAAGTCCACTTACTCCCACAGCTACCTAGACTACACCTCCAGCCACCCCTACCTCCTGTACAAATGTCATCCCTTATTCCCAATTCCTCTGCCTCCGCCGCATCTATTGCCAGGATGACTAATTCCACCTTACGCCACTTTATGGCATGGCACAGTGGTTAGCACTGCTGCCTCACAGCGCCAGAGACCCGGGTTCAATTCCTGCCTCAGGCAACTGTCTGTGTGGAGTTTGCACATTCTCCCCATGTCTGCGTGGGTTTCCTCTGGGTGCTCTGGTTTCCTCCCACGGTCCAAAAAAAATGCAGGTTAGGTGAATTGGCCATGCTAAATTGCCCGTAGTATTAGGTGAAGGGTTAATGTAGGGGAATGAGTCTGTGTGGGTTGCTGTTCGGAGGGTCGGTGTGGACTTGTTGGGCTGAAGGGCCTGTTTCCACACTGCAAGTAATCTAATCTAAAAAAAAAGATGGCCGCTTCCTTCAAAGATCGCAATTTCCCCTCCCACCTCCAGTGCTTCTCCTCCACTTCCCGCACCACCAGCCCACACCCCACTCCCGGCACCTTCCCCTATCACAAGAAGTGCAAAGCCTGCACCCACACCACCCCTCACCTCCGACTAAGGCCCCCAAGGATTCTTCCACATCCGACAAACATTTACCTGTACCTCTACCAATGTCATCTATTGTATCCGTTTAATCCAATCCTGTACATTAGAAAGGCAGGACGCCAACTTGCGGATTGTTTCAGAGAACATCTCTGGAACACCTGCACCAGCCAACCCACTGCCCCATGGCTGAACACTTCAATGCCCCCTCCCACTCCACCAAGGACATGCAGGTCCTGGGCCTCCTCCATTGCCAAATAACACCTGGAGGAAGAATGCCTCATTTTCCACCTTGGGACCAACGTGGGATCAACATGGATTTCACCAGTTTCATTTCCCCTCCCACCACATTATCCCATTCCCAAGCCTCCAACTCGGCACTGCCCTCTTGACCTGTCCATCACCCTTCCCTTCCGCTCCACCTTCCTCTCCGACCTATCACTTTCTCCCCCACGTTCATCTACATATCACGTTCTCAGCTACCTTCCCGCCAATCCCACACCCCTCCTATTTATCTCTCAGCCTCCCCCCCAATGGCCCACAAGCCTCATTCCTGATGAAGGGCTTATGCCCAAAACGTTAATTCTCCTGCTCCTCAGATGCTGCCTGACCGGCTGTGTTTTTCCAGAGCCACTCTTTTTGACTCTGATCTCCAGCATCGGCAGTCCTTACTTTCTCCTAGTCGAAGAGCTAAATGGCACACTTTTGCACTTCTCATGATATTACAGTTATTACATTGTCACTTTGCATTGGTTGTATTATAATTTACAGTAGAGCTTGTTACATTGTGTTACATAACCTTAATATCCACGATTGTGCTGCAGTGTAATTTGTAGTTGCATTGCGCTGAATAACATGGAGTTAAGAAGCACGGGTATGCAATGTATAGTAGCACTGTAGTGTTGTTTTATTGCATTATACAGTGAACAGTTAAGAAGCATTTAACAAAATATTTTAGTTCCCTGACCAGGTACAAAGTACCAAAGATACAAAAGTTGGAATATGTATGGTTTCTGCAGTGAAATAAAACACTTCCAACATCTCAACTGCATGAAAGAAAGATTTTGTTTTAATTTTTTTATTAGAAAGAAGAAATATTGAAAGTGTGCTTCTCATGTGTTAGCAGATAGCAAAAGGGTCTGTTCGAGGTAGACTTTCTCCAACCTGTACGATCACATTCTAATTTTCCATATTCATTCACATGCTCATTAACATTTGGTGTGTTCTCTCTTTCTGCTTTACAATCTTTTTTAGTTACAAGACAAATTACCTTAGTACACCTACTTTACATACAAATCCAAAGCAACTTTTAACAGCATACTGAAATTAATTCTCTAACACCCAGCCATCGAGCTGTATCAATCATTGTCTACCTGGATAAAGAACAGAAGCTATGAACCTCCTGGCTTTTGGACATTAAAGGGCTAATTTAATATGCGATGTTTCTTTTCTTCCATGGGCAAACATCTAGATAGCATTATGGTAACACATGCAAAATCGCTCTCTAATGTTGACAAGGACACTTAAAAAAAAAACAAGATATGATCATGTTTTAACAATTGAAGAAAAATGTTTGTCTTTTTTGTTGACAAGATATTATTAGAAGCACATGCACTGTGTTACAGTGGTATAGATATAAATGAGAGTAGCACCATTAATGTCGTCAGACTCTACATAGCACCACTACCCGAAGGTAGCACTGGGCAGCATAGGCGTAGAAACAAAGAATTTATATCAGAAGGTTGCCGTCAATATCCTCTGTAAGAAAAACATATTAAAATTAGTTTATTATTTATCAGACCAAATATCTAGCAAATGCATCACAGTACACAAGACAATTTTATATTTGCAGATAACATCTTACTGTAACATACCTGCAACTATTTATGTCCTTACGATAGCAAAAGCCTTAATGGAGGTCGGGTGTGGGAGGCTGGGATGGGTGGTCGAGTGAGGAGAATGCTAATTTTCAACTGAATAGAGAGTCAAATTCTCATTGGCAGCTGAGTGGCCATTATTGGAATTGTCTAACAGTCCTTTGACTTCAAAGGAAAGACTGAGAGTTTATGTTAATGGGAGTCAGACCCATAAAACCAGATTTATGAGCCTAAGTTTACAATAACCCCTATAACTTCAAGTAATAAATTATTTTTAGAATGAACTCATTTGTTCTGTTAGCAAACAAGACAGCCATATTGTATCAGCAACATTCCTCAACACTGAAATGAATGACCAATCCATATGTAGTGATCTGTTGTGACCTGGTCTGAAGACTAGGAAACTGAGAGAACACATTGCTCTACTTTGATAGTTTTTTGTTAAATTACAATTAAAATTACACCGCTAAAACAATGAGACAACAACAGGGTTTGGTACTTTATCCAAAGAATAACATCTCCAGCAAAATGTTATCTTGGGACTATGCAGGTATACATCTGAGTGTAGGACATATATTTATACCATTTGACTCAAGGATAATTCAAGTTGTCACCAGTTTAAATAGAGGTCTAAGCAACTCACTGGCAGATGTTTTTTGGTCTATTGCCCAAATGTAAAAGTGGTGTTATAGTTCAGTTACCCTTTATAAAATCTGCCCAATTTTAATTTCCATTAAGATCAATAGAAATGTATTCATATTATTCTTTTATTTTGACATTTATTCTGCAGTGTGTTAGATGCGCACCTTCTAAACCCTGTCAATGTTTGCTTGGTATCAGCCACACGTTCTCATCTAAATATAACACTCAATTTTCTCTTCCTTCTGAAAACTGCTATCTTTCTCTTAAATACAATCTGCTCCCACTTGAACTTACCAATACTACCTGTTTAAATGGACATCTTATTTCTATCACTATTACTGATTTTATAATGTAGTTTGGCTGAAACTTTCATTTTTGCCAGACATTGATTTTCACAAATGATATCCTCAAGTTATGAAGCAATTGTCAGTGTGAAAAATTTTCCCTGATCACCTTTCTCATTTCAGTCAATCTAATAATTGCTGGTGTAAACCAGATCAAGTGACCATGGTCAGTTTCTGTTCTTACTGCCGGAGATACTCACCCTCTTTGATACCAAAACATGTGGCCCACTCTTCAAGGGCGATGTATTTGTCATTGTCTGCATCACATTTCTGGAAGAAGAGAGTGGTGCAGTGCTCCATTGGAACAAGGGGAGCACGCAGGGGAGCCAGCTCAGAATGTGAAAGGTATCTGGATTTAAAACAAAGGTATGTTTGTAAGGCTGCAACATTTAACAACAAAGCAATTGGATGGGAATAACAGTATTTTTAAAGAATTATACAGTGATATGCATGATGAATTTATGGACTCCTTCTGTGCTCTGTGATTCAATAAATGATTAAAATCTACAACATGGAGCACAGTCTCAGACTAAGGGATTGATCTATTGGATTGAGATTAGGAGACATTTCTTCACTCATAGGGTTGTGAAAATTTGAAGTTGTCCACCCAAGACAATTGTGGCTGCTCCATCTTTGACTATATTTAAGGGTGGGACAGGACAGGCATTTTTTTTGTGTCTCTCAGGGAATCAAGAAATATAGGGAATGACCATACTGAATGAAGGGACAAGCTTGATGGGTAATATGGTTCCCTCCTGCTACTAACTTGTTTTCATGTATTTTCTGTGTTGAAATCCTCTATTTGAATCCATTTTTTATTGTGCACGCTAGCAATCTGTGAATATTGTAACATTCAGAGAATAGACAGTTCCAAGGGACTGCTATATTTGACAGTTCCAAAATATTAGCCAGATTTATTACTGGTTAGGAACAAGCTTGAGGTGAGGATGGAGATGAGAAGCAGCTTGTTGCAATGTTTTGAATAAGTCACTGAAATAATTCAAGGGTGATTGAACTGTTAATTTTCAGCAGTTGGTTGGAGCCAGAGGAGAAAGGTTACTATGTTTGGGCTATTATTCAATCAAGTACTCAGGATCAGAGGGAAGAGTCCCAAATAAGTTGGTCTTGCAGGCTCTGAGCCTTTAGGACTCAGGAGATATCTGAGGGGACAAGAGACATAGCTACACGTTGGGATTAGAGCTCAGGAACTTCGCTAGGATCTGAGAGTTCAAAGTTTGGGTGAAGATTTGTAGCTCAGGATCTGAGAGTGTTTGGATGACGCCACGTGCCATTTATAGTTCAATGTGGCTGACAGGGCGGGAGAAAAAAGCACACAGGAAATATTCACTTTGCGCAGCTTAGACCTCAGAGCTTGAAACAACATTGGGACATTACCAGCTGTCAGACCAAAAAAGTTGGAGTTGTGCTTGCAGGCAGGTACTACAGTACATTTTCAAGAATCTGTGAGAGCGACATCCCAGGAAAGAAGGGAAAAGTACCAAACTATGATAAGTCATTGGTGAAATCTGTGGTGAAGTTGCTCTTAAGACAGTTCTGAAAGTAGGTCTTTGAAAGAGAAGAAATTGGAATATCTTGTAAGATTTGATGATCTAGTACATCTTGGGGGGTTGTGAGAAAGTCACGCGATCTGCCTTGGCCACATTTGCAATTTGGTATGTGCTGTGGGGTGTTTGACCATAGTCTGTTAGTCCTATTTATCCCAATGTCAGAATATAAATTTAGATGTAGTGTAAATGTTATTACCGTTCTAACTTTGTATAATAAAGCATATTGTTATTTATTAAAATCTTGGAATTTTATGGCTTTTTTTTCCTCTTTGTAACTACCCAGAACTCACACTTTTTCTATTTTTAAAACAACGCGTTATAGGATCCTGGCTAGATTGTAACTAAAATCTGGAGGTCAGGTCTGAGAAGTACCAGCTCTTGTGTTTACAAATGGCCAATAAAGTGCTCTAAGACACAGAGAACACTCATTTGTACCACAAACTTCTTCTCTACAGGTGAGGTCCTGTGAACATAGTTGGAGATTAGCACATGAAATTAAAAATTCAAAACTGAAATACAACGGCCAAGCCAGACCGTTACCAAATAAAAGAAAATTAGTTTATTTCAACCATCTTGAATATTTTGATAGTTTTTGATGTGTTTTGAATCTTTGGGATTTTCTACCTCAGAGGACTGAGGAAGCTCAGTCATTGAGTATGTGTAATGTAGTGATTCATAGATTTCTAAATATCAGTGACATGAGGAGGTACAGGAATAGCATGGAGGAAAACAGGCATTGAAGTGGATGGTCAGCCATAATTTTACTGATTGGTAGAGCAGGCTTGAAGGGCTGAATGGCCTACTCCTGCTCCTATGCTCCTATTTGTTTATCACTGAGAAATATCAAGAATTGATATATTTTCCAAGATTGGTCATCAGGCATCTATAAAACAGAGGATTCGATATCAACAAAGTCCTACCAAAAAATATCAGGTGACTCTGGCAAAGCTTACTTATCGGCTGGGTGTTGATCAAGTTGGCCGAATTGCCAGTGAACAGGGAAAATGAACATGTTGTAGTTCTTCTCAAAGTCATGAGCCAGAAGGTCCAAGGAATGTTCTCCAGCCTGCAGACGCTTTTCATTTTCATACATCTTCTTCACCTGTTGGACAACAATCATCAGAGTTGCTGTAGTGATGCCAACAGTGCTACATCCAATTTAATATTACAACGCCACTGCAAAAAGTGAACTAGACAGAAGGAGGATACCTGTACATACTGTTTCAGTCACAGAGTACATGCAAATAAGGGATATTTCTACCAACCTGCATAATTCTTCACCTAATTAATTTTTTTGATCAAATTTAAGACTAATCTATCAATGAGGAAGTGGCTATTACAAATCACTAAATTCAAATGTTAGAAATGACTGTGGTAAAAAACTGGAAGCTCAAATGGAAATGCTAGTCAGGTTATCTCAGGAGGGATAGCCTGACTTGGATAACTAGTGGAATTCCAGTTTTGTAAAGGTATTCAAAAACAGAACAATGCATAAAGAAACAACAGTTGGGGTTATCAAGGGTTTGGGGATGCAGTGAGGGCATGAGAGGTTAAGGACCTCGGTGTAGTAAGTTGTCATGACATGGACCTTAATGTCCAGGAGGGTGAGGAAGCACAGATAATAAATGATATAAAAGGGAATTGGATGGGCATTGAAAGAAAGAAATAATTCAGATATATAGAGACACAGATGGTCTGTGGGACTTAGAGTCATTAGATTAGATTACATTACAGTGTGGAAACAGGCCCTTCAGCCCAACAAGTCCACACCGACCCGCCGAAGCGTAACCCACCCATACCCCTACATTTACCCCTTACCTAACACTACGGGCAATTGAGCATGGCCAATTCACCGGACCTGCACATCTTTGGACTATGGGAGGAAACCGGAGCACCCGGAGGAAACCCACGCAGACACGGGGAGAACGTGCAAACTCCACACAGTCAGTCGCCTGAGACGGGAATTGAACCCGGGTCTCTGGCGCTGTGAGGCAGCAGTGCTAACCACTGTGCCACCGTGCCACCCACAAAGTCATAGAGATGTACAGCACAGAAACAGGCACTTCATTCCAACTCGTCCATGCCGACCAAATATCCTAACCTAATCTAGTCCCATTTGCCAGCACTTGACCCACATCCCAATCTCTGGATTGTTCAGAGAAGAAATAGCTTGAACATGAATCAACAAATAGCCTCATGATGTGTCGAATGCCAGGCAAGCACATGATCCAGGGAAGGTCTTTCAAGGCTGGGATCATGGGGCCCTTGCCAAATTTAACAATTGAATCTTATATTTCTTTCCTGCCCAGCAACTGCTAAAGTTAAAAGGCCTGTGGCAGGATAACCAACAAAGGAGGTCATAGGTAGGTATATTTGGGGTTGCAGAGCATGTTCCAAATTGGAGTTGGAGAAGATTCAACCAATCATGGTGGAGTTAGAAAGGGAGCGAGATCACAATTTTGGTCAAAGACAAATCTCATCTCCATTTCAATTCTGGGTTTTCCAAGTCCAAGGATCTTGGCCAACAATTGTTAAAATTTGACTTGTTCTGTGGAAGCAGAATTTTAACATAATGCTAAAATTGGAAATCTATCCAAGGTGGATATTTGCACAGTTGTTCAAAGTCATTAAAAGAACAATGGGCATGGCCTATTTGGACATTGTAGATCCATGGAATTCTTTACCACAGAGTGCTGTTGAGGTTGAATTGTTAAGTATATTCAATGATGAAACAGACAGGCTTTTATTCAGTAAGGGAATCAAGGGTTACAGTGAAAAGGCAAGTGTAGTTCAGCATTATCAGATCAGCCATGATCTCATTGAATGGCAGAGAAGACCTGATGGGCTGAATGGTCTACTTCTGCTCTAATATTTTATAGTCTTATGTTTCCTATTTTTTGACTTTTATTCCCTCTTGCTCATAATCTGAGAATTGACAGGTGTGGATGCTTGAGAAATTAGCATGCATATTAATTTATAATCTGTCATATCCATTTCTATGCAGCACAAGTTTTCAGGCTAGAATCTCCAGACTGAGGAAGTCTGGAAGGAAATATCAATGATCACTGAAATTAGCAATGTCTGTAATACTCTGTAAATATTTGATTTTGAGTGCTCTCACATGCGTGCTGAGAATATCAGTA
Organism: Chiloscyllium plagiosum; assembly: GCF_004010195.1. Lineage (NCBI taxonomy): Eukaryota > Metazoa > Chordata > Chondrichthyes > Orectolobiformes > Hemiscylliidae > Chiloscyllium > Chiloscyllium plagiosum. Next base: position 15,152,453 of record NC_057723.1, on the reverse strand, counting down.
TTTTTAGGGCGTCTTCAGAAATACATCACTATTTCCTGGGGTGCTTCATATAGAGATACTTAGAAAACAGCACCATGCTGAATACTGCATATGGCCATATCCATATTGTAAATGCTAAAACAAAGACTTGCACCATGTTGGAGCTATCACACAGGGGGACTGTGACTTTGCAGGAGCACAACAGATCAAATAACCTTTAAACACTAACATTCTACAATCCATGTGATTGTCACTGCAGAATTTCTGATACCTGGTACAATATCATTGAAGATAATCAAAGAGAAGCCAGCTGCTTTTTCAAAGGTACAGGGGTAAGGATTATCTGGACTATTTTATACATTTTATACAAGTAACTAAAGACCAAAAGAAGAGGGAATGAATGATTGTTTTTAAAAAGAAAAACACAAAATTGACTTTTTAATTGTTTTGCTATTAATGAGTTAATGAAGTGCATTTTCTTGCCTTCATCTTCTGCTTTTCAGTGAGGAGGTTGGTTTCCTCATTATCACGCTCATAAAGGGTCACCAGAACATTCTTCAGCCAGTCACGCATACGCAGAGGAAACTCAGCCAACTCACTATCAATGCATTCCTGGATGACTACAAAAAAAAAAGAGATCACGTCAAAGATGTTAAAAATCTTGTATAAAGTATTCCTTTCATTTCATTCTGCCTTAGAGTAATTAATTTCCATTCTGTCCAGACCTAGAAGAGTCAACAGATGGAAAACTAGCAGTTCCAGACTGACATACACAGAGGAGCATGACAATAAGACACTGCACAGCCAAATAAGCTAACAGAATGGTGCCAAGGATGCAGAACTTCATTTTCATTGAAACATTAATGAAGCTGGGATGGTTATCTTTAGAACAGAAGAGACTAAGGGGAGATTTCATAAAGATGCTCAAAAACCTGACAGGCTTTAAGAGAAACGAAGAGAAATTAATTCCAATGGTGGAATAGTCAGTAATTAGGAAACTCAAATTTAAGGTAATGAGGAGAATTTGATTTTTTATGAAGCAAGTTGTGATCTGAATTGCACTGTCTGAAAGGTAAGTGAAAGCAGATTGAATAATAAGTTTCAAAAGGAAATTGATAAGTATTCTAAGGAGGTCAATTTATATATAAGGTAAGAGCAGCGAGATGGGGCTAATTGATTGCATTTTAAAAGAACCAGCACTGATACAATGGGTAAAATAACCTTCTTCTGTGCTGGAACATTCTATAAAGATACAGAATTCAAAAGCTACTCATTTAGAATAGAACTTCCAAGGCCTCATCTGCAGTAAGGCTCAACACATGTTGGAAACATGCATCACAAAATTTCACATGTTGGATGCATGGTTTTCCAAGGAATATCTGCGGCTTATAAGGTATTACTCCACAGATATCGAATCTTCCCTTAAATAGAAAGCAGTAGTTATCTCAGTGTGGGAAGCAATCAGAATAGATATCTATACAAGTGAGTTATTACTGCCAACAGTAAGTCATCCCACAACATGCACCTATCCACAGACATTGCATATTCCAGTACAACATTCAAACAATAAAAGTCTTGCATAACCTGAAGCTTATCACATCTTTCAGAAGTCTCTCAAAATGCTTCACGCAATAAATTACTTGAAAAGCAATGATTGTTATGCAGGCAACACAGCAGCCATTTTGCACGCAGCAAGATTTCACAAACAGCAGAAACACACACACTGTGTGCAGGTAGAGATGGCATTTTGAGGAAGAGGTAAGTGATGGTAAAGATGTCTCACTCAAAGTGACTTCGTGTCATCAGCTGACGATTGGAGGGCAGTAGAGGGTGGCGATGGTGGGGAGGAGGAGAAATATGAAAAATTTACTGTTATGAAGCAGGAATTAATCAATTTGGAATGATTTAAATTAGAAAATAATTTTCTGCAATCAACTCTCTAAATCCTGAAGCATTTTGCATCTGTTTATAGAGGTGCCAGTCACCTGCAAGTATCTTCGAGGAGAAAGTGAGGGCTGCAGATGCTGGAGATCAGAGCTGAAAATGTGTTGCTGGAAAAGCGCAGCAGGTCAGGCAGCATCCAAGGAACAGGAGAATCGATG